>NC_069501.1:1170780213-1171155213 GCF_027579735.1 Bombina bombina | reverse complement strand
TTCTTTTTTTAACATTGGTACCCGCCAAATAGACAATTTTATATAAAAGTACAAAACATCTCACCCTTGCACCCAGAAATATATATATATTTTTTTACTAGTATCCTTTTACATGATGGCATGCAGCATCATGTCTCCTTAGTTAGGGCTGATAAGCCCCTCTGCTCTGATTTTGCAAAACATTAATGTTAATGTATTATTGCTTCCACATCCTTTAAAACTAAATAGATATAGAAATTCAGCAAGATAGATAGATAGATAGATAGATAGATACAGAAATATAGACTTCTAGATTGTAAGTTCCCACGGGAATAGGGCCCTCAATCCCTCCTGTATGTGTTTGTAAATTTTGTCCTGTATCTTACAAGTCTTGCATTGTTTTATTTAAATGAATTGTATCAATGGACAGCGCTGCAGAATATGTTGGTGCTTAATAAATAAAGTATAATAATAATAATAGACAGCAAGGCAGATACAAATAGATAGACATCAAGGCAGCTATAGATAGATAGATGATAGATAAATAGACAGACAGCAAGGCAGATACAGATAGACATACAGAACGGCAGATACAGATAGATAGGCAGACAGCAAGGGCAATGCAGATACAGATAGACAGCAAGGCAGATACAGACAGACAGACAGGCAGGCAGGCAGATACAAGCTTAAAGGACTCCCAGTTTCCATACATCATGGTTACCATGGTCCCCTGTAGGCCTCCTGCTCTGACTTCAGTATGTGAATAATGCCCCTCCCTCTTGATGATTCAGCCTGCTCTGATCAGCTCCACACACAGAAAGTGTCACTACACTTTTGCCGATCTAGCTCTAACATTGATGGACTTAAAACAATCCCCAAGGATTGCAAGCAAAAACATTACCAATGTGGTGGAGGAGCCATCGGGGGGGGGCGAACTATTGAATTAGATCATCATGCTGCTTGCGGTCTAAGTAAGATTGCGCCCCCCTGCTAAAGCACATAAGGTGGCTGCCTTATGTAAAAACTGGCCCTGCACCAATAGGTGTCCAGACACCCCAGGTAAAGTAGGCACCTAGGAAAGTGCCAATGGTCTCCTAGGAATCCTTAAAATAGTGGTCCCTGCTCACCAAAACTCAAACATGTTGTGAAAGCGGCCCCTGCCTATCAATAGGCACAAAGACACCTGAGAAAAGTGGTCCCTGCCACCAAAAGGTGCCCAGACACCTTGGGAAAGTGGCCCCTGCTCACTAGTTGGCACAGAGGAACCTTGGGAAAGTTGCCCCTGCTCCTAATATACACAAAAGGACCCAGGAAAGTGGTCCTTGCTTACCAAAACATGCTCAGGCAACCTTGAAATAGTGGCCCCTGCTCACCAAAACACACCAAAGCACCATAAGAAAGTGGCCCCTCCTCACCAATAGAACCCCAGAAAAATTGTCTCTGATCACCAAAAGCTACCCAGGCACCCTGGGAAAATGTCCCAATTGGTGCACAGGATCCATAGTAAAATTACTCCTGCTTACCAACAAGCTCACAGGAACCCTGTGAAAGTGTCCCCTGCTCACCAATAGGCTTCCAGGCACCCCAGGAAAGTAGCCCCTGCTTACAAAAACATGCCCAAGCATGCCTGGGTGCCTGTTGACATGCAATAGTGCCTGGCCAGACATTGCCAATTAGGGCACACTTTTCTGGGGTGCTTATTGATAAGCAGGGTCCACTTTTCTTGGGTGCCTGGGTATATATTAGTGAGCAGGGCCACTTTTCTGGAGAACCTGATCTATATTGCCGATCAAGGACCATTTTCCCAGGTTGCCTGAGAGCCTATTGACAAGCAGGTGCCACTTGCAAGGGGTGCCTGTGCACCTATTGATGAGTAGGGGCCACTGTCTGTGGTTCCTGAGCACATATTAGCAAGAAGGGGACACTTTCCAAGGGCCACTCTACTTGATGGTTTCTAGACTGCTATTAGCAAGAAGGGGCCACTTTCCTTGGGTTCCAATGTGTATATTCACAAGCAAAGACCACTTTCTTGGGGTACCTGGGCTCCTATTGGCAAGCAGGAGCTTCTTTCACAGGGGAGCCTAAATGCATATTGGCAATCAGGGACACTTTCCTATAGAGTCTAGGCATTGGTGGGCAGGGGTCATTGTCTCTGCATATTAGGGAGCTGGGGTCACTTTCTAGGAGTACCTGAACGTCTCTTGGTGAGCAAGGGCCACTTTTCTGTGGTGCCTGGACAGGCTATTGGTAAGCAGAGGCCACTTTCCTTGATTGTGACTAGGTGGCTATTGGCGAGCAGGGGCCATGTGCAAAAGGTTGTTTTGGCACCTAATTACTAGGCAAAAAGACTTTGAAAGCTGAAAAAAAACACACAAAACTATTTGCCTGAAAACTAGTTAGGCAAAAAGTATCTTACCTAGGCAAAAGGTATTTAAAGGTAAAATAAGTATTTGCTTATGCAAAAGCTATTTGCCTGAAATTACTAATATATATATATATATATATATATATATATATATATATATATATATATATATATATTTTTTTTTTTTCATATATTGTGTATTATTATTGTTTTTTGTATTTTATTGTACCCTATGTTATCAATGCAATGTCTTGTGGACCCAGGACATACTTGAAAACGAGAGAAATCTCAATGTATCCTTCCTGGTAAAATATTTTATAAATAAATAAATAAATAAATAAATATATATATATATATATATAGTGAAGATTGGAGTAGCCGTGTTAGTCCAGTAGATGCTCAAAAAAAAAAGTATTGCAGTATGCAGTGATACCTTTTTTATTGGACTAACATAATATTTAAAAGACAAGCTTTCGAGAGTTTTCCTCTCTTCCTCAGGTCTAAAGCAATACTGATCATTCTGATATAGATACACATCACATACAACAAATAGAAGGGAGGGAGGGGGATGAGAGGGGGTCATAAATGCATAGAATGTGTCTGAAGGAGAAAATAGCTGAGAATAGCCAGAAAGAATAAATAAACAGAGGAGAGTAAATAGGCCAGATGAGAGGAAAAACAAAACGAAAAACAAACCAATATAGGACAATAAGATGAGAGATTATAGAAAGTTATGGTAGTGTGTGAGAAAGCCAGAGTCTACATTAAGTCCTTCATTTCTGGTATTGAAATGTGTGATCATTTTCATCTCAAATGTCTTTCGTTCATGAGAGTCTTTGAAATTCCCTTTAAGAATTTTAATCCTGAGGTTAAGGATGGAGTGACCAGTCTGGGTGAAGTGATGACCAACAGGGGTAAAATATTCATTTTCCTTGTGGTTTTTGATCGAGTGTCTGTGTAGATTCATTCTGAGATGCAGCTTTAGGCCAATTTCTCCAATGTAGCAACCTCTGTCACACGCTGTACACTGTATCATGTACACCACATTAGCAGATGAGCACGAATAGGATCCTTTAATATTGTATAACGCGTTGTTGTGTCTGGCTGTGTTGTTGTCACATATATGTTGACACAGTTTGCAGAGTAATTTGTTGCATCGTGCAGTGCCATTCTGTGTAAGCTTCTGTTCTGTGGTTAATTTGCTCCAGACTGGTCACTCCCTCCTTAACCTCAGGATTAAAATTCTTAAAGGGAATTTCAAAGAGTCTCATGAATGAAAGACGTTTGAGATGAAAATGATCATACATTTCAATACCAGAAATGAAGGACTTAATGTAGACTCTGGCTTTCTCACAAACTACCATAACTTTCTATAATCTCTCATCTTATTGTCTTATATTGGTTTATTTTTCCTTTTGTTTTCCCTCTCATCTGGCCTATTTACTCTCCTCTGTTTATTTATTCTTTCTGGCTATTCTCAGCTATTTTCTCCTTCAAACACATTCTCTGCTTTTATGACCCCCCTCTCACCCCCCACCCTCCCTTCTGTTTGTTGTATGTGATGTGTATCTATATCAGAATGATCAGTATTGCTTTAGACCTGAGGAAGAGAGGAAAACTCTCGAAAGCTTGTCTTTTAAATATTATGGCCTAGATTTTGAGTTTGGCGGTAGCCGTGAAAACCAGCGTTAGAGGCTCCTAACGCTGGTTTTAGGCTACCTCCGGTATTTGGAGTCACTCAAAAAAGGGTCTAACGCTCACTTTTCAGCCGCGACTTTTCCATACCGCAGATCCCCTTAAGTAAATTGCGTATCCTATCTTTTCAATGGGATTTTTCTAACTCCAGTATTTAGAGTCGTGTCTGAAGTGAGCGTTAGAAATCTAACGACAAAACTCCAGCCGCAGAAAAAAGTCAGTAGTTAATAGCTTTCTGGGCTAACGCCGGTTCATAAAGCTCTTAACTACTGTGCTCTAAAGTACACTAACACCCATAAACTACCTATGTACCCCTAAACCGAGGTCCCCCCACATCGCCGCAACTCGATAAAATTTTTTTAACCCCTAATCTGCCGACCGCCACCTACGTTATCCTTATGTACCCCTAATCTGCTGCCCCTAACACCGCCGACCCCTATATTATATTTATTAACCCCTAATCTGCCCCCCACAACGTCGCCGCCAGCTACCTACATTTATTAACCCCTAATCTGCCGTCCGCACGTCGCCGCCAGCTACATTATCCCTATGTACCCCTAATCTGCTGCCCCTAACACCGCCAACCCCTATATTATATTTATTAACCCCTAATCTGCCCCCCACAACGTCGCCTCCACCTGCCTACAATAATTAACCCCTAATCTGCCGACCGCAAAGAGCCGCCAGCTACATTATCCCTATGTACCCCTAATCTGCTGCCCTAACATCGCCGACCCCTATATTATATTTATTAACCCCTAATCTGCCCCCCACAACGTCGCCTCCACCTGCCTACAATAATTAACCCCTAATCTGCCGACCGCAAAGAGCTGCCAGCTACATTATCCCTATGTACCCCTAATCTGCTGCCCTAACATCGCCGACCCCTATATTATATTTATTAACCCCTAACCTGCCCTCCCTATCATCGCCGACACCTAACTTCAATTATTTACCCCTAATCTGCCGACCGAATCTCGCCGCTATTCTAATAAATGTATTAACCCCTAAAGCTAAGTCTAACCCTAACACTAACACCCCCCTAAATTAAATATAATTTTAATCTAACGAAATTAATTAACTCTTATTAAATAAATTATTCCTATTTAAAGCTAAATACTTACCTGTAAAATAAATCCTAATATAGCTACAATATAAATTATAATTATATTATAGCTATTTTAGGATTAATATTTATTTTACAGGTAACTTTGTATTTATTTTAACCAGGTACAATAGATATTAAATAGTTAAGAACTATTTAATAGCTAAAATAGTTAAAATAATTACAAATTTACCTGTAAAATAAATCCTAACCTAAGTTACAATTAAACCTAACACTACACTATCAATAAATTAATTAAATAAAATACCTACAATTACCTACAATTAAACCTAACACTACACTATCAATAAATAAATTAAATACAATTCCTACAAATAACTACAATGAAATAAACTAACTAAAGTACAAAAAATAAAAAAGAACTAAGTTACAAAAAATAAAAAAATATTTACAAACATAAGAAAAATATTACAACAATTTTAAACTAATTACACCTACTCTAAGCCCCCTAATAAAATAACAAAGCCCCCCAAAATAAAAAAAACTCAATCAGATTGAGCTCGCATTCTATTGGCTGATCGGAACAGCCAATAGAATGCGAGCTCAATCTGATTGGCTGATTGGATCAGCCAATCGGATTGAACTTGATTCTGATTGGCTGATTCCATCAGCCAATCAGAATATTCCTACCTTAATTCCGATTGGCTGATAGAATCCTATCAGCCAATCTGAATTCGAGGGACGCCATCTTGGATGACGTCATTTAAAGGAACCGTCATTCGTCGTTCAGTCGTCGGCCAGGATGGATGTTCCGCGTCGGAGATCTTCAGGATGCTGCCGCTCCGCTCCGGATGGATGACGATAGAAGATGCCTCGTGGATGAAGACTTCAATCGGATGGAAGACCTCTTCTGCCCCGCTTGGATGAAGACTTCTACCGGATGGAGGACCTCTTCTTGCTCCGCTTGGATGAAGAATTTGGCTCGGCTGGGTGAAGACGACTCAAGGTAGGGAGATCTTCAGGGGCTTAGTTTTAGGGTTTTTTAAGGGGGGTTTGGGTTAGATTAGGGGTATGTGGGTGGTGGGTTGTAATGTTGGGGGGGGGTATTGTATGTTTTGTTTTACAGGCAAAAGAGCTGAACTTCTTGGGGCATGCCCCGCAAAGTACCCTGTTCAGGGCTGGTAAGGTAAAAGAGCTTTGAACTTTAGTAATTTAGAATAGGGTAGGGCATTTTTTATTTTGGGGGTCTTTGTTATTTTATTAGGGGGCTTAGAGTAGGTGTAATTAGTTTAAAATTGTTGTAAGATTTTCCTTATGTTTATAAATATTTTTTTATTTTTTGTAACTTAGTTCTTTTTTATTTTTTGTACTTTAGTTAGTTTATTTCATTGTAGTTATTTGTAGATATTGTATTTAATTAATGTATTGATAGTGTAGTGTTAGGTTTAATTGTAGGTAATTGTAGATATTTTATTTAATTAATTTAATGATAGTGTAGTGTTAGGTTTAATTGTAACTTAGGTTAGGATTTATTTTACAGGTAATTTTGTTATTATTTTAACTAGGTAACTATTAAATAGTTATTAACTATTTAATAGCTATTGTACCTGGTTAAAATAATTACAAAGTTACTTGTAAAATAAATATTAATCCTAAAATAGCTATAATATAATTATAATTTATAGTGTAGCTATATTAGGATTTATTTTACAGGTAAGTATTTAGCTTTAAATAGGAATAATTTATTTAATAAGAGATAATTAATTTAGTTAGATGTAAATTATATTTAACTTAGGGGGGTGTTAGTGTTAGGGTTATACTTAGCTTTAGGGGTTAATACATTTATTAGAATAGCGGTGAGCTCCAGTCGGCAGATTAGGGGTTAATAATTGAAGTTAGGTGTCGGCGATGTTAGGGAGGGCAGATTAGGGGTTAATACTATTTATTATAGGGTTAGTGAGGCGGATTAGGGGTTAATAACTTTATTATAGTAGCGCTCAGGTCCGGTCGGCAGATTAGGGGTTAATAAGTGTAGGCAGGTGTAGGCGACGTTGTGGGGTGCAGATTAGGGGTTAATAAATATAATATAGGGGTCGGCGATGTTAGGGCAGCAGATTAGGGGTACATAGGGATAATGTAAGTAGCGGCGGTTTACGGAGTGGCAGATTAGGGGTTAATAATAATATGCAGGGGTCAGCGATAGCGGGGGCGGCAGATTAGGGGTTAATAAATGTAAGGTTAGGGGTGTTTAGACTCGGGGTACATGTTAGAGTGTTAGGTGCAGACGTAGGAAGTGTTTCCGCATAGCAAACAATGGGGCTGCATTAGGAGCTGAACGCGGCTTTTTTGCAGGTGTTAGGTTTTTTTTCAGCTCAAACAGCCTCATTGTTTCCTATGGGGGAATCGTGCACAAGCACGTTTTTGAGGCTGGCCGCGTCCGTAAGCAACTCTGGTATTGAGAATTGAAGCTGCGTTAAATATGCTCTACGCTCCTTTTTTGGAGCCTAACGCAGCCTTTATGTGGACTCTCAATACCAGAGTTATTTTTATGGTGCGGCCAGAAAAAAGCCGGCGTTAGCTACGCGGGTCCTTACCGACAAAACTCTAAATCTAGCCGTATGTTAGTCCAATAAAAAAGGTATCACTGCAATACTTTGTTTTTTGAGCATATATATATATATATATATATATATATATATATATATATAAAAAATCCCAAGTATTGTAGACAATAACTGGCTACAACCTTAGGGGGTGCAAAAAGTTGGCTAGATTTAGAGTTTGGCGGTAGCCGTGAAAACCAGCGTTAGAGGCTCCTAACGCTGGTTTTAGGCTACCTCCGGTATTTGGAGTCACTCAAAAAAGGGTCTAACGCTCACTTTTCAGCCGCGACTTTTCCATACCGCAGATCCCCTTACGTAAATTGCGTATCCTAACTTTTCAATGGGATTTTTCTAACTCCGGTATTTAGAGTCATGTCTGAAGTGAGCGTTTGAATTCTAACGACAAAACTCCAGCCGCAGAAAAAAGTCAGTAGTTAAGAGCTTTCTGGGCTAACGCCGGTTCATAAAGCTCTTAACTACTGTACTCTAAAGCACACTAACATCCATAAACTACCTATGTACCCCTAAACCGAGGTCCCCCCACATTGCCGCCACTCGATTAAATTTTTTTAACCCCTAATCTGCCGACCGCCACCTACGTTATACTTATGTACCCCTAATCTGCTGCCCCTAACACCGCCGACCCCTATATTATATTTATTAACCCCTAACCTGCCCCCCACAACGTCGCAGCCAGCTACCTACAATAATTAACCCCAAATCTGCCGACCGCAAAGCGCCGCCACCTACGTTATACTTATGTACCCCTAATCTGCTGCCCCTAACACCGCCAACCCCTATATTATATTTATTAACCCCTAATCTGCCCCCCTCATTGTCGCCTCCACCTGCCTACACTTATTAACCCCTAATCTGCCGAGCGGACCGCACCGCTATTATTATAAAGTTATTAACCCCTAATCCGCCTCACTAACCCTATAATAAATAGTATTAACCCCTAATCTGCCCTCCCTAACATTGCCGACACCTAACTTCAAACATTAACCCCTAATCTGCCGACTGGAGCTCACCGCTATTCTAATAAATGTATTAACCCCTAAAGCTAAGTCTAACCCTAACACTAACACCCCCTAAATTAAATATAATTTTAATCTAACGAAATTAATTAACTCTTATTAAATAAATTATTCCTATTTAAAGCTAAATACTTACCTGTAAAATAAATCCTAATATAGCTACAATATAAATTATAATTATATTATAGCTATTTTAGGATTAATATTTATTTTACAGGTAACTTTGTATTTATTTTAACCAGGTACAATAGCTATTAAATAGTTAAGAACTATTTAATAGCTAAAATAGTTAAAATAATTACAAATTTACCTGTAAAATAAATCCTAACCTCAGTTACAATTAAACCTAACTCTACACTATCAATAAATTAATTAAATAAAATACCTACAATTACCTACAATTAAACCTAACACTACACTATCAATAAATTAATTAAATACAATACCCACAAATAACTACAATGAAATAAACTAACTAAAGTACAAAAAATAAAAAAGAACTAAGTTACAAAAAATAAAAAAATATTTACAAACATAAGAAAAATATTACAACATTTTTAAACTAATTACACCTACTCTAAGCCCCCTAATAAAATAACAAAGCCCCCCAAAATAAAAAAATGCCCTACCCTATTCTAGATTACTAAAGTTCAAAGCTCTTTTACCTTACCAGCCCTGAACAGGGCCCTTTGCGGGGCATGCCCCAAAAAGTTCAGCTCTTTTGCCTGTAAAAAAAAACATACAATACCCCCCCCAACATTACAACCCACCACCCACATACCCCTAATCTAACCCAAACCCCCCTTAAATAAACCTAGCACTAAGCCCCTGAAGATCTCCCTACCTTGAGTCGTTTTCACCCAGCCGAGCCAAATTCTTCATCCAAGCGGAGCAAGAAGAGGTCCTCCATCCGGTAGAAGTCTTCATCCAAGCGGGGCAGAAGAGGTCTTCCATCCGATTGAAGTCTTCATCCAAGCGGGATCTTCTATCGTCATCCATCCGGAGCGGAGCGGCAGGATCCTGAAGACCTCCGACGCGGAACATCCATCCTGGCCGACGACTGAACGACGAATGACGGTTCCTTTAAATGACGTCATCCAAGATGGCGTCCCTCGAATTCCGATTGGCTGATAGGATTCTATCAGCCAATCGGAATTAAGGTAGGAATATTCTGATTGGCTGATGGAATCAGCCAATCAGAATCAAGTTCAATCCGATTGGCTGATCCAATCAGCCAATCAGATTGAGCTCGCATTCTATTGGCTGTTCCGATCAGCCAATAGAATGCGAGCTCAATCTGATTGGCTGATTGGATCATTCGTCATTCGTCGTTCAGTCGTCGGCCAGGATGGATGTTCCGCGTCGGAGGTCTTCAGGATCCTGCCGCTCCGCTCCGGATGGATGATGATAGAAGATCCCGCTTGGATGAAGACTTCAATCGGATGGAAGACCTCTTCTGCCCCGCTTGGATGAAGACTTCAGGCGGATGGAGGACCTCTTCTTGCTCCGCTTGGATGAAGAATTTGGCTCGGCTGGGTGAAGACGACTCAAGGTAGGGAGATCTTCAGGGGCTTAGTGTTAGGTTTATTTAAGGGGGGTTTGGGTTAGATTAGGGGTATGTGGGTGGTAGGTTGTAATGTTGGGGGGGGTATTGTATGTTTTTTTTTACAGGCAAAAGAGCTGAACTTCTTGGGGCATGCCCCGCAAAGTACCCTGTTCAGGGCTGGTAAGGTAAAAGAGCTTTGAACTTTAGTAATCTAGAATAGGGTAGGGCATTTTTTTTTATTTTGGGGGGCTTTGTTATTTTATTAGGGGGCTTAGAGTAGGTGTAATTAGTTTAAAATTGTTGTAATATTTTTCTTATGTTTGTAAATATTTTTTTATTTTTTGTAACTTAGTTCTTTTTTATTTTTTGTACTTTAGATAGATTATTTCATTGTAGTTATTTGTAGGTATTGTATTTAATTTATTTATTGATAGTGTAGTGTTAGGTTTAATTGTAGATAATTATAGGTATTTTATTTAATTAATTTATTGATAGTGTAGTGTTAGGTTTAATTGTAACTTAGGTTAGGATTTATTTTACAGGTAATTTTGTAATTATTTTAACTATTTTAGCTATTAAATAGTTCTTAACTATTTAATAGCTATTGTACCTGGTTAAAATAAATACAAAGTTACCTGTAAAATAAATATTAATCCTAAAATAGCTATAATATAATTATAATTTATATTGTAGCTATATTAGGATTTATTTTACAGGTAAGTATTTAGCTTTAAATAGGAATAATTTATTTAATAAGAGTTAATTAATTTCGTTAGATTAAAATTATATTTAATTTAGGGGGGTGTTAGTGTTAGGATTAGACTTAGTTTTAGGGGTTAATACATATATTAGAATAGCGGTGAGCTCCAGTTGGCAGATTAGGGGTTAATAATTGAAGTTAGGTGTCGGCGATGTTAGGGAGGGCAGATTAGGGGTTAATACTATTTATTATAGGGTTAGTGAGGCGGATTAGGGGTTAATAACTTTATTATGATAGCGGTGCGGTCCGGTCGGCAGATTAGGGGTTAATAAGTGTAGGCAGGTGGAGGCGACGTTGTGGGGGGCAGATTAGGGGTTAATAAATATAATATAGGGGTCGGCGGTGTTAGGGGCAGCAGATTAGGGGTACATAAGGATAATGTAAGTAGCGGCGGTTTATGGAGCGGCAGATTAGGGGTTAAAAATAATATGCAGGGGTCAGCGATAGCGGGGGCGGCAGATTAGGGGTTAATAAGTGTAAGGCTAGGGGTGTTTAGACTCGGGGTACATGTTAGAGTGTTAGGTGCAGACATAGGAAGTGTTTCCCCATAGGAAACAATGGGGCTGCGTTAGGAGCTGAACGCGGCTTTTTTGCAGGTGTTAGGTTTTTTTTCAGCTCAAACAGCCCCATTGTTTACTATGGGGGAATCGTGCACGAGCACATTTTTGAGGCTGGCCGCGTCCGTAAGCAACTCTGGTATCGAGAGTTGAAGCTGCGTTAAATATGCCTGTACGCTCCTTTTTTGGAGCCTAACGCAGCCTTTATGTGGACTCTCAATACCAGAGTTATTTTTATGGTGCGGCCAGAAAAAAGCCGGCGTTAGCTACGCGGGTCCTTACCGACAAAACTCTAAATCTAGCCGAGTGTTTGCCAAATAAAGCCAAATTATTAACTAAATACTATAGTATTATATTATACAAACAGGAAATAATCAATAACCAGTCCGAAATCTTAGTCCTTATCTGTATTTTGCTACAGTTCATGGGATCAGTCCCAAAGTAGGTGAATCCAGGGGCCTCTCTATGTGTGGAATTCCTCTGGAAAATGCTGCTCCTCTTGTAATATAAACTTTTCAAACTCCAATCTGTGAACAAGAAATCACAAAAAGAGGGCGCCTCCTAGTGTAACACTGTCATATCACAATAGGGCCCACAATTCCTTAAAGAATAATACTCACAAAGTTAGTGCTGAGTGAAGCAGACTGGGATCTCTCAGTGTCCCAGCTCACTGAACCTTGGTGTAGGATATTCCTCCCCTTGGGCTCTCCCAATATCAGCTCAGGATATAAGAGACTCAGGCTTCCAGTGCAAGAGTTAAAATGTTTAATAAAATAACAACAGTAAAAGACTATTACGAAGATTATAGGTTGTGCGCTAAAGGCCTGACCAATATAAAAGAGGTACCTTGCATTCAAGCTTCAGTGTGCAGCGGTCGATTGCATGAAGAGGACGTTCCACGCTGGATGTCGCCACCGGTCCTGGACAGCTCCGCTCCACAACAGCTCTACACCACCTTGATGAAGATAGAAGATGTCCCCACAATGGAGGAAGATGTCGCCGCCTGGATGAAGACTTCTCACCCCCTCGATGAAGATCGATTTCTGGACTTCAGGAACTGTGAGTAGATTTCCTGGGGTTAATGTTAGTTTTTTTTATTTTTTTGGGTGGGTTTTTTTTTAGATTAGGGCTTTTTTATTTTAATGGGCAGTAAAAGAGCTGAATGCCCTTTTAAGGGCAATTCCCCTACAAATGCCCCTTTAGGGGCAATGGGTAGCTTAGGTTTTTTTAGACTTAGGTTTTTTATTTTGGGGGGGTTGGTGGGTGGGGGGGTGTTACTCTTAAGGGGGACTTTTTTTAAGTCAACAAATTTTTTATATGTATTTACTCACATTTTTTTTTTCCAACTTTTTATTGAAATAAATTGAAGGTATACATAATAATATAATCGTATAATGAACAATATAAACAAAGTTACAGTGCAGGATATTGTTACACATACGTAATTGAAACATGAAATACACAACTTCTATTATAGGTACAGTTTATAGGTACAATTGATCTAGAATAGGGATTACATTTCTATGGTTAAATTCAACAGTTTTTTTTTTTTTTTGCGGAGTGGACATTGTAATTTTTTTATGTAAAAGAGCTGTTTAACTTAGGACAATGCCCTACAAAAGGCCATTTTAAAGCTATTGGTAGTTTATTGTTAGGTTAGGAGGTGTTTTTATTTTGGGGGGGCTTTTTTTGTTTTTATAGGGCTATTAGATTAGGTGTAATTTCTATTATTATTATGGGGGGGTTTCATAATTTAGTGTTTGTTTTTATTGGTAATGTTAGTGTTTTGTTTTTTAGTGCTTGTTTTTATTGGTAATGTTAGATTTTTTCTTAGTGTTTGTTATGTTTTTTTAAATTTGTAATTTTTTTTATTTTTATTTTTTTGTAGTGTTAGGTTATTTTAATCTCGTAATTTAGGTTTTTTATTTGTAGTTTATTTTATTTTCCTAAAATAGTTATGTTAGGTTTATTTATAGTTTAATCTTAGTTTTTTTTATTTCACAGGTAAGTTTTTATTTATTTTAAGATAGTTGTATTGTAAATTTAACATTAACATTTTAGGTATGAGTTTTGTGAAATATTTCTGTTTTGCAAAATCCATAACTACTGGTATCAGATTGCGGAATGGATAGCGGCGGTATAGACCATAACGCAAACATTTTATCCAGAACGCCTAACCTGTAATACGACACTATGAAAATCCCGCACTCAAAAGTACAGAATGGAGAGTTGCGTTACAGACTAAAATGCTTGTGGTATAGCTATACCGCCGTGATTTGTAATACGGGAGACCTGCCATTCCACACGCAATGGCCAATTTTTTAGCGGTATAGCTGAACTGCACCATACCCCAAAACTTCTAATCTAGGTGTAAGGAAGCAGAAACAACCTAAAGTAATTAAAAGCTAAATCTGAGACAGTTGCAATGTGCAGCTGTACTAGCTGTCTCATCAGGCATCTGTCCTTTTCCTGGAAGCACTGGCTTTTAAATTTAAACCTTCCAATCAAAACCTTCATTTTTCACACACCCTTCGCTGGATGTAATTGACTAATTAACAATAGCATTCATTTATATGTCTATGCTAATATTAAAATGATTACAGCTCAAGGTATGCTGTATAGTAATCCAACAATAAAAATAAATCTCACTCTCTATAGTAACATACTGCATCCAAAATTATATAAAAAACCCAATTGTCAACATGAAATAGATACATGTGTAACATATATATTTCTATAACAGAGGCAGGTTGTTTGTGATGTCAATCAAATCACCTTCCGTGTGATTGTAAAACAGGTTTCACTAACCTTTTTAGTCTTTCCTTTTTGCCTTCACATCGGCTGATTTGTGTGTGTATTAAACAATCTGTTTCATACAATTTGTTATCCGTAGTGTATTGTATTTACTATTCTGGCATACTGCGTGGGCTAGATTACGAGTTTTGTGTTAGAGGCTATGCGGTGCTAACGAGCAGTTTTCTCTCACCGCTCACCTGCAGCATCGGATGGATGAAGGTAGAAGATGCCATCTGGATGAAGACTTCTGCCCGTCTGGAGGACCACTTCGCCCGGCTTGGATGAAGACTTCTCCCGGCTTCGTTGAGGACTTCGACCCGGTTGGATGAAGACTTCTGCCGCTTCCTTGAGGACGGATGTCGGATCTTCAGAACTGTAAGTCGATCTTCAGGGGGTTAGTGTTAGGTTTTTTTAAGGGTGTATTGGGTGGGTTTTATTTTTAGGTTAGGGTTTGGGCCTGCAAAAGAGCTAACTGCCCTTTTAAGGGCAATGCCCATCCAAATGCCCTTTTCAGGGCAATGGGGAGCTTAGGTTTTTTAAATATTATTTTATTTGGGGGGTTGTTTGTGTGAGTGGTGGGTTTTACTGTTGGGGCGGTTGTTTGTATTTTTTTTTACAGGTAAAATAGCTGATTATTTTGGGGCAATGCCCCGTAAAATGCCCTTTTAATAGTTTAGGCTAGGGGTTTTTTTTATTGTTTTTTGGGGGGGGTATTTTGATAGGGCTATTAGATTAGGTGTAATTAGTTTAAATATCTGTAATTTGTTTATTATTTTCTGTAATTTAGTGTTTGTTTGTTTTTTGTACTTTAGCTAATTTAATTTAATTTAGGTAATTGTATTTAATTTAGTTAATTTATTTAATTATAATGTAGTGTTAGGTGTTATTGTAAGTTAGGTTAGGTTTTATTTTACAGGTACTTTTGTATTTATTTTAGCTAGTTAGTTATTAAATAGTTAATAACTATTTAATAACTATTGTACCTAGTTAAAATACATTTTTAACTATTTTACATATTGTACCTAGTTAAAATAAATACAAACCTGTACAATAAAAATAAATCCTAAACTAGCTACAATGTAACTATTAGTTATATTGTAGCTAGCTTAGGGTTTATTATATAGGTAAGTATTTAGTTTTAAATAGGAATAATGTAGTTAATGATAGGAATTTTATTTAGATTTATTTAAATTATATTTAATTAGGGGGTGTTAGGGTTAGACTTAGGTTTAGGGGTTAATACATTTAGCATAGTGGTGGCGACGTTGGGGGCGGCAGATTAGGGGTTAATAAGTGTAGGTAGGTGGCAGCGACATTGGGGGCGGCAGATTAGGGGTTAATAAATATAATGTAGATGTCGGCGATGTTGGGGGCAGCAGATTAGGGGTTCATAAATATAATGTAGGTGGCATCGGTGTCCGGAGCGGCAGATTAGGGGTTAAAAATTATATTTTAGTGTTTGGTATGCGGGAGTGCCTCGGTTTAGGGGTTAATAGGTAGTTTATGGGTGTTAGTGTACTTTTTAGCACTTTAGTTATGAGTTTTATGTTACGGCGTTGTACCATAAAACTCTTAACTACTGACTTTTAAATGCGTTAGGACTCTTGACAGGGTAGGGTGTACCGCTCAATTTTTGGCCTCCCAGGACAGACTCGTAATACCGGCGCTATGGAAGTCCCATAGAAAAAAGACTTTACGAAGTTTACATAAGTTGTTTTGCGGTAAGGCCAAAGAAGTGTACGGTGACCCTAAACCTTCAAGACTCGTAAAAGCAGCGGTAGTGAAAAAGCAGCGTTAGGACCTCTTAACGCTGCTTTTTTACCTTAACGCACAACTCGTAATCTAGCCGTATGTTTCTTATCTTGGATGACGTCATTTAAAGGAACCGTCATTCGTCGGGAAGTCGTCGGGCAGGATGGATGTTCCGCGTCGGCGGGATGAAGATGGATCCGGAAGAAAGAAGATTGAAGATGCCGCTTGATAGAAGACTTCAGCCCGATGATGGACCTCTTCAGCCGCCACTTGGATCAAGACTTCAGCCTGATGATGGACCTCTTCAGCCCGATGATGGATCTCTTCAGCCTCCACTTGGGCTTGGATGAAGACTTCAGAGCCTCCTCTGGACCGATCGGTGATACCCGGCGTGGTGAAGACAAGGTAGGAAGATCTTCAGGGGCTTAGTGTTAGGTTTATTTAAGGGGGGTTTGGGTTAGATTAGGGGTATGTGGGTGGTGGGTTGTAATGTTGGGGGGGGTATTGTATGTTTTTTTTCCAGGCAAAAGAGCAGAATTCTTTGGGGCATGCCCCGCAAAAGGCCCTTTTAAGGGCTGGTAAGGTAAAAGAGCTTTTCTATTTATATTTTAGAATAGGGTAGGGAATTTTTTTTATTTTGGGGGGCTTTGTTATTTTATTAGGGGGCTTAGAGTAGGTGTAATTAGCTTAAAATTGTTGTTTGTAAATATTTTTTTACTTAGTTCTTTTTTTTTTTTGTAACTTAGTTCTTTTTTATTTTTTGTAACTTAGTTCTTTTTTTATTTTTTGTACTTTAGTTAGTGTATTTATTTGTATTTAATTTATTTATTGATAGTGTAGTGTTAGGTTTAATTGTAGATAATTGTAGGTATTTTATTTAATTAATTTATTGATAGTGTAGTGTTAGGTTTAATTGTAACTTAGGTTAGGATTTATTTTACAGGTAATTTTGTAATTATTTTAACTAGGTAGGCTATTAAAAAGTTAATAACTATTTAATAGCTATTGTATCTGGTTAAAATAAATACAAAGTTGCCTGTAAAATAAATATAAATCCTAAAATAGCTACAATATAATTATAATTTATATTGTAGCTATATTAGGGTTTATTTTACAGGTAAGTATTTAGCTTTAAATAGGAATAATTTATTTAATAAGAGTTAATTTATTTCGTTAGATAATAATTATATTTAACTTAGGGGGGGGTGTTAGTGTTAGGGTTAGACTTAGCTTTAGGGGTTAATAACTTTATTAGAGTAGCGGTGAGGTCCGGTCGGCAGATTAGGGGTTAATAATTGTAGGTAGGTAGCGGCGATGTTGGGGGCTGCAGATTAGGGGTTAATAAATATAATATAGGGGTCGGCGGTGTTAGGGGCAGCAGATTAGGGGTACATAGGGATAATGTAGGTTGCGGCGGTGTACGGAGCGGCAGATTAGGGGTTAATAATAATATGCAGGGGTCAGCAGATTAGGGGTTAATAAGTGTAAGGTTAGGGGTGTTTAGACTCGGGGTACATGTTAGGGTCTTAGGTGCAGACTTAGGAAGTGTTTCCCCATAGGAAACAATGGGGCTGCGTTAGGAGCTGAACGATGCTTTTTTGCAGGTGTTAGGTTTTTTTTCAGCTCAAACGGCCCCATTGTTTCCTATGGGGGAATCGTGCACGAGCACGTTTTTGAAGCTGGCCGCGTCCGTAAGCACCGCTGGTATTGAGAGTTGCAGTGGTGGTAAATATGCTATACGCTCCCTTTTTGGAGCCGAACGCAGCCCTTCTGTGAACTCTAAATACCAGCGGTATTTAAAAGGTGCGGGAGAAAAAAAGCATGCGTAGCTAACGCACACCCCTTTGGCCGCAGAACTCTAAATCTTAGTTTAGATGCTGGCCCATTTTTGGTGAACATCCTTCGTTGTTCTTGCTGATTGGTGGATAAATTCATCCACCAATGAAAAAGTGCTGTACAGAGTACTGAACCAAAAAACTTACATGCCTTCTTTTTTAAATAAAGACAGCAAGAGGACGAAGAAAAATTGATAATAGGAGTAAATTACAAAGTTGCTTAAAATTGCATGATCTATCTGAATCACAAAAGAAAAAAATTGGGTTCAGTGTCCCTTTAATGTCCTTTTAAGGGGACATTACTTCTTGTAAATTGGGATCCATCATATTAAATTGTAAAGGTAACCCCACGAGGTTACAACATTATTAAAGTCAAGTAAAAATTTAATCTTTCGTTGTTAAGATACAGATATATATAGTATACAATTTTATGATACTTTTTTTATTTAATTCAGCGTAAATCTTTTTAATTCTGTTTGTATCCACTGTTTAATAGCATACCTAGGTAGGTTTAGGAGCAGCAGTACGGCCGCAATACGGCTGTCTCTTGACATTGGTTCCCCAGATGGATTCAGCTATGCCCCAGCAATGCACTGCTGACTTTAACCGCTGTTAACCATTTGTTTAACAGTTATAGGCAAACAACTGTGCAATAATAAAATGCTGTAATACATTAGAGCACTTGCTTTCCACACTTTTATGTCCTTTTAATTCTTTTTTCTTTCTCACAACTGCATCAGGCATAAAGGAGAATTTATGATGAGTAACCTGTCTCTTTAATTTCCATTACTGAAGTGAGTTACAGTGAGATAAATGTTTTTATATGCACAGACATTGCCAAATGCATCCATTCTAGTGTTTTTACTTATTCAGTCTACTCTAGATGACCAAATAATCTCCCTCATAGCAAAAAAAAAGTCTTAACTTGTATTGTTATAAAGGAGGAAAATTCATATTACATATAAAATTTATATCTCACTTTCCCTTTATAAAGTGGACATCAATATGGTATAAAATGCTTGAAGGTAGTGAAAGATGATAGGGTTATGAACAGCCTATAAAAATGTCACACAGTGTTCTGGATAGTGAGTTAATCCTACTTAATAGAGAGTTCATTCAATTATGTTTTACAGTGAGCTGTGCAGCAGGACTATGCTCAGGCTATACACATTGAGAGTGCAAGCGGTAACTTAGTAATGTATACTTTGTTATCAGAAGATGAAAGCTAATTCTTTCTGTTGCAACCTGGGGTCTCTGACTGACATCTTAAGAAAGTGAGATCACAAAAAAGTGACCTTTTAGGTGCTGTGCTATAAAATGGAAATCTCAAGTCGTACATCTTTTGTAATTGAATTGCCAAGCTTGACATCCATCTGCTCCACAGTTAAGTTCAATAAGCTTATTAAAATAATCTTGAACATGCTGTCTGAGGTTGTTTGTGTAATATAATAATATTGATAACATTACACCTGATATTTCAGCATTGTTTGATATCTTCGTGAGGATCTGAATGAGGAAGTAGGAAACCGCTCGTGCTTTTCGGCTCTTTTCGGAGCCAGATTTATTCTTGCGAAAGTTTACCACACTAAAATATGGTTCCGAAAAGAGCCAAACGGCACGAGAGGCCACCTACTTCCGCATTCCAAATGCACATATCTAATATTAGTACTAATACAATAAAATGAGTGGCAGTTGTACTTAAAGTGAAGGTAAAGTGGGGCAGTGTGGAATAGGTAGATAACTTTATTACGATATATATAACAAAGTCGATAAGACTGTCCCTTTAAACAGTTGTTGCCTAAATAAATTTAATTTTGTTTAAATATAACCCTTTTTACTTTTAAAGGAACACTAAAGTCACAATTAAACTTTCATGATTCAGATAGAGCACACAATTTTTAAAAAAAACTTTATAATTCACTTACATTATCTAAATATGCATAATCTTTTTTTATATGCAAACTTTCTGAAGCATCAGCTCCTGTTGAGCATGTGCATTTGTGATTAGCTGATAGCTGTCACATGATGCAGGGGGTTGTAAATGGGATCTAAATTTGAAATTTGTTAGAAAAAATTTACTACTTATTATTATTATTATTATTATTATCGGTTATTTGTAGAGCGCCAACAGATTCCGCAGCGCTGTAACTTATTTGAAATTCAGACTAAGGGGTCGATTTATCAACCCGTCAATGGAGCCAAATGTATCTGCTTTCGTGTGAGCCTTCAGGCTCGGTAGAAATAGGAGTTAAGAAACAGCGGTCTTAAGACTATGGTTATTAACCTGCTCTCACCCATCAGCTGATTATTTCAACTGTGCACTGGTTCAGCTATAAGGAAAACCTGGACTGTTGGGAGTACTTGAGGACCGCAGTTGAGAAACAATGCTTTAAGCCATACCACATACGTGTAATACATTTGTTTTTAGCTCTTTGCATTTAATGGTGTAGATCCATAGACCCTCCTGAGATTTCCAAGGGATCTCATTGTAGATGAGATAATATTTGAAATTCAGTAAGCATCTCTGCATTTAGATATTTATGTGTGGGTGTTCCTGCCATTTACATCTGTAGTTGCTTGAGGAGCCCAGTGCATGATGTAATGTTATTAACATGTCATGTGATGTGTTTGTTAATTTGCATACAGAATGTTGATTGGCTGTTAGTCTTTCTACCATATATGGTAACAAGTTCAGTTAGGATAATAAACAGTTAGTGACTAGATGCAGCTTTGTGTTGTCTGAGTTATTCCTTGGTAAGACACTAATTTGAGTGACTACACAAGAACAATACATGGTGTCAGAAGCTTGTTTCTTTCTGCAAAATGGATTTATCAGGTTTGCCTATGCCACAGATGGATTGGGACTCAAAAAATTTACCAGATGCATGGAGGAGATTTCGCCAGCATGTACAGCTCATATTCTCTGGCCCTCTCTGTGGCAAGCCTGAGGAAACCTTGTGCAGCTACTTGCTTCTCTGGGTAGGTGAAAAAGGGAGGGATGTTTATAATACTTGGACATTAACATTTGAGGAGTCTAAAAAGTTGAAGTCTTATTATGACAAATTTGAGGAATATGTTATGCCCAAAGCTAATCCAATCTTTGCAAGATACCAGTTTCATGAAAAAATGCAGGGGGAACATGAGACATTTGAACAGAGAGTAACAGAGCTTAAATTGCTTGTAAAAGACTGCGGATGTGTTAACAGTGATGAGATGGTACGAGACCACATTGTTTTTGCCACTAATTCTCCAAAAGTCAGAGAGAAATTACTTAATCAGGGTGCTGATCTGACACTTGAAAAAGCCATTGATATAGCGTGGTCGCACAAAATTGCACAAGAGCAGCTTAAGACAATACACTCACGTGCAATGGCAACCCAGAGCCAGTCAGCTCATGCAGTGTTTAGTAAAAAATCAGCATCAGCCCAGCAAAAGCATTGGGCAACTGTGAAAGGAAGTGACAGAAGCATCACTAAAGACAGGCTATGCAGTCATTGTCCTCTTCAACACAGCAGGAATACACATGCTCTGCAAAAGGACGTCAGTGCAAAATATGCAATAAATTTAACCACTTTGCAAAGGAATGTAAGTCAAGGCCGCCAGATACACGTAAAACTGTACATACAGTTCAAAACACAAATATTGAATAGCTGGATGAACTGTGTATTGATGCAGTTAACAAAGAGCACAAAGACAAAGAATGTGAACAGTTTGCAGAAATTGAGTTAGGTGCACAAGCAGATAAAGTCAAATTTAAATTAGATACTGGTGCTCAGGTAAATATAATTCCTACCAACAGATTTAAAAATCTCTATAGTACTATAGCACTAAAGCCCACAGCACGCCGTCTTATAGGCTATGGTGGTGAGCTGCTTGATGTTAAAGGGACCTGTGAGTTACAATGTAAATACAAAGACACTAAAACTGTGCTTGAATTCTACATTGTCAACACACATGCCCCACCTATACTTGGTTTGAGAGGATGTCTAGACATGGAGACCTATTTATTAACGGTCTTGCGGACCTGATCTGACAGTGTGGATCAGGTCCGCAAGACCTCGCTGAATGCGGAGAGCAATACGCTCTCCACATTTAACATTGCACCAACAGCTCACAAGAGCTGCTGGTGCGACGCCTCCCCCTGCTGACTCTCGGCCAATCGGCCACCAGCAGGGAGGTGTCAATCAACCCGATCGTACTCGATCGGGTTGATTTCTGGCAATTCCTGTCTGCCTCATCAGAGCAGGCGGACAGGGTTATGGAGCAGCGGTCTTCTCAGTGTGCACAGATGTAGATAAACCCTGTGCTATAATACAGGATTTTTCTTAAGTTTTTCAAGGCATTGGACAGTTTCCAGGTGAAGGCACTATACACCTACACCCCACAGCTGTTCCTATTTTATACCCACCCAGAAGAATTCCATTCATGCTGCGTAGTCACCTCAAGGAGGAGCTAGACAAGATGGAAAAATTAGGTATTATTGTGAAAGTGCTTGAACCCACTGACTGGGTCAATGCCCTGGTAGTTGTGGAAAAACCCCGCACTGGAATACTCAGGGTTTGTTTAGAACCCAGAGACTTGAATAAAGCAATCAAGAGGCCACATTACCCTCTTCCAACTTTGGATGACATCACCCCAAAACTTGCTGGAGCACAATTCTTCAGTGTACTGGATGCAAATCTGTATACTGGGAAATCAAACTCTCAGAAGAATCATCCAAGCTTACAACATTTAATACAGTGGCCGAAAGATACAGATTTCTCTGTTTACCTTTTGGACTGATTTCAGCTCAAGACGAATTTCAGAGAAAGAATGATGAGACTTATGAAGGGCTTGAGGGGGTGACAGCCATTATTGACGACATACTCGTGTTTGAAAAAAAAAAAAGAGGAACATGATGCAAACTTGCACGCCTTACTGAAGAGAACCCATGAAAAAGGAGTATGCCTTAACCCAGAGAAAAGTGTGATATGTGTCTCAGAGGTCGGTTATTTTGGGCACAAGCTAACACATAAAGGCATCAAACCTGATACAGAGAAGATCAATGCCATAAGAGATATGCATCCACCCAAGAACAAGTCAGAGGTGGAAAACATCCTAGGTATAGTTAATTATCTGTCCAAGTTCGCACCAAACTTATTTGAGGTTAATGCGCCATTGAGGCAGCTTCTGAAACAGACAAATGATTTTGCATGGGACGAAACTCAGGAAAAAGCATTTGATAAAATGAAAGAGCTGATTACAAAGGAACCTGGTCCCTTTCTATGCTACTACGATCCTAGCAAAGAGCTCTGCCTACAGGTTGATACGTCAAAGAGTGGCCTAGGTGCTGTATTGCTCCAAGAAGGTAAGCCAATTGCTTATGCTTCTAAATCTCTCATACCAACAGAAGAAAACCATGCTCAAATTGAGAAGTTATATGCTGTGGTGTTTGGAAGCAAACATTTTCACATGTATGTCTATGGCAGAAAGATTGTTGTTGAATCTGACTACAAACCTTTAATACCCATAATGAAGAAATCCCTTGCAGCTGCACCACAACACCTTCAGAGAATGAGCAGCTACAGAGGTATGAAATTGAAATAGTACATTGTTCAGGAAAAGATATTCCAATAGCTGATAACCTGTACAGGAAATCAATACCATACAGACTCAAATCACTGAATGAAGGAATGGATGCACAGATTCATAACCAATCTACCTATTAGTGACAGGAATTTGACTGACATTCGAACAGCTACAGAACAGGATCCTCAACTCATTATGCTGAAAAACATAATCAAATCTGGGTGGCCTAACGTAAGGAAAAGATGTCCTTCCAGCCTTACTGGAATACTGAATACTGGAATCACAGAGATGAAATTTCAGAGATTGAAGGGATCCTATTCAAAGGCGCGAAAATCATTGTCCCAGTTGTGCTGAGGCCAAACATGCTAGAGCATATACACACTGGGCATGTGGGAATTGAGAGAAGTAAGCAAAGGGCCAGAGACATATTATTTTGGCCAGGAATGAACAAACAAATTGAGGATATGGTAGAATAATGCCTTACCTGCCTAGAACCCTGAAAGTCTAACCCTAAAGAGCCCATGATCTCTTATCAGATTCTAGAGCGTCCTTGGCAAATTATTGCAACAGATCTTTTTTTGTGAAATGGTCAGGACTACTTAATCGCTGTTGATTAGTACAGCAGATTTTTTGAATTGGAAAGACTCCACTCAACCACATCAGCGACCATAATCCACAAGCTAAAGGCTATATTTGCAAGACATGGTATACCTAAAAAGGTAATTTCAAATAATAGTCCGCAATATATATATATATATATAAGTCATGTGACTTTGAAAACTTTGCAGTTCATTGGGACTTTGTACATGTAACATCCAGTCCCCACCATCCACTATGCAATGGTCTTGCATCAAAGACAGTGCAAACAGCAAATACCATACTAAACAAAGCAAAAGCTGAAGGAAATGACCCACACCACAGCCTGCTGGAACACAGGAATACCCCTGTTGACGGATTCAAGTCTCCCTCACAATTGCTCATGAGTAGACGTCTACATTCTATCCTGCCTACAACTGGGGAACAACTGCAGCCTCAGGTAGTTGATCACAAATGTGTGCATGCCAAAAGACAACATAAACAAACTAAATAAAGACATTACTATAATCGCACTGCACAGCCTTCGTCCACATTGACACAAGAAAATACTATTCGTTGTCAGCAAGCCAGTGGTGAATGGGTGCCTGCCACTATTCTGCAGCCTGCAGACACAAAAAGATCTTACCTCATCCGCACCAGTGATGATCAAGTTCTCGGTCGCAACAGACGACACCTGATGGAAACTAAAGAACCACAACTAGAAACACATGAGTCAACCCTTGAAAAACCCAGCACAACCACAAATACAACTGCAATCCCAGAACAACTGAATGAAGAAACTGACAATGCTGAAACATGCGCACAGCAGGTTTTCAATTCGCACGTTCTGGTTGTATGGTGAAACCTAGAAACATTCTGGACCTATAATATCCTATATTATAAAAGGCCAAGTGTGTTTGTCTGAAGCCGTCATGCGCAGTAGAGACAAACACACTTGGCCTTAGATTGACCTCCTCGCACGCGCACCTCCGTGCAGCAGCGCACAGCTGAGAAGACACCTCGCACGCGCACCCACACACTTGGCCTCAGCGCACAGCTGACAGGACCTCACACGTGCACCCACACACTTGGCCGGCACGCGCACCTATCACACATTACACCTCGAACGCGCACCCACACACTTGGCCTCAGTGCACAGCTGACAGGACCTCGCACGCGCACCCACAGACTTAGCCTCAGCGCGAGACAGCTGACTCCAGACCGGCGCGAGTAGTCGCTTGACAATCAGTTACAAGCGTCGCAAGGCTTTCAAAAGTTAATAAAACAGCGCAACGTTCCGCTATACCTCACAGTCAATTGAAAGCTCAGTACTTATGTATGTGCTACACAGCACATAGAAAACAAATATTTTAGTTTAAAAAAACAAAACAAAGGATTAATAGGCTCATAAAAGTGAAAGCTCAGTACTTATGTATGTGCTACACAGCACATAGAAAAGAAATATTTTAGTTTTAAAAAAAAAAAAAGGATTAATAGGCTCATAAGGGAGAGAGACAGCAAAAGAGAGAGGGGGAGAGAGACAGCAAAAGAGAGGGGGGATAGAGACAGCAAAAGAGAGAGGGGGAAAGAGACAGCAAAAGAGAGGGGGAGAGAGCACAAAAGAGAGGGGGAAGAGCGCAAAAGAGAGGGGGGAGAGAGAGCGCAAAAGAGAGGGGGGAAGAGAGAGCGCAAAAAAGGGGGGAGAGAGAGAGAGCGCAAAAGATAGGGGGGGAAGAGCGCAAAAGAGAAGGGGGAGAGAGAGCACAAAAGAGAGGGGGAGAGAGCGCAAAAGAGAGGGGTGGAGAGAGAGCGCAAAAGAGAGGGGGTGAGAAAGCGCAAAAGAGAGGGGGGTGAGAGAGCGCAAAAGAGAGGGGGAGAGAGAGCGCAAAAGAGAGGGGGGGAGAGAGAGCGCAAAAGAGAGGGGGAGAGAGAGCACAAAAGAGATGGGGGAGAGAGCACAAAAGAGAGGGGGGAGAGAGAGCGCAAAAGAGAGGGGGGTGAGAAAGCGCAAAAGAAAGGGGGGTGAGAGAGCGGAAAAGAGAGGGGGGAGAGAGAGCGTAAAAGAGAGGGGGAGAGAGAGCGCAAAAGAGAGGGGGGAGAGAGAGCACAAAAGAGATGGGGGAGAGAGCGCAAAAGAGAGGGGGGAGAGAGAGCGCAAAAGAGAGGGGGGAGAGAGAGCGCAAAAGAGAGGGGGGAGACAGGGCAAAAGAGAGGTGGAGAAAGAGTGCAGCTCTCAGCGCGAGACAGCTGACTCCAGACCGGCGCGAGTAGTCGCTTGACAATCAGTTACAAGCGTCGCGAGGCTTTCAAAAGTTAATAAAACAGCGCAACGTTCCGCTATACCTCACAGTCAATTGAAAGCTCAGTACTTATGTATGTGCTACACAGCACATAGAAAACAAATATTTTAGTTTAAAAAAACAAAACAAAGGATTAATAGGCTCATAAAAGTGAAAGCTCAGTACTTATGTATGTACTACACAGCACATAGAAAAGAAATATTTTAGTTTAAAAAAAAAAAAAAAAGGATTAATAGGCTCATAAGGGAGAGAGACAGCAAAAGAGAGAGGGGAGAGAGACAGCAAAAGAGAGGGGGGATAGAGACAGCAAAAGAGAGAGGGGGAAAGAGACAGCAAAAGAGAGGGGGAGAGAGCAGAAAAGAGAGGGGGAAGAGCGCAAAAGAGAGGGGGGAGAGAGAGCGCAAAAGAGAGGGGGGGAAGAGAGAGCGCAAAAGAGGGGGGGGGAGAGAGAGAGCGCAAAAGAGAGGGGGGGAAGAGCGCAAAAGAGAAGGGGGAGAGAGAGCACAAAAGAGAGGGGGAGAGAGCGCAAAAGAGAGGGGTGGAGAGAGAGCGCAAAAGAGAGGGGGTGAGAAAGCGCAAAAGAGAGGGGGGTGAGAGAGCAAAAAAAAGAGAGGGGGAGAAAGAGCGCAAAAGAGAGGGGGGGAGAGAGAGCGCAAAAGAGAGGGGGAGAGAGAGCACAAAAGAGATGGGGGAGAGAGCACAAAAGAGAGGGGGGAGAGAGAGCGCAAAAGAGAGAGGGGTGAGAAAGCGCAAAAGAAAGGGGGGTGAGAGAGCGCAAAAGAGAGGGGGGAGAGAGAGCGTAAAAGAGAGGGGGAGAGAGAGCGCAAAAGAGAGGGGGGAGAGAGAGCACAAAAGAGATGGGGGAGAGAGCGCAAAAGAGAGGGGGGAGAGAGAGCGCAAAAGAGAGGGGGGAGAGAGAGCGCAAAAGAGAGGGGGAGACAGCGCAAAAGAGATGGGGAGAAAGAGTGCAAAAGAGACGGGGGAGAGAGCGCAAAAGAGAGGGGGGAAAGAGAGAAGCAAAAAGAGAGGGGGCAGAGAGAAGCAAAAGAGAGGGGGGAGAGAGACAGCAAAAGAGAGGGGGAGAGAGACAGCAACAGAGAGAGGGGGAGAGAGACAGCAACAGAGAGAGGGGGAGAGAGACAGCAACAGAGAGAGGGGGAGAGAGACAGCAAAAGAGAGAGGGGGAGAGAGACAGTAAAAGAGAGGGGGGAGAGAGACAGCAAAAGAGAGGGGGGGGAGAGACAGCAAAAGAGAGAGGGGGAGAGAGACAGCAAAAGAGCGAGGGGGAGAGAGACAGCAAAAGAGAGAGGGGGAGAGAGACAGCAAAAGAGAGGGGGAGAGAGCGCAAAAGAGAGGGCGGAAGAGAGAGCGCAAAAGAGAGGGGGGAAGAGCGCAAAAGAGGGGGGGAAGAGCGCAAAAGAGAGGGGGGAGAGAGAGCGCAAAAGAGAGGGTGGAGAGAGAGCGCTAAAGAGAGGGGGAGAGAGAGTGCAAAAGAGAGGGGGAGAGAGAGCGCAAAAGAAAGGGTGGGAGAGAGAGCGCCAAAGAGAGGAGAGAGAGCACAAAAGAGAGGGTGGAGAGAGAGCGCTAAAGAGAGGGGGAGAGAGAGTGCAAAAGAGAGGGGGAGAGAGAGCGCAAAAGAAAGGGTGGGAGAGAGAGCGCCAAAGAGAGGAGAGAGAGCACAAAAGAGAGGGGTGAGAGAGAGCGCAAAAGAGAGGGGAGAGAGAGGGGGGAGAGCGCAAAAGAGATGGGGGAGAAAGAGAGCGCAAAAGAGATGGGGAGAGAGAGAGCGCAAAAGAGATGGGGGAGAGAGAGAGCGCAAAAGAGAGGGGAGAGAGAGAGCGCAAAAGAGAGGGGGAGAGAGAGAGCGCAAAAGAGAGGGGGAGAGAGAGAGCGCAAAAGAGTAGGGGAGAGAGCGCAAAAGAGTAGGGGGGAGAGAAAGAGCTCAAAAGAGATGGGGAGCAAGCTCAAAATAGAGGGGGGAGAGAGAGCGCAAAAGAGAGGGGGAGAAAGAGCGCAAAAGAGAGAGGGGAGAGAGAGAGCGCAAAAGAGAGGGGGGAGAGAGAGCTCAAAAGAGAGGGGGGAGAGAGAAAGCTCAAAAGAGAGGGGGAGAGAGAGAGCAAAAGAGAGGGGAGGGAGAGAGCGCAAGAGGTGGGACTGCTGTACTAAAAAAAATGGCCCGTGTGAACGGGCTTTAGGACTAGTAAAATATAAATGTGATATTCTAAAATTTCATAAAAAGGGAGATGTAATGTTATTAACATGTCATGTGATGTGTTTGTTAATTTGCATACAGAATGTTGATTGGCTGTTGGTTTTTCTACCATATATGGTAACAAGTTCAGTCTGTGTTCTCTGAATTATTCCTTGGTATAAGCGCTAACAGAGAAACAATAACTACTGCAACACTCCAGAAATGTGCTTGTAAAATGCTTTATCCAAATGATTGTAATTGTAAAATATATTCACATCTGCTCTGTTATGGTAAAATAGCCTCACTAGAAAGAACCAAAGATGTTTCAAGGGCCTGGTTATGGATGTTCTGAGGTGTATTATTGGTGTATTTGAATTTAATAAGGGCGGGTACAAACCTCTATAAAAAAATTTTTACTGCAATGTTTCTGCAAGCTATTTCCGTAAGATATTAGTTTTAGTAAAACAAGTTTTATTGAATCTAGGCCATGTCAGGCAAATCTAATTGACATCTTTGATCACTTAACCAATTCAATAGACCAGGGTGAATCAGTAAATCTAGCTTATCTAGGGCACAATCCGATATACGGCGCAGGTTTCGGCGCAAGCGTGGAAACCTACGCCACTCCTTAGTTTCAGCTCGCACAGTGAGCTATCACATATACGGCGCCGGCAGTTGCTAAAGTGCCGTAAGTCAGACAAACTAGCGATGTCCAGAAATAAGCGTAAGTACAAATTTCTGGAGTCGCCAGTGACTTACGGCACTTTATAAACTGCAGCCGCATAAAAAAACTTACTAAAGTCTTAAATCTCCCGTTACTGTCTAACACGCCTCCCAAAAATAACCCGACACGTATACCCCTCTATCCGCAATCCCCCCTCTCACTCCTAACAATAAATATATTAAGCCCTAAACCGCCGCTCCTGGGCCCCGCCGCCAGCTACATAAATGTCTTACCCCCTAATCTGACCCCCCTACACCGTCGCCAGCTACATTAAATGTCTTACCCCCTAATGTGATCTCCCTACACTGCCGCCAGCTACATTAAAATTATTACCCCTAATGTGAGCCCCCTAGCCCGCCGCCACCTACATTAACTATATTACCCCCTAATATAATCCCCCTACACCGCCGCAACCTATATTAAAATTATTACCCCCTAATATGATCCCCCTACACCGCCGCCACCTATAATAACTACATTAACCCCTAATCTGAGCCCCCTACCCCGCCGCCACCTATTTTAACTACATTAACCCCTAATGTGAGCCCCCTACCCCGCCGCCACCTATATTATATGTACTACCCCCTAATCTGACCCCCTTACATCGCCGACACCTATGTTAAATTTATTAACCCCTAATGTGAGCCCCCTACACCGCTGCCACCTATATTAAATTCATTAACCCCTAATCTAATCCCCCTACACCGCCACCTTGGTATTTATTTTAACTAGGTACAATAGCTATTAAATTGTTAATAACTATTTAATAGCTACCTAGTTAAAATAATTACCAAATTACCTGTAAAATAAATCCTAAACTAAGTTACCATTACACCTAACACTACCCTATCAATAAATTAATTAAATAAACTACAATTATCTTAAATGAAATACAGTTAAATACACTAATCTATATTACAAAAAAAAACAAACAATAAATTACAAAAAATAAAAAAAGATTACAAGAATTTTAAGCTAATTACACCTAATCTAATCCCCCTAATAAAATAAAAAAGGCCCCCAAAATAATAAAATTTCCCTACCCTAAACTAAATTAAAAAGTAATCAGCTCTATTACCAACCCTTAAAAGGGCTTTTTGCTGGGCATTGCCCCAAAGTAATCAGCTCTTTTACCTGTAAAAAAAAGAACAACCCCCCATTACAACCCACCACCCACACACCCCTACTCTAAAACCCACCCGATCCCCCCTTAAAAAAACCTAAGTCTAACCCCCAAGTGGTCCTTACCTGTCCTGAAGACCGGCGGAGAAGTCTTCTTCCAGGCAGGGACCTCTTCTTCTTCCAGGAACCAGCCGGCGCGGAGCAGAGGAGTTGAAGACCGATGACCGCGGAGCTGAAGACCGTCCTCTCTGGAACTGAAGACCGGCGATGCAGGAACTGAAGATCGGCGATGCTGGAACTGAAGACCGGAGCCATGGAGCGTGGAGGATCCTCTTCATTCGATCTCCGCCGTACACTGAATAGGAATTCAAGGTACGCGATTAAAAATGGCGTCCCTTGAATTCCTATTGGCTGATTTGAGCCTTCAAATTCAAATCAGCCAATCGGATGAGAGCTACTTTAATTCTATTGGCTGATTTGAATAGCCAATAGAATACAAGCTACTGTAATTCTATTGGCTGATTAGAATAGCCAATAGAATTACAGTAGCTCTTATTCTATTGGCTATTCAAATCAGCCAATAGAATTAAAGTAGCTCTCATCAGATTGGCTGATTTAAATTGGAAGGCTCAAATCAGCCAATAGGAATTCAAGGGACGCCATTTTAAATTGCATACCTTGAATTCCTATTCAGTGTACGGCGGAGATCTATGAAGAGGATCCTCCACGCTCCATGGCTCCGGTTTTAAGTTCCAGCGTCGCTGATCTTCAGTTCCTGCATCGCCGGTCTTCAGTTCCAGAAAGGACGGTCTTCAGCTCCGCGGTCATCGGTCTTCAACTCCTCTGCTCCACGCCGGCTGGTTCCTGGAAGAAGAAGAGGTCGCCGCCTGGAAGAAGACTTCTCCGCCTGGAACAGGACCTTCTCCGCCGGTCTTCAGGACAGGTAAGGACCACTTTGGGGTTAGACTTAGGTTTTTTTAAGGGGGGATTGGGTGGGTTTTAGAGTAGGGGTGTGTGGGTGGTGGGTTGTAATAGGGGGGTTGTTCTTTTTTTTACAGGTAAAAGAGCTGATTACTTTGGGGCAATACCCCACAAAAGGCCCTTTTAAGGGTTGGTAATAGAGCTGATTACTTTTTTAATTTAGTTTAGGGTAGGGAAATTTTATTATTTTGGGGGGCTTTGTTATTTTATTAGGGGGCTTAGATTAGGTGTAATTAGCTTAAAATTCTTGTAATCTTTTTTTATTTTTTGTAATTTAGTGTTTGTTTGTTTTTGTAATATAGATTAGTGTATTTAACTGTATTTTATTTTAGATAATTGTAGTTTATTTAATTAATTTATTGATAGGGTAGTGTTAGGTGTAATGGTAACTTAGGTTAGGATTTATTTTACAGGTAATTTGGTAATTATTTTAACTAGGTAGCTATTAAATATTTATTAACTATTTAATAGCTATTGTACCTAGTTAAAATAAATACAAAGTTACCTGTAAAATAAATATAAACCCTAAAATAGCTGCAATGTAATTAATAATTATATTGCAGCTATCTTACGGCTAGATTTAGAGTTTTGTCGGTAATGACCCGCGTAGCTAACGCTGGCTTTTTTCTGGCCGCACCTTTTAAATAACTCTGGTATTGAGAGTTCACAGAATGGCTGCGTTAGGCTCCAAAAAAGGAGCGTAGAGCATAATTTAACGCAACTTCAACTCTCGATACCAGAGTTGCTTACGGACGCGGCCAGCTTCAAAAACATGCTCGTGCACGATTCCCCCATAGAAAACAATGGGGCTGTTTGAGCTGAAAAAAAACCTAACACCTGCAAAAAAGCCGCGTTCAGCTCCTAACGCAGCCCCATTGTTTCCTATGGGGAAACACTTCCTACGTCTGCACCTAACACTCTAACATGTACCCCGAGTCTAAACACCCCTAACCTTACACTTATTAACCCCTAATCTTCCGCCCCCGCTATCGCTTACCACTGCATATTTTTTTAACCCCTAATCTGCCGCTCCGTAAACCGCCGCTACTTACATTATCCATATGTACCCCTAATCTGCTGCCCCTAACACCGCCGACCCCTATATTATATTTATTAACCCCTAATCTGCCGCCCCAACATCGCCTCCACCTAACTACACTTATTAACCCCTAATCTACCGACCGGACCTGAGCGCTACTATAATAAATTTATTAACCCCTAATCCGCCTCACTCCCGCCTCAATAACCCTATAATAAATAGTATTAACCCCTAATCTGCCCTCCCTAACATCGCCGACACCTAACTTCAAGTATTAACCCCTAATCTGCCGACTGGAGCTCACCGCTATTCTAATAAATGTATTAACCCCTAAAGCTAAGTCTAACCCTAACACTAACACCCCCCTAAATTAAATATAATTTAAATCTAACAAAATAAATTAACTCTTATTAAATAAATTATTCCTATTTAAAGCTAAATACTTACCTGTAAAATAAATCCTAATATAGCTACAATATAAATTATTATTATATTATAGCTATTTTAGGATTTATATTTATTTTACAGGTAACTTTGTATTTATTTTAACCAGGTACAATAGCTATTAAATAGTTAAGAACTATTTAATAGCTAAAATAGTTAAAATAATTACAAAATTACCTGTAAAATAAATCCTAACCTGTTACAATTAAACCTAACACTACACTATCAATAAATTTATTAAATAAAATACCTACAATTATCTACAATTAAACCTAACACTACACTATCAATAAATAAATTAAATACAATTCCTACAAATAAATACAATTAAATAAACTAACTAAAGTACAAAAAATAAAAAAGAACTAAGTTACAAAAAATAAAAAAATATTTACAAACATTAGAAAAATATTACAACAATTTTAAACAAATTACACCTACTCTAAGCCCCCTAATAAAATAACAAAGCAAAAAAAATGCCCTACCCTATTCTAAATTACAAAAGTTCAAAGCTCTTTTACCTTACCAGCCCTGAACAGGGCCCTTTGCGGGGCATGCCCCAAAGAATTCAGCTCTTTTGCCTGTAAAAAAACACATACAATACCCCCCCCCCAACATTACAACCCACCACCCACATACCCCTAATCTAACCCAAACCCCCCTTAAATAAACCTAACACTAAGCCCCTGAAGATCTCCCTACCTTGTCTTCACCTCACCGGGTATCAAACCGATCGGTCCTGGCTCCAAAATCTTCATCCAACCCAAGCGGGGGCTAGACATCCATCATCTGGCAGCTGAAGAGGTCCAGAAGAGGCTCCAAAATCTTCATCCTATCCGGGAAGAAGAGGCGATCCAGACCGGCAACCATCTTGATCCAAGCGCCATCTTCTATCTTCATCTGATGAGGACCGGCTCCATCGTGAAGACCTCCAGCGCGGATCAATCTTCTTCCGACGACGTCCAACTGAAGAATGACGGTTCCTTTAAGGGACGTCATCCAAGATGGCGTCCCTCGAATTCCGATTGGCTGATAGGATTCTATCAGCCAATCGGAATTAAGGTAGGAAAATTCTGATTGGCTGATGGAATCAGCCAATCAGATTCAAGTTCAATCCGATTGGCTGATCCGATCAGCCAATCAGATTGAGCTTGCATTCTATTGGCTGTTCCGATCAGCCGATTAACTAGGGGGGTGTTAGTGTTAGGGTTAGACTTAGCTTTAGGGGTTAATCCATTTATTAGAATAGCGGCGAGATTCGGTCGGCAGATTAGGGGTTAATACTTGAAGTTAGGTGTCTGCGATGTTAGGGAGGGCAGATTAGGGGTTAATACTATTTATTATAGGGTTATTGAGGCGGGAGTGAGGTGGATTAGGTGTTAATAACTTTATTATAGTAGCAGTGCAGTCCGCTCGGCAGATTAGGGGTTAATAAGTGTAGGCAGGTGGAGGCAACGTTGAGGGGGGCAGATTAGGGGTTAATAAATATAATATAGGGGTCGGCGGTGTTAGGGGCAGCAGATTAGGGGTACATAAGGATAACGTAGGTGGCGGCTCTTTGCGGTTGGCAGATTAGGGGTTAATTATTGTAGGTAGCTGGCGGCAACGTTGTGGGGGGCAGGTTAGGGGTTAATAAATATAATATAGGGGTCAGCGGTGTTAGGGGCAGCAGATTAGGGGTACATAAGTATAACGTAGGTGGGGGTCGGCAGATTAGGGGTTAAAAAAATTTAATCAAGTGATGGCGATGTGGGGGGACCTCGGTTTAGGGGTACATAGGTAGTTTATGGGTGTTAGTGTACTTTAGAGCACAGTAGTTAAGAGCTTTATAAACCGGCGTTAGCCCAGAAAGCTCTTAACTACTGACTTTTTTCTGCGGCTGGAGTTTTGTCGTTAGAATTCTAACGCTCACTTCAGACACGACTCTAAATACCGGAGTTAGAAAGATCCCATTGAAAAGATAGGATACGCAATTGACGTAAGGGGATCTGCGGTATGGAAAAGTCGCGGCTGAAAAGTGAGCGTTAGACCCTTTCCTGACTGACTCCAAATACCGGCGGTAGCCCAAAACCAGCGTTAGGAGCCTCTAACGCTGGTTTTCACGGCTACCGCCAAACTCTAAATCTAGGCCTTAGGGTTTATTTTATAGGTAAGTATTTAGATTTAAATAGGAATAATTTAGTTAATATTATTAATATTATTTAGATTTATTTTAATAATAATTAAGTTAGGGGGTGTTAGGGTTAGACTTAGGTTTAGTGATTAATAATTTTAATATAGGTGGCGGCGGTGTAGGGGGATTAGATTAGGGGTTAATAATTTTAATATAGGTGGCGGCGGTGTAGGGGGATTAGATTAGGGGTTAATAAATTTAATATAGGTGGCGGCGGTGTAGGGGGCTCACATTAGGGGTTAATAAATTTAATATAGTTGGCGGCGGTGTAAGGGGGTCATATTAGGGGGTAGTACATATAATATAGGTGGCGGTGGTGTAGGGGGATCATATTATGGGTTAATATATTTAAAATAGGTGGCGGCAGTGTAGGGGGCTCAGATTAGGGTTTAATATAGTTAAAATAGGTGGCGGCGGGGTAGGGGGCTCTAATTAGGGGTTAATATAGTTAAAATAGGTGCCGGCGGGGTAGGGGGCTCACATTAGGGGGTAATAATTTTAATATAGGTGGCGGCGGTGTAAGGGGGTCATATTAGGGGGTAGTACATATAATATAGGTGGCGGTGGTGTAGGGGGATCATATTAGGGGTTAATATATTTAAAATAGGTGGCGGCAGTGTAGGGGGCTCAGATTAGGGGTTAATATAGTTAAAATAGGTGGCGGCGGGGTAGGGGGCTCTAATTAGGGGTTAATATAGTTAAAATAGGTGGCGGCGGGGTAGGGGGCTCACATTAGGGGGTAATAATTTTAATATAGGTGGCGGCGGCATAGGGGGATCACATTAGGGGGTTAGACATTTAATGTAGCTGGCGGCGGTGTAGGGGGATCAGATTAGGGGGTTAGACATTTAATGAAGCTGGCGGCAGTGTAGGGGGATCAGATTAGGGGGTAAGATATTTAATGTAGCTGGCGGCGGGGTAGGGGGCTCACATTAGGGGGTAATAATTTTAATATAGGTGGCGGCAGTGTAGGGGGATCAGATTAGGGGGTTAGACATTTAATGTAGCTGGCGGCGGTGTAGGGGGATCAGATTAGGGGGTTAGACATTTAATGTAGCTGGCGGCGGTGTAGGGGGATCAGATTAGGGGGTTAGACATTTAATGTAGCTGGCGGCGGGGTCCGGGAGCGGCGATTTAGGGGTTAAGCACTTTATTGAAGATTGCGGTGGGGGATTGCGGTTGACAGGTAGATAGACATTGCGCATGCGTTAGGTGTTAGGTTTTATTTTGCAGGTAGTTTAGGGGGTTAGGGGGCTCCAATACTCAGCGTAAGGCTTACTACGCCTGCAGTTTGTGGCGAGGTGAAAATGGAGTAAGATTTCTCCATTTTCGCCACGTAAGTCCTTACGCTGTATATTGGATACCAAACTGCACGGGTTTGGTATATCACTCTATGGGCCAAAGAACTACGGCCGAAGGGTGAAATATACAAGCATAACTTCTATGTTACGCCGTATATGTGATACCAAACCAGCGCAAAATTTGGCGTCGCTGGCTTTTGCGGGCGATGCTGCATATCGGATCGGGCCCCTAGATTTCAGCAAAGCATTTGACACTGTCACACATAATTTATTCATAAACTGTATCTCCTTTGTAGAATTCTGGCTTAAGGATAGACAGGCGTTAAATGGAGTGCAGGAAAGAAAGAAACAGCACGGCTCCAGGAAAACCTCCAGGATTACTCATGAACTCCATTAGTGAGAGAAGCAATATGAAAAAAATGCTTCTCGAATGTCAGCTGAGGTGATGAGGTGCACACCACAAAGCAGGACGAATTAATCCGATAAATGCAAAGAAGAAACGAAGAGGCAGCACACTTGGAAACTCCAATAAAACGGAACTTTATGCCAACAATGAATAAACAAACACATTAACACGAAGGAGCAAAAAAGGGGCGCGTGTTGGTGTGTTTATTTATTACGTCGATTTATTGGAGTTTCCAAGTGTGCTGCCTCTTCGTTTCTTCGTTAAATGGAGTGCATTCAGAGGAAGGGGCAGTTCCTAGTGGGGTTCCTCAGGGGTCAGTCTTGAGGCCTGTTTGGACTAATAACTGGAAACTAAAGTTCAACATCAGAAAGTGTAAAATGATACATTTAGGAAAGAGAAATTCAAGCTTGTAATTATAGGTTCAGTAATAATTTTCTGACTGCTATAAAAGAGACAGACCTGGGAATTATTATTTCATATTAAATGTGGTAAACAATGAAATCAAGTAAGGTTAGTAGAAGAGTTGGTTGTATAGTTATTTACAGCAGAAATAGTAAGGTTCTTATGCCATTTTATAGATCATCTTGAGTACTGTGTGCAAATCTGGAAGGATATACATAAACTGGAATCTGTTGAAAGGAGGGCTACTAAAAAGGTACATGGTATAAAAAATAAAACTTACGTAAAAAGGCTTGATGACCTAAATATGTATAGCTTAGATGACAGAAGAGAAAGAGGTGATATCTATTATAGAAACTCATATATGTGCATATACAGTATATGTATAAAGAAGCATAATAAAGCTGAGGCTATAGTCACAAAAGTAACAAACTAGAACAAGGGTAATAGGTTCAGGAGTAATTTGTAGAAGCATTTCTTTAGAGAAAGGGAGGTTGTTTCATGAAATAATCTTCCATTAGAGGTGGTAAAGTAATTAAGCTTACACTTTATTGGAAATTTGGGCATACTTGTTGGGATTATGGTTCTTACTTGCATCAAAATCTATTTTTTATGTAAACATTAGTATATGAGTCATCAATTCCTAAATATTTCACACACTTTTTATGATTCCCCATTTGGCACAATTTAAAATGCCAAAGGAGCAAAACGTAATGTACTATTCGCTAAAAATAGCTGAATAGAAAAAAAAATCACCTTTCCCCAAATTGTAATTTATGCAGAATATAAATATGAATAAAATATTTAACCATAAAAATATATAATTTCCAAGAGTTAACTAATTTTGACAATGTATGCATTGTGCTGCCCATGTCCAGTCTTGCTTAGCTAGTAAAAATGAATCAAAGAAAAGACCAAATATAAAATCCTTGTGCCAAAAATCATTCTACATAGAATAATATGTCATATATCTTCATATCCATCTAGTTCTCCTTTTTTGTTTGGTTACCTACAATTTTTAATAAGCTTTAAGAAACATGGATCTATGAGCGCTAACATTCCCCATACAACTAAGATTTTCTGCCAAGTGATTGGCATTAGGATGGTGATAATTCGGGATATATCAGGACATGAAATTCATTATTTGAATGGTGGGACTGCCTATTTCAAACAAAGGAATCTTATAGTTTTGGGGGTAGCCGAAACCCCCAAAACAGAAAAAAAGCTGAGAGGTATTTTTCATTATTATTAAAATCACCTGGCATTTTGACAGAGATAGGGCAACTAATTTGAAAGAGGAGGAATGTCACTTCCAAATAAAGGATCTCACATTCCTCTGTCTATTGTAGGAATGGACAGAGTGGCTACCCCAGTCTTCATGACTTTGTTCTATCTGGGTCTTATCATTGCCACTAAAAACATGTAATAGCAAACTGAGCATGTTACCCCTCACTTAAAAAGGGGGTTCTCCTCATTTAAAAGAGGGAGGTATGTTTATTTGCTTATATGAGTGTGGTTGGGTCCATTTTAGAGCCAAAAGACCCCTAAAAGTCAGCTAGTATACATGTGATTGCTATACAAATCCCTTATCACTAATTATTTTATTAATATTATTATGCAGCAAATACCTGATTCTTAGATTAACATATCAACCCTTATTTGAAAGGGGCAACTGTGATATCCTAAATTAGGAAGTTGCATTCTCTCTATATGGTGAAGGTTGCACAGTATGGCAATGACACACCCACTGTATACAGAAACACTTTTGACGATAGGATACTGTATATCCTGTACAGCAAGAGAGAATGGGGGTCACTGCATCACTCATAGAGGAATAGCCCACAGGGACAGTTATGTGTTTACATTTTATGAGTAATATAATGTACTTTGCGTTTAAGGAGTTAAACTGGAACCAATACAGTAATATTAGTTGTGTTCTTATTGTCAATGATTATTACTTAATAGGTACAATGACCATGTTTACCTTTCACCAATGAACATTAGTATAAATTACTTGTCAGCCAATAAGCATTAGCTAGAGTATTTGGTAGCAAATGGGAATTATCATGAAGTACACCATTTATACTGATGCATTATTTTTAAAGTTATTCAAACGGATTTTACTTAATTATTTTTCTTCACCATTTTCAGGCAAATTAAAAAAAAATGTTAAAAAGATGCTCTTTTATATTGATGACATATTTTCTTTTTTATATATACAACGCCCCTTTAAGAAAATACTACCTCACAAATAACAAATGCCAGTGATAGCAGAAGTCGGGTAGAATAAGATATTTTAAAGGCCATATGATGCTGAAAGGGACTTCGAATTTAGTGAAACTCATCTAATTACTTTTTAAATTTAGCTTGACAGAAATAGAGAGACAAAGACAGAATAATAAAGAGACTGAGAAAAAAAGAAAATTCATTTTTTTGTAGAATTAAATTTTCAACTTGCAAAGATAAAGTCAAGATTACATGGAGATAAAAGGTTAAAACACATCTCATAGTTCTATGGTCACCTATATCTGCTTTGGTTATCGCGTGTTGTTGAGCGAATCATAACTTTAGCATTAAGTCAAATTACATTCATTTGAAAATTTAAAGAAATAATGAAGATTAATAAATAAGTATTACTATTATCTATGTAATAGGTACCATCAGTGTGTAGATATCCTGGGAGGCCTTTCTGTCCCGCAAAGACCATTAGATAAATTAAATGGGCAGTCAAGTAAAAATGTAGCTTTCATGATTGAGATAGGGCATGCAATTTTAAACAACTTTCCTATTTACTTTTATCTTTAAATGTGCTTTGTTCTCTTAGGGGTCAATTTATGAAGCAGTGGATGCTCTTCCGACCCACTCCGCTTCAGGTCCACCTGAAGCGGAAGTTAAGAAGCAGAGGTCCTAAGACTGCTGCTCTTTAACTCGTCCGCCACCTCTGGAGTGGCGGACAGCAATCAGTCCGATCGGATACGATCGGGTTCATTGACACCCCCTGCTAGCAGCCAATTGGCTGCGAATCTGCTGGGGGCAGCATTGCACCAGCAGTTCACCAGAACTGCTGGTGCAATGATAAATGCTGACAGCATATGCTGTCGGCATTTATCGATGTGCGGTGCACATGATACGATACAGTGTATCATGTCCATTCGCACCTTAATAAATTGACCCCTGTGTATTCTTTGTTGACAGCTAAACCTAGGTATTCTCATATACTAATTTCTAAGGCCTTGGAGGCCGCCTTTTATATCATGCCTGAAGGAAAATGGCATTTGCTTGCCATCAATTAAAGTGATTCTGATTAAACCCAGATTAAAGTCAGCCCAACTAATACTTTGTGGGAGCACCTTTTGCATTTATTACAGCAGCAAGACTTTGTGAATAAGTCTCTATTAACTTGGCACATCTAGACTTTGGAATTTTATCCCACTCTTCTTTGCCAAAAATTTACATTTCCTTAAAATTGTCAGTTTATCTCCTGTGTAGAGCTCTCTTTAGGTAATTCCACAGGATTTTAAAGAGATTGAAGTCTGGGCTGTGACTGGACCACTCCAAACCTTTAATTTCCCTTTTCTAAACACATGCCTTGGTCGTCTTGGATGTGTCTTCAGCTTTCTGGCAGAGGCCAGCAGGTTTTGTGCCAAAATAGTTTGATATTTGGAGCTATTCATTATCCCATCTATCGTGACAATAACACCTGACCCAGCTAAAGAGAAGCAGCTACAAAGCATGATGCTACCACCACAGTGCTTCAAAGTCGGTATGGTGTTTCTTGGATAATGAGCTTTAGTGACTTTGCGCCAAACATAACTTTTACAATATAGGCTGTGAAGTTTAACCTCTGTCTCATCAGACCATAGCACATTTTCCCACATGGTTTGGGGTGACTGAAAGAATCCTTTGGCATAATTTAGATGGGCTTGGGTGTTCCTTTTTGTAACAAAGGTTTCTGCCATGCCACCCTACCCCCAAAGCCAAGACGTTCAGAATATGAGAGATCGTGGTCACATGCGTGACTGCTACCTGACAGAAATTCCTGTAGCTCCTTCAGTGGTGCTGTTGGCTTCTTTGTAGCCTCATTGGTTTGTCATGATCTTTGAAATGTCTATTTGGTGCCACATTGTCTCCACTTATTGATTTTTACAGTATTCCATGGTACACCCAGTACTCTTCTGATTGGTACTTTTCAACAATTAGATCTAGCAGTTTCTTCAGCAACTCTTTGCGGACTATGGCTCTCCCAATAGGATGCAATCCCAAATATTCAAGCTTATTCTGCAGCAACAGCTGACTATAACCTGGGTTTAATCGGAATCAGATTCCCTTTAATGGATGGCAGGTGTATGCTGTTTACCTTCAGACATGATTTAGAATGTGGAATTGAAAGAAGAAGGGCGCCTCATGGTGCAGAAAATTATAAAACATATATTGTTAAGAATAAAAATTGAATGAATAAAGCACTATGGATAAGTGCTAATTGAGCAAGCTGGAGTACATTAGAGCCAGGAGAAATTGTACTACTCAAGAACAATTTGAGGAGAATACTGAGGTAATTACTAAGAGATTGAAACAAAGAGGCTATACTGACAAAATCTTGGAGTCAGCAAAAGAAAGCATAAGGGGTGTACCCAGGGAGCATTTCCTTAAATATAGAAAGAAAGACAATAAGCCAACTACCTCTGCACCAAAATTTATAACTACTTATAGTACAGACTATTACAAAATTTGTGATATAGTTAAGGAAAGTATCCCTATTCTTTATACTGACCAAATCTTGAAAGAAATAGTACAACATGGAGTTAACTTTATACCTAAGAGAGGCAAAACACTAGCTAATCGTCTATCTCCATCTGATATGATGAATAAGACACATACCAGCTGGCTTAAAGGAAAAAAGGGTTTCTATAGATGTAGACGAAAGGATTGTATGACGTGAACATGTCTCTGAGGGAGATACTTTTCATTCAAGTACAACACAAAATGAGCATAAGATAAACTTTTTCATAAATTGCAACACTACCCATGTTGTATATCTTTTAACCTGTAATATTTGCAACATTCAATATGTAGGCAAAACGAAGCGCCCCATCAAGGACAGGTTCTTGGAACACTTACGTTCAGGGAAAGATGAAAAATCTGATACTCCCATTTCCAGACATTTTAAAAACTTACATGACTCAGACATGTCCAGCTAAATATTGCAAGGGATTGACCATGTGCCTTATTGGAGAAGAGGAGGCAATAGGGAATATAAATTAAACAAAAGAGAGGTCTTCTGTATCTTTTCACTTAAAACCAGTAACCCCCAGGGTTTGAACATGAGAAGGGATCTTGATTTATTTACATAGGTGTTGCATCTCTTTTTTTGAATAGTCTTATACTTATTTTCTAAGTCTAATAAAGTCAACCTATTTAACATACATGTTGAATCACATCCCCTCTCATTCTTCAAATCTTTAGTTGTATCTTTGTATTTAGCACAATTTGTTTACACATATCTAGAAGTAGTTAAATTGAACTCTTAAATTGCATGTTAAAGGAACTAATAACTACTTATCTTTTCCTTTATAGATTAATAAGGTTACATACTATAAAATAATTTGTTATTCTCTCAATTCATCATGGAGAGCATAGTAACTTTGGGTAATTACCTGTATCATAGTAATACATTAGTATGGGATATTATTAATGCTTTTGTGTCTTTAATTGTACAAACTTCTTTGTGTAACATTTAGACTTTATAATGCAGCTTTTAGGAAATGCTATTTACATTTTATGGTCCAGTATTGATTATACCACACTATAACTGTATTGTACCTTTAAATTTGTGGTATAACTTAAGGTGTGTCAGGGTAACTCTCTATGCAGTGAACAAGTGAGCATGCTCACGAAACATGTCTGCAAGGTTAACTGACACACCTGTGTGTTGTTTTACTCTGTGAGCTTCCTGGGCCTGTGAGCCCTAGCATGTTTTTACGTAGTGCCAAATAAAGAAAGATTTTACTTTTACGAATTCTGCTGACTGTCTCTGTGGTGCGCCCAGCTTTGGATCTTATTGCATTTATCTGGATAAGCGGGCAGACTTGTTTTGGCCTGCATAACACACAAACCCCAATACTTAACATTATATAATTCATTCTTAATCTATTCATGTTAGTTCCTGATTAATCAGTTAGTTCCACAAAACCACCTTTTGTGGTTTTGTTTGGTCATGTAACTCTCGGGTGAACTCCTAGCTCAAAAGAGCTACGATTGGTCCACTCGCGATCATGTCTAATATATCACACGACTGTTGGGCCCAAAATGATGATGGGAATTGTAGTTTGTATGGGATCTATGTTGTCTGTGAATCAAAAGATAGTCATATGACATAGTGATATAAAACGTATATAAGAGGTAACCTTAGAGCCAATCAGGTCTTCTTGATAAAGGCTCTTTGCAGCTGAAACCGGTAGACATACCCTGATTGGCTCACACTTTTTTGAATCTGCAACAGCTCACAGAGCTGACTGAACAGATGCCGGTAATGGCTACATTTCAAAGAACCAAGTAAAGAAGAAGAAATATTCAGCAATACTCTGGAAACAGACTTCCATCTAAGCCACTGAGTGACTGCACTCTCTTATTTAGAGACTCATCACAAAATCCAGGAACGGATGCCTGTGTGATCACGCAGCTATATTGGCTGACAGGCTGACACACAAGATACTTCAACACTATTCACCCAGCAGTGTTAAGGTACTGTATATCATCAAATGGACAATTTTGGAATAACACTCCCATGACTTAAAGGACACTTTCCTATGTATGTGCACAACCATTGGAAAATCAATTTATTTTTATCATGACCCTGTTCCTTATATTTTTGGAAACTAAAATGGACAAATAGCACTTGGACACCTATACTTTTAGAATTCTTATATATCTTACCCCCTTTTGGGAACTAATTCAGTTCTAGTTTTCCTCCAGGGCAGCACAAGGCATGTTTAAGTAAAGGCAATTCTATAAACATAATGATGCCTGAGAGGTTTAACTTGCAAAATACAATTGTAGCCCTCCTATAAAGTAATATATTCAATACTTATCTAGAGACAATGGCCTCTAGTTATCAATCCTTCAACCGCAAATACGCTGGAATTCTGCAGCGTATTTGTGGCGAGGCTGATTTGCTGTAGTTATCAAGCCCTACAGCCTGGCAAAAATAGAATTTAGTGACGTAATATACGATCTACTGGACTCGTCAAGATGGAGGTCTTCAAGATGGAGCCGCTCCATCTTGAGGATGAAGATAGAAGATGCCGCTTGGATGAAGACTTTTGCTGGATGGAGGACCTCTTCTGCCCCGATCGGATGAAGACTTCTGCCCGGCTGGAGGACCACTTGTGCCCGGATCGGATGAAGAGTTCGGCCTGGCTGGGTGAACACGGCTAAAGGTAGGGTGATCTTCAATGGGGTAGTGTTAGGTTTTTTAAAGGGGGGATCGGGTGGGTTTTAGAGTAGGGGTGTGTGGGTGGTGGGTTGTAATGTTGGGGGTATTGTATTTATTTTCTTTACAGGTAAAAGAGCTTATTATTTTGGGGCAATTCCCCACAAAAAGCCCTTTTAAGGGCTGGTAAAAGAGCTGGTTTCTTTGGGGCAATGCCCTGCAAAAGGCCCTTTTAAGGGCTATTTGTAATTTAGTTTAGGGTAGGGAATTTTATTATTTTGGGGGGCTTTTTATTTTATTAGGGAGTTTAGATTAGGTGTAATTAGATTAAATTTCTTGTAATATTTTTTTATTTTTTGTAATTTAGTGTTTTTTTTTTTTTATAGTTTAGTTTATTTAATTGTATTTTATTTTAGATAATTTTAGTTAATTTATTTAATTAATTTATTGATAGTGTAGTGTTAGGTGTATTTGTAACTTAGGTTAGGATTTATTTTACAGGTAATTTTGTAATTATTTTATCTAGGTAGTTATTAAATAGTTAATAAATAATAATAAATCCTAAAATAGCTATAATGTAATTATTAATTATATTGTAGCTATCTTAGGGTTTATTTTATAGGTAAGTATTTATTTTTAAATAGGATTAATTTATTTAATTACAGGAATATTTATTTAGATTAATTTAAATAATATTTAAGTTAGGGGGTGTTAGGGTTAGACTTAGTTTTTGGGGTTAATTCATTTAATATAGTGGCGGCAGTGTAGGGGGTAGATTAGGGGTTAATCAATGTACTCTAGGTTGCGGCAGTGTAGGGGGCAGGATAGTGGTTAATAAATATAATGTAGGTGGCGGAGGGCTCCGGGTGCGGCGGTTTAGGGGTTAAACAATTAATTTATTTGCGGCGGGGTCCGGGATCAGCAGGATAGGGGTTAATAACTTTATGTAGGTGGTGTGGTATAGGGGGCGGCAGATTAGGGGTTAATAAGTATAATGTAGGTGGCGGTGGGGTCCGGGAGCGGCGGTTTAGGGGTTAATATATTTATTAGAGATGCGGCGGGTCTGGGAGCGGCGGTTTAGGGGTTAGTAAGTTTATTATAGTTGCGGCGGGGGTTTAGGGGTTAATAAGTTTAATATAGTTGCGGCGGGGTCCGGGAGCGGCGGTTTAGGGGTTAATAAGTTTATCATAGTTGCGGTGGGGTCCGGGAGCGGCGGTTTAGGGGGTAATAAGTTTATTATAGTTGTGGCGGGGTCCGGGAGCAGCGGTTTAGGGGTTAATAAGTTTATTATAGTTGCGGCGGGGTCCGGGAGCGGCGGTTTAGGGGGTAATAAGTTTATTATAGTTGCGATGGGGTCTGGGAGCGGCGGTTTAGGGGGTAATAAGTTTTTTTTTTTTTTTTTTTAAAAAGCTTTATTGAACATAAAATTACTGCGTACAACGCAGAATTAAAACAGTTACATATGCAACAATGTGGTTACAATGATTCCATATACATGACACAGTGTTTCGACATATATGAGTTGTAGATATATTTATCGTTCAATAGGCAAATTTAGATTGCATAGGTAAGTTATTTAAACTAGGTAAGAAAAAAGAAAAAAGGAAACAATTCAATTAAGTGAATGAGAAAATACAATGAACAATTCAAATGGATGTATAAATGTATATTCATATATACATGATTCCTGCAGAAACGTAAATTGTTGTGTCAGTGATTATCGGGCTCTTGAAATGACCTTCTGTTCAAGTCAAAGTAATAGGAGAAGGCATCTGGCTTGTCAGCTAAGGGTAGTCAGTGAATATGCATTTAAGAAGTGGATGTTCGGGTGGTGGTTTTGGGTGTGGGGGTTGTCTTATTAAGATATTCCTCCCACAAAAAATATATCGAGTCATAGTCGGCTACTTGTTTGTTACGAGTAAAGCGATATTTTTCTAGTTGAAGAGATTGGGTGGTTGTTTCTCTCCAGACCTGGATAGATGGAAGTGTATTGCATTTCCAGTTTTTGGGAATTAGTCGTTTTGCTGAGTTTGTCATGATGGTCAGTAGGGCTAGTCGGAGTTTGCAAGTTATTTTGGTAAATTTATTAAAGATGAAAAACCAGATGTCGAGCCTGAGACTTAGAGATAGAACTTTTTCGAATTCGACTCTGATAGCTTCCCAATATGTTTGGGCTGTTGGGCACGTCCACCAGATGTGTGTGGGAGTGCCAACGTTGTGGCAACCTCTCCAACACTCCGGTGAGTGTGTAGGGAAAATGGTGTGAAGTCGGTGAGGTGTATAGTACCATCTATATAGTAACTTAACATTCATTTAAATTACATAAATGGATGAGGAGGATTTTGTCATGCAAGAGAAGATTTTTTGCCATTCCTTAGGGGTTTGTGTAATGCCTATCTCTGTTTCCCACTTTTGCGTGTATGAGGGGAGAGATGTGCTGCTTGGTTGCGTAAGTAATTGGTATGTAAAAGATATAAAGCCCCTGTGTAGGGTGTCATAGATGCAGCTGCTTTTGTAACCCGTATGGGGGCGAAAAAGTAATAGTTTATGTGGATGTTTGACAAGGAAGTCTGTTAGTTGCTGGTATTTAAACCATTCTATATGTATTTTGTCCAGGATGGGGGCCAGTTCGGTTATGGGTTTGATTTTCCCGTTTTGAATGACTGTAAGGCAGGGAGAGGAGTTTATAATGTGAGGTGTTTGAGTTGTTTGTGTGGGGAATGGTATTGGAGAATCTGGATTTTCACAAAGGGGTGTTAGTGGGGAGGGTACAGTTGAGATATGGTTATGTTGTTTTATGGATGTATCCCATAGTTTTAAAGTTTCTCTAGTGATTATTGGTAGATATGTAGGTAAGTTTCTTTTGGAGGGATGTAGCCAGCACTTGCTGCCAAGATGTGAAGTATTCAATAACGAGTGCTCTAGAAGAACCCATTCTTTGTGAACTGAATGTCTGCACCAATGTATTATTCTGGTGTAGAAGCTAGCCAGTCTATATTGGGTAAGGTTTGGGATCCCAAGGCCGTCCAGTTCTTTGGAGCGATAAAGGGTGGCAGTAGCTATCCGAGGTCTTTTGTGTTGCCATATATAGGAGATGAAGGATTTTTGAAGGTTGTGTATCACAGATTTGGGGATTGGGATCGGTAGTGTTTGGAAGAGGTATAGTAATTTGGGGAGAAGAATCATTTTGACTGAATTAATTCTGCCTAACCATGAGAGTGGTTTATTGTTCCAGGAGCGCAGTATATTTTGGATTGAATCGGCTATGGCTTTATAATTGGTGTCCAGTGTGACTTGTGTGTGGTGGGAGATATATACACCGAGGTATTTTATAGCGCGCGTTTGTATGCGAAAGTGAGCGAGTGCTTGTATTGCAGTGATTTCCTCCGTCTGTAGTCCAAGTGGGAGCAATTCTGATTTGGTAATATTTATTTTGAAGTTTGAAAAATTGCCGTATTGGTGTATTGTTTGAATGAGGGGGGGAAGTGAGTTTTGAGGTTGTGTTAGTGTGAGATAGAGGTCATCAGCGTATAAGGTAGCTTTATATTCCTGGTGAGCAATTTTGAACCCCTGTATGTCCGTGTTGTGTCTAATATGTGATGCTAGGACCTCCATTGCAAGGATAAATAATATAGGGGAGAGGGGGCATCCCTGTCTCGTTCCGTTTGTGATTGAAAATGGTTGGGACAAGGTATTGTTCAACTTTATTTTGGCTTGTGGACTGTTATAAAGGGAGAATATTTTTCCAGTGAAGGTCGAGTCGAAGCCAAATTGGGTAAGTGTCTCCTTCAGAAATTGCCAGTTTAGCCTATCAAAGGCTTTCTCCGCGTCCATAGAAATGAACGCGGAGGGGATATGGTTGTGAACTGCATGTTCCATTAGTAATAGAATTTTGGTCGTATTATCTTTAGCTTCTCTAAGAGGAGTGAAACCTGCCTGATTAATATGTACAATTGTTGGGAGTATTAAGTTGATGCGGGTGGCTAATATTTTAGCGTAAAGTTTGATATCTATGTTAAGGAGGGAGATTGGGCGAAAGTTAGCGGGCGTTGTAGGGGGTTTACCTGGTTTTGGGATCACTACTACTTGCGCTTCTAGCATGGATTGGGGGAACGGGTTAGTGTCCGTTACCTCGTTGAATAATTGAGTGAGATAAGGGGATAGTTGAGAAGAGAAGGTGTGATAGTACTTTCCAGTGAAACCGTCTGGCCCTGGGCTTTTCCCATTGTTAAGTGATTTTATGGCCGTGGTGAGTTCAATTTGGGTAATGGGTTTGTTAAGGGTGTTAAGTTGATCAGTTCTTATAGTGGGTAGATGTGCGCTGGAAATATAAGAGATCAGAGCTGGGGTAGGGCCTTGAGAGGGTGCATTTCTTTGAATATTATATAAGGTGGAATAATAGTCATGAAAGGATTGTAGAATTTCTTTAGTAGTTTTTAGGGTGTGGGGACAATTAGGTGTTTGTAATTCGTTAATATAGGATTTCAATCTCTTTTTTTTCAAGGCTCTTGCTAATAACTTGCCTGACCTATTGCTTTCATAATAAAACATGCTGTTAGTTTTTGCGCGAAGTGTCTGGTATTCTATTTGTAGGAAACCGTCTAATGCTTGTTTAGCGTTTTGTAAGTCAGTCAGTATATCAGGGTTTGTAGGGGATTGTTTATGGGCCAGATCCAGTCGGGCAAAGGTGTTTGATAGCTCATTATATTGCTTTCGATGTAATTTTTGGAAATGAGCCTTTAATTTAATTAATTCGCCCCTGAGCACGCACTTATGTGCTTCCCATATTGTGTATTTGTTGGCCATTGAGGGGATATTCAATCTAAAATATTCTTCAATGGTACTAGTAAGTTTCTTAATTGTGTCTGGATTGTTAAGAAGGGAGTTGTCTAGTTTCCACGTATATGATGTTAGTGGGGTGTTTGTCCATGATATGGTTAGTTTTACCGCTGAATGGTCTGACCATGATGTGGGGGAAATAACGCATCTGTTGACTAAGGCTAGGGCAGGTTGATTGGTGAAAATGTAATCTATGCGACTATATGTTCTGTTAGGATGGGAGAAAAAGGTATAGTCTCGGGTGTCCTGGTGGATAAAACGCCAAGTGTCGTGGAGGTTAAGGTTTCTCAAACCTGTCCATAATACATTAGTGACTTTTTTTGATATCGCTATTGTAGGATTGGAGCTATCCTTAGTAGGGTGAATGGGAACATTAAAATCCCCTGCAACAAAGATGAGTCCTTTTGCGATGTCTATAATGCGGTTAAATATTTGTTTAAAGAAAGGGGTTTGTTTTACATTTGGGGCGTAAATATTTACCAGGGTAATAGGTCTACCATAAAGTAGACCTACTAGGCCGAGAAAACGGCCCTCAGTGTCTCTAGAGGTTTGGATATGGGTGAAGGGGAGAGACTTATGCAGTAGAATACTGACTCCACCTCTTTTTGAGGTGTTGGAGCTGTGATAGTGAGTGGTGAATGTTTTCCCAAAATATTTGGGCTCTTTGTTTTTTTTAAAATGAGTCTCTTGTAGGAATAAGATGTCTACCTGTCTTTTTGAAAGGTCTGAAAGGGCTTTAGATCGTTTGTGGGGTGAGTTGAGTCCCTTAGCATTTTGTGTGAGAAGGGTTAGTTTACGAGTTTCATCGTTCTTATTTTTGGGCAACATAGTGTGTTTGTTGGGGTATGTTGTTTAATTGTGTGGATGAGGTCACATAGAGCACTTTACGTATATGTATCTTACAAATGTGTGGGCACATCTCTGCAGGAGAAAAACATTAATTTGACAGGTGATAACTTAAACAGTTTCTCATAACAAACATAATAACATTATTAACCATAAAAAACATTGACATATTAACCAAAAACAAAAAATCTCTCTGCCTATCATAGGTCATAACTGAGAGTAAGTTGGGGGCAGTACCATAAAGTGCCCTGAGAAGTTGACATTTTTTTTTAAATTATATTGAATAGGAATCCTAGAGTGGGGAAGGTGAGGTAGATAAGTCGGAGGGGTGGGTAGGAAGGAGAAAGGATAGGTGGGAAGAGGGGAGAGGATGAGGTAGGCATGATGGGAAAGGAGTTGTCAGTATCTATCTTTGCTCTCATTCTGATAATAGCAGAAGGTTCTAAATTGCTGAGTTGCAAAAAGACTAGACTAAATGATGATGACCTGTACTTGCCTTTCCCGAAGGGGCAACATTCGCCAAAATGTCCATCTATTTGTTTAGTATTACTGAGATAGGTGTAAAAGAGTTCACAAAGGTGAGTCTTCAGAGGAGGTCAAGCCGGTAGTGGGTTGCCTTCTTGTGGTGGCTTCTTTTGCTTTGGCTTTCTTAGGAAGGGCTGTATGCCAGGACTCATTTGGATTGATTCGTCCCTTAGAGATTTGTGAGTTCTGTGGTTCAGGTAGTGATTCCATAGGTGGTTCAAGGCCAAGTGCTGTACAAAAAGTTTGAGTGTCCTCTGGAGTTTTGCAGATGACACGGGTGTTATTGCTGATGGTCCAAAGATGTGGTGGAAAGCCCCATCTGTAGGGGATTCTCTTATTTCTTAACATGGTAGTAAGAGGTGAAAATTCTTTCCTGCGTTGTAAGGTGCGGGTTGATAAGTCCTGGAAGAATTGTAAGACATTGCCTCTAAATCTTACAGGCTGAGTTTTGCGGGATTGTCGTAAGAGCATTTATTTTTCTTGAAAGTTCTTTAAACGGATCACGATATCTCGTGGCGGAGCTGAGTCAGGAGGTTTTGGTCTCAAAGTTCTATGAGCTCTGACCCATAGGATATCCTCAGTATAGGAAGATTCTTTCAGATGTCGAAATAGATCTTGCAAATAAACTGGGAAATCCCTGGGCAAGACTGACTCTGGCACTCCTCTGATACGCATATTTTTGCGCCTGCTTCGATTCTCGAGGTCGTCGAGCTTATCTTGAAGAGAAAGTATGGTCTCCTGTTGAGAGGTTACTTGGTCAGTTAGTTGCTGTACATCCTCTTTAATGGTTTCTTGGTTACTTTCAAGAGATTCAACTTGGAAACCTAAGGTGTGAATGTCCTGCTTTAATTCGGCCAGCTCTTCTCTAATACAGGAACGGACTATGTCCGCAATGTCCTTTTTCGATGGTAAATTTTGCAAAAATGAAGGAGAGAGTTGGCATTCAGCTGGTAAAGTTCTGTTTGGTTGAGATTCCTGTGACAGGGTTTGAGGGGTTTTGTCGCCAGTTTTTTGGGAAGCAGGAGAGGTATTCATTGTGTCTGAACTATGTAAAAAAGAGGACATAAGGCTTGATTTCCCTGTAAGAGATTTTGACATTTTGTCATGTTTGATATTGCGTTTAGCCGTCATGTTGGGCCAGAGATACACGTGGCGTGACTCGTGGTTCTCCTGCGCCAAGATTGTCTTATGTCAAGAAACACTTAAGAGGTATATGGAGGTGTTAGAACAAGTCCTCAAAACAGGCAAAAGGATCTTATAATTACTGCCAATAAATAAAAGATGCCCAGCGGTGGTGTATTGCGGCTGGAAGGGTTAAAGTCTGTACTAGAATGTACTAGAATCATGGCAACAAAACATGGAAAGAGTGGTTTTATCTCTAGGCTAAGTTTGAAAGCCAGGTATTGAATGTTGCTGAGGATTTATGTTTCAAAAGAGCTGCAGAGTCAACAGAGTCAGTGGTTAAAAGCAGCAAAACTGTTATTTATTTCCTCTTTTGCACAAAGGGGTATTTGGAGTATTTGAGTTGCAGATCCTGTTTCAGTAATTAGGCATGAAAGTTAGGTTAGAGTGCGCAGCTAGTCTGTGTCTGTAGCTGGTCCTGTAGTAGGCCTAATCCCCAGGCTCAGTGTGTTGCAGAGGCCTGCAGAGGTCATGCAGTTGTTAATTATATATTGTGGCCAGATTACAGTTAGGGAATGCGCTTGTCTCAGTGTGGGTAGGCTGATTTAGTAGGGTTTATAAAAAGTTCTTACCCTGGAGAAAACGGAGTTCCGGAGTTCCGGAGTAGGCCCAATCCCCGGGCTAAATTTATTTTCCGGTCCGACTCGAAAATCGGGTGCTGTTTTTCAGTCTTGGGGCCCTTAGTTTTAGATTGTGGGCCTTCCTAGGAGCTTGGTTGTGGCCCCTGATGACCAGCAAAGGGGTATATTTGTTGCCTGATGTCAGATGTGGCCTGAATTCGGCCCGGAGTGCTGGGTGTCTCTGGTCCAGGGGGAGATGAAAGGATTATCCCTCAGAGTTGTTGCCACAGGTTTTAGAGGTGCTGGGGAATGTTGTAGGAGAGTTTAGGGGCAAGGATGATGAGGATTCATAATGATATAAGGGCCTTTACAGCGGAGCTCCGGAGTTATGCTGCCATCTCTGCAGCTGCCGGCTCCGCCCCCCTAGGGGGTAATAAGTTTATTATAGTTGCGGTGGGGTCCAGGAGCAGTGGTTTAGGGGTTAATAAGTTTAATTAGGTGCGGGGGGCTCCCGGAGCGGTTTAGGGGGTAAAACTGTATAGTTTAGTGTCGGTGCTTAGTGACAGGCTAGCAAGAAAGCTGCGAAGAAGCAGATGAGCAGCGAGATTGATGACTGTTAGTTAACAACAGTCCTCTGCTCATCGCACCGTACTTGGTGCGCGGCTTCTTGACAGTTTTTTGATAACTTTGGCAAACGTATTCAGGTCCGCGGCGGCTAGTTATACGTGTTGTAAAGTTAATACATATATACCTTATTAACTTTCATTACCCATCTTTAATAACTAAGTACAAACTTATAGAAACTTGACGGATTCAGTAGAGAGCTCTGTTAATTTAAACTATAATACCTCCAGATATTTTTTTAAATTATTCACTTTGGTCTTCTTTTACTATGTATTCATGTTAAGGCCATTATTCTTATTTTAACTTTACCAGTCTGTGTTAGTGACGTCCAAGAGAGGCCTCTGAAAGTCTGAATATGAGGAGGTTGTGTTAAGCCAAAAGCATATAATGTACAGTATAAGTCTATGATCGTCAGATAATTCTTGCATTTCTAGATTTAAAGGGACAGTCTACACCAAAATTCTTATTATTTAAAAAGATAAATAATCCCTTTATTACCCATTCCCCAGTTTTGCACCAACACAGTTATATAAATATATGTTTTACCTCTGTGATCTAAGCCTCTGCAGACTGCCCCTTCTCTCAGTGCTTTTGACAGACATTGCAGTTTAGCCAATCAGTGCAGACTCCTAAATAACTCCACGGGAGAGAGCACAATGTTATATATATATATGTGACACACATGAACTAGTACTGTCTAACTGTGAAAAACTTTCAAAATGCTCTGAGCTAAGAGGCGGTTTTCAATAGTTTAGAAATCAGTTTGAGCCTGCCTAGGTTTAGCTTTTCAAAAATGCCACCAAGGGAACAAAGCAAATTTAATTTATCTGAATCATGAAAGTTTAATTTTGACTAGACTGTCCCTTTAAGTGATAGTTGATCTAATCTCCTTTTGATGTATTTGCGCAACCAATAGACTATATGCACAGTTATAAGACATATTTATGAAGCCCATAGACAGCCATTTCAGTGATATTAGATATTATATATGTCCAAGAGGGATCCTGTTCTTCTTTCTTTTGCCTGAAATCCCGCTCAATTAAAAGATAATTTTCTAGGGGTCCATGGAAGGCCCTTGTTAACTATTTGTGGATCAAACGTTTACTTCATTCTTATTATACATCTCCCTCTAAAGTGCTAATTTGCAAGGTAAGGTCCAATAGTGGCCTCTTGTGTTTACCGAGGGAAATTAAGTTCTAACTGTAATTAAATAAAAAAAATGGAGGTCTTTCAATTTTGGACATACAGACACTTCTTATATGTGGTTATTAATATGTGCATCTATATTTCTTGTGACTTGTACTCTGAATTTCTTCATCCAGATGTCACTGTATTTTTGTCTGTCATGTTATAACTTTTGACCTCAATAAAAACATAAAAAAAAACCTCAAATGCAGAGCAGCATGAGTATGCCATTACTTCGATCTATGGAATGATACAGTTTTTGATTTGCTGTACTATTTCCTGTGTCAGGAACAAAACAAAATTTTGGGCCTAACGGAAAGGTAGGGGACAAAACACTGGATGGTCTGCTAAATTTTCCAAAACTTTCTTGCATGGAGTGAAATATCATTATGATTCCCACATGGGTATCGATTCTATAAAATTTGTGAGTCTAGAAGTGATTTTCCGCGTGCGCACTGACACATGCAGGGGCAGCCCTCATGGAATTGTATAAAAAGGGGCTGTCCCTGTGACAGCTAAATGTCTCCGATGAGAGCTCTCTGTTAAGTAAAAGGCATGTCAAAGGCATGCAATTTTAAACAACTTTTCCTTTTATCATCAAATATTCTTTGTTAAAAGCTTAACCTAGGTAGGTTCCAACTGATTTCAATTCCGTTGAAGGCCGCCTTTTATCTCAGTGCATTTTGACAGTTTTTCACATTTAAACACTGCTAGTTCATGTGTGCCATATAGATAACAGTGTGCTCACTCCCGTGGAGTTATTTATGAGTCAGCACTGACTGGCTAAAATGCAAGTCTGTCAAAAGAACTGAGATAAGAGGGCAGGCTGCAGAGGCTTAGATACAAGGTAATTACAGAGGTAAAAAGTGCAATAATATAACAGTGCTGGTTATGCAAAACTGGGGAATGGGTAATAAAGGGATTATCTATCTTTTTAAAGAATAACACTTTTCTAATAGACTATCCGTTTAATAAAAGCTCATCACCTTTTAAGTTGCGAGAAAATTTAATTTATGTCCATGTTCAGCCCATTTTACGAAAAAACAATTAAGCTTTATATTTTTAACTTATAAGTACACATTTCTATGGCCTAAATTTAGAGTTTGGCGTTAGCTGTCAAAAGCAGCGTTAAGGGGTCCTAACGCTGCTTTTTACCGCCCACTGGTATTTAGAGTCAGCCAGGAAAGCGTCTATCGCTCACTTTCTTTCCGCGACTCCAGGCTACCGCAGATCCCCTTACGTCAATTGCGTATCCTATCTTTTCAATGGGATTTGCCTAACGCTGGTATTTGGAGTCTTGGAAGAAGTGAGCGGTAGAGCCTCTACCGACAAAACTCCTACCGCCAAAAAAAGTCAGTAGTTAAGAGCTTTATGGGCTAACGCCGGAACATAAAGCTCTTAACTACAGTGCTACAAAGTACACTAACACCCATAAACTACATATGTAGCCCTAAACCAAGGCCCCCCCCCCCCCCACATCACAAACCCTCTAATAAAAAATTTTAACCCCTAATCTGCCGACCGGACAACGCCGCAACCTACATTATAGCTATGAACCCCTAATCTGCTGCCCCTAACATCGCCGACACCTATATTATATTTAACCCCTAATCTGCCCCCCCCCCCCAAAGTCGCCGCTATCTAACTACACTTATTAACCCCTAATCTGCCGACCGGACCTCATCGCCACTATAATAAATGTATTAACCCCTAAACCGCCGCACTCCCACCTCCCAAACACTATAATAAATTGTATTAACCCCTAATCTGCCCTCCCTAACATCGCTGCCACCTACCTACAATTATTAACCGCTAATCTCCCGCCCGCAACGTTGCCGCTACTATAATAAAGTTATTAACCCCTAAACCTAACTCTAACCCTAACCCTAACACCCCCCTAGTTAAATATAATTTTAATTAAACAAAATAATATTCCTATAATTAAATAAATTTTTCCCATTTAAAACTAAATACTTACCTATAAAATAAACCCTAATATAGCTACAATATAACTAATAATTACATTGTAGCTATTTTAGGATTTATATTTATTTTACAGGCAACTTTGTATTTATTTCAACTAGGTACAATAGCTATTAAATAGTTAATAACTATTTAATAGCTACTTAGTTAAAATAAGAATAAAATTACCTGTAAAAATAAATCCTAACCTAAGTTACAAATACACCTAACACTACACTATCATTAAATGAATTAAATAAATTACCTACAATTATCTAAACTAAAATACAATTAAATAAACTAATCTACAATACAGAAAAACAAACAAACACTAAATTACAAAAAATAAAAAAATATTACAAGAAGTTTAAACTAATTACACCTAATCTAAGCCCCCTAATAAAATAAAAAATCCCCCAAAATAATAAAATGCCCTACCCTATTCTAAATTACAAAAGTAATAATTTCTTTTACCAGCCCTTGAAAGGGCTTTTTGCGGGGCATTGCCCCAAAGTAATCAATTCTTTTACCTGTAAAAAAAATACAAACCCCCCCAACATTAAAACCCACCACCCACATACCCCTACTCTAACCCACCCAAACCCCCCTTAAAAAAAACCTAACGCTAACCCCCTACCTTGAGTCGTCTTCACCCAACCGGGCCGAAATCTTCATCCAAGGTGCACAGAGGAGGTCCTTCATCCGGTAGAAGTCTTCATTCAGGCGGCGTCTTCAATCTTCATCCATCTGGAGCGGAGCCATCTTCCAAGGAGCCGACGCGGAGCCATCCTCTTTATCCGGAGTCTTCTTTTTTTTTTTTACTTTTTTTTTTATAGCCAGCAAACAATACATAAGCATTCAATATGACTCATAAGCCACACAGGGCTTAGTACACTTTGGTATATAATGAAATACAAACAAAAAGAAAGAGTATTGGCATACATTAAAAGAATAAATATAAAATAAGAATATTCATTGCCAATATGTAACATACTTATTGTCCTGCATGGCTTGCTGGGATTTTTTTACCATTTTAATAACTTAACACAAAACTATAATGAACACTCTAATATAAAATTACCTAATAATAATTTTCTTGACCATGAAAACCCATAATAACACAGAACAAAAAACAAACAAAAAAAAAACCTCCATACGGGGGGATCTTTCCCTCAGACCCCTCCCCGCCCGGGTCCGACTATCCCCTCCATCCTCCCGTACCATTACATATCAAACTTATTTCTAGTAACCCTTCTCATACGTCCACCTCCCTTGCAGTTGACAACCAACTTGCAGGAAACAAATTGGATATCACCAGCTCAGCAAACGAGATGGAGTTCAGAAAGGGGGCTAAGATACGTCTTTGTATTGAAAGTGGGTAGGATTTAACCACAGGTAGCCAGTCTAGCAAGAAGATTTTTATCCTTGCTTCTGTTGAAAAGACCGTATGATATGATTCAAATAATATCTGGTATTGTATTTCTTTAAGAAATACTGAAAAACTGAGTGCCACATGATCTTTCCAACTCTTCAGTATTAAATGTCTTGTAATTAAAATAATAATATTCAAAATTTTAGAATGCCTTTTAGACCTATGATCAGAGCTTGTGAAAAAAATATATCCACTGCCGTATACTTATTATAGTCTTGATAACATTTGCTATACCAGAACCAAATTTTTAACCACAATTGCTGTATTTTTTGGACAAGTCCAAAATAAATGTAGGATATCTGCTTTAGGAAATACACAGCGAGAACAAGCAAAGCTTTGTAGGGGATAAAATCTATACATTTTCTCCGGTGAGAGATAATAATTATTTATAAGTTGTGATTCTTTCCATGCTGTAGATACCAATACCTTATCTATCATCCCAAAACTCTGTTTTATCCTATTCTGTTCTTGGTCTAGAAAGTACCTCTTCCAAAAGTTATATAAATTATTTTCATGCAGATCCCCTTGCTTAGCAAGCATAACGTCATAAATTAAAGAAATTGGTTTAAACCCTGACGCAAATCTGCGTATGATATTCGTAATATCTGACCAATCCGATAAGGCTTTGCTGTCCCATTTCTGTGAAAAAACAAAATGTCTCAATTGGAAGTAAGCATATAAATTTGAGTTTGGAAGATTAAACTTCTGAAATAGCCCTTCCGAAGTCATTAATCTATCAGGACCAAAAATTTGACATACATAGGAAAGACCAAGCTCAGCCCATTTTCTAAAAACCCCTTGAGCAATACCTGGCAAGAATTCTGGATTTCCTACAATGGGGAGAAACTCAGAGAATGCTGGCGATACCTTAAGATAGTTACAAATCTTCTGCCATGCAATAATAATATTTTTTATCAACCTTAATTTCGTAATATTAAGAGGTAGTTTCTTTAATGGGCAGTGCAAGATAGCCTTTAATGCAAATGGTGTAACTAGAAATACCTCTAGATCTATTGAAGTAAAACGGTTTAATTCTGTAATCCATTCAAAGGCGATTTTAGCCAAGGAAGCCCAGTTATATAGTCTTAAATCCGGAAGAGCTAGTCCTGCCGTCTCTCGTTTTAGCATTAATTTTTTAAGCGCAATGCGAGGTTTCCTATTGCCCCAGATAAAGTTAGACTGCCATCGCTGTAGATCTAAGATATCCTTATTAGATAACAATAGAGGGAGGTTTTGAAGCAAATACAATATTCGAGGAAAGACAATCGTTTTTATCAAATTGACCCTAGCAGTAAGAGAGATAGATAGTGAGGACCATAAATCCAGATCAGTTTTAATTTTTTGTAATAACGGGCCATAGTTCAACTTGTACCAGTTTTCGGGGTTTCTATGTAGGATAATATCTAAATACCTAAAACAGTCAACCGTTTTAAATGGATGCGGTAGGAGCTTTAATCTAGATTCGGAGAAGACCAATAATTCGCGTTTGCTATAGTTGATCTGAAAAGGAAGAGAAAAAATCGAACAGCCGCACGATCAAGGGAATAGATTTATGTACATTATCTATAAAGATCAATAGATCGTCTGCATACAGTAATCTTTTTAAAGTATGACCCCCCATCAATAATCCAGCTAAACTATCCCTTAAAAGAATTGCAAATGGTTCTAATGCCAAATTAAATAGTAAGGGCGACAGCGGGCAACCCTGTCGCGTCCCTCTTTTCAACTCAATCTTAGGGGATAAAATACCATTGATACATAGATAAGATATAGGAGCATTATAAAGATTATGAATAAATTGCAGAAATTGATTTCTAAAACCGAATTTCTGCACTGCCATGAATAGATAATTCCAGTTGACTGCATCAAATGCTTTTTCAGCATCGACCGTAAGTATAGCTCCCTCCCTATACCTTTTATACTCTCTTCCATTCCTATCTAGATTCCAAATATAATCCAGCACCGCAGTAACGACGAATATTTCTAAGCGCGTTTCTATTTTTCATAAATCCTGTCTGATCTAAATGGATGATTTTATCTAGGGATATCATAAGTCTAGCAGCTATAATAGATGTCAATAGCTTATAGTCTGCGTTAAGAACTGATATAGGTCTATATGCCCCAAGATCTAGAGGGTCTTTGCCTTTTTTGAAAATTAAGGAAATACGAGCTGCAGTAAAGTTGCTAGACATTTTATTTCCAGCAAGAAAATAATAATTAAATAAGCTGACTAATGGAATTCTCATTTCTTCTGCTAGCATTTTATAGAATTCCACTGGAATGCCATCTGGTCCCGGAGTCTTATTACTATTTGCTGCTTGGATCGCCTTTAGAATCTCTTCCTCTGAAATTGGTCGATTTAAAGCTTGAAGTTCCTCCTCCATGATTCTAGGTAATTTAACTTTCATCCAGAAACTTGTAAAATTATCAAGGTTCACTTCTGCTTCTGAGTATAATTGCTGATAGACATTAAAAAATATTTTATTAATATCCACCAAATCCGTATATATGACATTCTCATCCCTAATAGCTGATATACGTTTTTTATTTTTTCTAATTTTAACCAATGTAGCAAGGAATTTAGCCGAATTACCGTAGCTGCCCTTAAATTGATATTTTATTTTCTGTTCTTCCTGATGTGATCTTTTCCTCAGAAAGATATCCCTCTCCCTTCTAACTTTGCAGTACTTTTCCCAATTTTGAGGAGATCTATGGGTACAATAATGTCTAAAAGCATTTCTCATTTGTGCAGCTAACTGCAATTCGTATGCCAAGGTTTTTTTCCTCCAGATAGAGGGATTGGATTTAATATCCCCTCTTATTACTGCCTTCGCAGCTTCCCAAAACACCTCGATTTTATTAAATTGAGCAATATTAAATGTTGTGTAATCCTTCCATTTCTGTTTTAAAAAATTAATAAATCTTGGGTTATTTACTAAAAAACGTGGAAAGAAAAATGAGTGAGCCTGGCCTTTTGCAGACGATGCTGTCAATAGAGTAACTGAGACTATCGCATCCGGAGTCTTCTAACACAATGACGGTACCTTTAAGTGACGTCATCCAAGATGGCGTCCCTTCAATTCCAATTGGCTGATAGGATTCTATCAACCAATCGGAATTAAGGTAGGAAAAATCTGATTGGCTAATTAAATACGATTGGCTGATTGCATCAGTTTATTTAATTGTATTTTAGTTTAGCTAATTGTAGGTAATTTATTTAATTAATTTAATGATAGTGTAGTGTTAGGTGTATTTGTAACTTAGGTTAGGATTTATTTTACAGGTAATTTTGTAATTATTTTAACTAGGTAGCTATTAAATAGTTATTAACTATTTAATAGCTATTGTACCTAGTTAAAATAAATACAAAGTTGCCTGTAAAAAAAAAAAAAAACTAAAATAGCTATGGGGGGCGGAGTTTAGCCACGCAGGCGAATGGCTGATTGCTGAAAGAGCTCCTAATCCTCAAAGTGGACAACATGCACTAAAGCACATATGAGACCCTTTAAAGTCCATCAAAACTTCCACAAAGTATAGGTGAATGGCCTGGCTATACAGTGGACTTCAACACGGATGCATACATTTTAATCCTGAGAGACAAGCTGGCTGCGGCCTAAAGTGCATCTGAGTCCCGGGAGCTCCGATAACTAGACAGCTGGAGGTAACCTGTAGCGCACTCAAATGTGACTGTAATATACCCTGCCGGGGACAAAAACCTTCTACTCACCGCAATTGCCACAAGCGGTAACATACCCTTCATAGATCGCATCTCATACCTCAGCAGGGACACGCACCGGAACGGCCGACTACTTGGCGACGCCATTATCAGACCGGACTGACCCGGCTAAACAGGAGGGGAGCAGTGTAATCAAGAGGCACCTGTAAGTAGCTGCACAAAGATACAACACTGGCACATTGCAGCATTATAGCACCGATCACTATTTAACCCATATAATGAACTAAGCCTATATTCTAACACCACGCAGCAAATTTTTCAAATGTGCTATGTTACAGATGTGAATGCTAATAGCGGAGCAGTGTACCTTGCATATTATATCTGCTTTAACTGTTGAACAATGCACACGCAGACATGCAGGAGAATCTGACCCTATAACCATATATATGCTGTAAAGTTGCTTAATAAGAAATCTCTATCCCCTTGACTAGGCATACCAGACACCACACAATCCATTTATTTAAAGAGACAGCACGCACACACCTGCACAGATCTACCCTCAAAAGTGGGGATGCCTATAAAAAAAAAAACAATAAAGCTGATAAGAACACAGCTGCCAGACCATTAAGCAGATACCTTAGACAGCTAGACACCAACCTTGACCCGCAAACAGGAGAAACGGCTCACAATCAAAGCTCACAAGCAACTAAAAAACCAACTCCACAAAATGCAGAGCAGTCACAACCTTTAACTAAGGGAGATCTACGCTACTTATCATCTAAAGAGGACATACAGGGGGTACTCCAGGAGATGAGGAGTCTCTTTGGTGACCTAAAGAAAGACATTAACGCCTTGGAAAGCAGAGTGTCCAAAACAGAACTAGAGCAAGGGCTGATGGCAACCACAGTGCAAAATAACAGCATAGAAATACAGCAACAACAAACAGATATGCAGGTCCTCTCTGACAAACTAGAGGACCTTGAAAACCGCTGCCGCAGAAACAATATAAGGGTTAGAGGTGTTTCTGAATCTATACACCCACCTGCTATAGAAGGGTATCTGCAGAGCCTCTTCCGCACGATAAAAGGCACACCTAACTCCCCAGAGATTACATTGGAACGAGCACATAGGGCGCCCCGGCCTAAACCACCACCCAAGGGCCCGCCCAGGGACATAATAATTAAATTTCTAAGCTTTAAAGAAAAGGAGGAGATACTCAGGTGTGCCAGGGCCAAACAGTCCATAACACATGCAGGAGAGAAAATCCAACTTTTTTCGGATCTCTCTCCAGTGACATTACAGAAAAGAAAGGAACTTGGCGGTATTACTGCTGTTCTCAGAGAAAACAAAGTACAGTACCGGTGGGGCTTCCCGGTCTCACTTATTACGATCCATAACAACAAGTCAGCGGTCTATAGGCCGGGAGGGGACCCACAGGCCTTCTATGCAGCTCTTGCAATTGACGGCGAAGATGCCGCCTCTGTGCGGCAGAAGAGATCAGAAAACATCAATATAACCGCTCAGGACTAATTGATCTCCTGGGAAGGAGCTTTGACTTTCCACTGCACTGTTCAACAGCGAACAGTGAGCTTACGACTGCAATGAGAGACTATAGAAAGCTACAACAAAAGAGGGACCCAGTTATGGGGTCTCCTCCACAGACATTAGCAATGCCATCCAGCTCTCACTGCATAAAGCTGAAGGACATGCCTGTTTAAGTTATCCTGAAGTGTTCTCCTACTCAAGGAAGGTTTGAAATTATTAAGTTAAAATGTTAAAATACAGTTTGGTCATATACAAGATCTGTGTTAAGGATATAGCCAAATAAATGCAAATCTCTTCCCTCCCTTACCATTCCTACCCTACCACAACCCCTCTATCCTCCCCTTCCCTCCCACCCTTGTACCCCAAGAATAGCAACAACAGAAGGCTTCCCCTTATGGATAGTTAGCCGCATAAGATTCTGCCAAGGGGTAGGCTATGTTATAATCCGGGACACATTTAGGTCCCTGGAGCGTAGGACCTCAAATAAGATTGTATTAATATCACCTCAATATATAGAGGGTCCCCCCTCACTATTTTATCACTTGATACAGACCAGTTAATCAAGGAGCATTCTCTCCTTTCTTTTTTTTTTTATTTTCTTTGTTAGACCACTATATTAGGGTTTCTATAGTGATACATGTTCAAACGTTGTCCACTTTGGGGATACTACCCCAATTTACACTAATTTGTTTGTTTTGCTTTTCCTGACCTATTTCCCCTGGTATCTAAATGATATCTCTTTCACAGGGAAAGCTATAGTTATATAACCAAAGCACAGTTACCCTGCCCTTAGTGTCGGGCAGTTAATTACCAAAAGTGTACTAAAATCTTGGTTGTCTTTTCTCTCAATCTTATTCTCTCTCTACTGCACATAATACGATCCTACTTCCTCAACTCTACTCTCTAACCTCTATTTTTTTTTTTTTTCTCTCCCCTAGAATGGACCCAAAGAAGAGCAGATTTGGATCCCATGGCCTCACATTTGTCTCAATAAATGCAAAGGGACTAAACAACCCAGGTAAGAGGTCTATCGCCCTTAAAGAATTTAAATGCTTAAACAGCCAAATTGTCTTTATACAGGAAACACATTTCCGTAAGGGTAAAGAACCGAAATGGCTAGATAGAGCATACACTACTTCCTACTTTTCATCTAGCTCTGAAAAGAGGGGAGGGGTGGGCATACTGATCCACAAATCTGTCCCACTCAAGGTCACCCACATTGAAAAAGACACTGAGGGCCGGTACTTACTACTACAAGGAACACTATATACCCATCCTATCACACTGGCTTGCATATACGCTCCAAACACAGCCCAACACCAATACGTAAAGCGTGTCACCAAGGTATTGCTAGATCACTCCAAAGGCCCCACTTTTGTAGCTGGGGACCTGAACTTCCCTCTGGACCCACTTCTAGACACGTCTAACGGGTCATCCAATGTCCCCCGCAGATCTACTAAGAGTGTGAGGACATCTCTTGCTGACATACAACTTCACGACGTGTGGAGAACACTTCACCCAATGGACCGTGACTACACATATTTTCCCCCCCCCACACATGACAAATACTCACGGATAGACTATTTCTTTACGGACTCTCTAGGACTTGACTTGACGGTAGATTGTGAGATAGGCTCCATCACATGGTCTGACCATGCTCCCGTGATGAGCAGGGTGGTATGGCCTGACATCCCCCCAACAACATATATCTGGAGGTTGGATGACTCCTTACTGGAATCACCGCCCATAGCTGAAGACGTAAGCAAGTCCCTGACCGAATACTTCTCAATCAACGACCCCACGAGTACTTCCTTACAAATTACATGGGAAGCGCACAAGTGTGTTATCCGCGGTATTTTCCTCAAACATAAAGCAAGGCAGATTAGGTCATATAGAGAGAAACATACACAGCTACTATCTGCAATCTCAGACCTTGAGGCTAAACATAAGCTCAAACCGACTGATCAAGCACTCAAAACTAACATTACAACAGCCAAGCTAAATCTTAAAAACCATCTTATGACTGCCCATCACAGATGACTGTTCTGGACCAAACAACAGTACTATGAGGGGGGCAACAAGCCAGGCAAACTACTGGCGAGATCAATCCGTAGATTACAGCTTAAAGCCTATATACATCACTTAAAAGCGAAAGATGGTTCTAAAATCAAGGGTTGTAAACAGATTGCAGAAGCCTTTCACACCTACTATAGCAAACTATATAATTTACCTAGCAAATTAGACAGAACACAAACTGCAGGCTTACCATCCAATGAGGAATACCAAATTGACGAGTACCTCTCTGACCTAGAGTTACCCCAACTTGAAGACGCAGATATGGACACCCTAGATGCCCCAATTACCCTAGAGGAACTGACTGACGCAATTAGGGACCTCCCCAAGGGCAAATGCCCAGGTCCGGATGGACTCACGCCCAGATACTTTAAGACATTCCTTCCTTTACTGGCCCCAAGCTTGCTCCAATTATTTAATAACCTACGTGAATGCCCCAAACTGATGAAGTCCATGTTGGAGGCACACATAACAGTTCTCCCCAAACCGGGTAAGTAACCCACAACCCCAGAAAATTTCAGACCAATATCCTTACTAAACACGGACATTAAACTGCTAGCTAAAATTCTGGCAAAACGCCTCAATAAATTTTTACCAAATTTGATTTCTCCAGATCAGGTGGGCTTCGTTCCGGGTAGGGAGGCACGTGATAACACCACCAAAGTCCTACAGCTGACAAATTATGCAAGAGTTGAAGGTGTGCCTATGGCCCTCCTCTCTACCGACGCAGAGAAGGCCTTCGACCGGGTCGGGTGGCCTTTTCTGCACCTAGTGATGCAATCGATGAACTTCGGAGAGAGTTTCCTGAACATGGTGTTCTCACTATACTCCGACCCGGGTGCCCGAGTGAGGGTAAACGGCACGCTTTAAGAACAGTTCAAAATAACAAATGGAACTAGACAGGGGTGTCCTCTGTCTCCTTTATTGTTTGCCCTTTCCATAGAGGCTCTGGCACAAAGAATTCGGCGAAATGACAAAATTAGGGGTCAAATTAGGCGACATTGAACATAAACAGGCACTCTACGCGGACGACATTCTTTACACTCTCACGAACATACACATATCGGTACCTGAACTCCTTAGGGAGTTAAATAACTACGGAAAGGTCTCAAATTTCCACTTAAACTTAGGGAAATCGGAGTTACTTAACATTAATGCCCCTCAAGAACACATAGATATGCTCAGAGACAAATACAATATCCCAATATCCACAACAAAGCTAAAGTATCTTGGCATTTATATACCACAAAAACACCAAGACATATTCAAAGAAAATTATTTGAAACTAAAGCAGGACATCACTAATGATCTCTCGTCCTGGAAAAACAAGCCACTCTCGTGGCTTGGTAAAATAGGGGTAATTAAAATGAACGTGCTACCACGCATTCTATATATTTTACAGACTATCCCGATCTCCCTACCGGAAGACTACATCCCACACATGCAGAGGTTATTAGAACAGTTTGTATGGACGGGCACTAGGCCCAGAATACCGCAAAGGACTATGTATCTTCCTAGAGATAGGGGAGGGTTGGGTTTCCCAGATCTAAAAGCATACAAACGGGCCATAGCTCTGCAGCACATTGTAGAATGGTCACAAAATGGAAACCACAAACTGTGGGTTAGAATAGATAGTCAAATTTTGGGACTCAACAATGTAGGCACACTAGCTTGGATTCCAGCGATTCAACGCCCTAAAGTCCTAAACAGATACCCCATATTAAAAGATGTGCTAGCCGAATGGGATAGAGCATCTTCATCCTCTGTCAACATAACAAGAGGACTTTCACCTCTGCTTCCTACTCTGGAAAACCCTGCACTACCATACCACAAGTTGGGTTCGAGACTGCGCACCCACTATACTCTAAAAGAGGGTTGTCTTTATAGCGCCATAGAAAACGGGGGACTTAAAACTCAGAATCAAATGAAAGAAATAAATGACCCCATTTTCACCTCTTGGCTGAGATATAATCAATTAGTGCACTACATAACACATCTTAAATGCAAAGACCAACTAACCAGAGACCTCACTCCATTTGAACGACTATGCATCACAAACAACCCCCAGAGGCGACTGATTTCCCTCATCTACAAATTGCTGTTGACTGGCCCTGACACTCCACCTCCCACGTATATAGCTTCATGGCATAGGGAGCTTGACACGGAACACTCTCAAGAGGAGTGGTGCCGGGCTTTCTCCTTGGTAAGGCGATCATCAGTATCGGCTACCGTACAGGAGATCCAACTAAAATTACAATGCAGATGGTATCATACTCCGAGTAGAATACATCGCCTTTTCCCTAGAGCCAACCCCCTGTGCTGGAGGGATTGTGGCGAGCTCGGTACGCTCACACATATCTGGTGGTCGTGCCCGAAGCTGGATAGCTTTTGGGCGGGAGTGTTGGGAAAAATATCGGACATCATGGAAATAGAGGTCCCCAAGTCCCTAGAAACATTACTTTTTCTAAACCTACCCAAAATTAAAAATGCGCTCTATCGGCCCCTGCTACTATTAATGCTCACAGGAGCAAAGCGACTGATTCCCAAAAAATGGAAATCGCCTGATGTCCCCACATCGGGCGACTGGCAGTCTTCTGTATCTGACCTCCTAGCACTAGAAAAGCTACACTATCTCAAGATAGGCCAAATTGCAGTTTATGAGATGATGTTGGAAAGATGGAACAGTTCTCTAGAATAAATGAGTACTGACTCTGCGGTCATTGTTTCCTAACAGAATAATCCCCTCCCTTCCCCACGTATTTAATTTTTTTTTTTTTTTTCTTCTCTCGCTCTCTTTCCCGCTCCCCTCTTCCCCCCTCTTTTCTCTCCCTGTGTACCGCCTCTCTACGTTCTTCACCCCTCTTCTTCCTCTACTCTGCCTTCACTCTTACAACTAGAAGCTACCTGTTTTGTGTGCTGAGACAGAGAGAGGAAATGTTTTGGCTAACCAGGATCTCGCTATATGTTATTATTAGTTTTATTTGTTTGAAAAATACTAGACAAAAATCAAGCTATTGAAAGGCCGTCATTATTGACCATCTCTGAATATTGTATTCATGTTTGTAACAAATGTCTTGCATGACGTACCTAATCTATGTAATGTTATTTATTACCTTATAATAAAGCTTGTTTATAAATAAAAAAATAAAATAAAAAAAAAATAGCTACAATGTAATTATTAGTTATATTGTAGCTATATTAGGGTTTATTTTATAGGTAAGTATTTAGTTTTAAATATGAATAATTTATTTAATTATAGGAATATTATTTTGTTTAATTAAAATTATATTTAACTTAGGGGGGTCTTAGGGTTAGGGGTAGAGTTAGGTTTAGGGGTTAATAATTTTATTATAGTAGCGGCAACGTTGCAGGTGGGAGATTAGGGGTTAATAATTGTAGATAGGTGGCAGCAATGTTAGGGAGGGCAGATTAGGGGTTAATACAATTTATTATAGTGTTTGTGTCAGGGTTTCCTGTCTCTTTAAGTTGTTTTGCAGTACTATTTCTTTAACGTGACATCATCGTGGAGATTGATTGGTCACACCTCCTTTAAAACACCTGTTCTCTCAACACACCTTGCTCAGTATTTTGGAAACCTAGCCCAAGTTAGGTGTAATACAAGCCAAGAGAATCTAAATGAAATATTTCAAGTCTGTTGATTATGTTTTGCTTTATTTCAGCATTAAGTTCTGAAGCACTTCTGCTCTCTGTACAACTCCATGTACATTTCAACTGACCGCCACCTCAAAACTCATAACAGGATAACTCAACACTCACTACCATTGGGACGATCATCTGGGATTTACAAATTGGTAAGATCTGACTTTAACATCTTTTTATCTTACCAGTCGTCTCCGTGAGAACAACACCGTACCTGCCGATACGTCACTTCCTGTCCTCCGCGTACAGCGTTTGGTTCACTGTGCTGACAGGCAGAGGGACAGATCCGTTGCAGCGGTCAGACTTCTTTTACAGCTGAAAGCAAAGAGTGATTGGGACTTAAGATCTGAAGTAAGAGGGGGTTGATCTGGCTTAACGTAGGTACAATTTCTGTGTTTAACCATTACCTATATTAACAGTGCTTAAGTACAATTGCTAAGCTTTATTGGATTGAACTAAGTAAACTTGTTAATAGCTACCACTGTATCACTGAGCTCACTCTGAGGTTCTCTGAGTTGCTACATCCTATTAGAACTCACTAACATTAAAGGTAGTGGGAATAGAGCACCATTTCTACTACTCCACCAAATCTGTGTACTGATACTCAGAACTTAAGAATATATTAATTTCACTGATCAACAGATTCCCCTCTTTCCATAGAGGAATCAATAACATCTGTGAAAACAATCTATCATTTGCAATCTGCAGTTGTGTTCCTCTAAATACAGTGTGTGTTACCATTACATAATACTGAGCCTCATAAATATGGAACCAGCAGAGTTGCCACAGATTGTTTTTAATTTATCACAGAAAGTTGATCAGTTATCCCAAGGTTTGCATGACTTGCGAATTGAGAATGCCTCTTTAAAGAGTGTCATAAGAGACTCCATAACAGCAAGATCTACTCAGCTGGAAATCTTAGCTGAACCCCAAGTCTCCCTGCCAGACACCTTTTCTGGGAATAGGAAAGGTTATAGGCAATTCAAGAATGCTTGTCACTTACTCTTCTCAATGAAGCCACGTACCTACTCCACTGAGAGAGTAAAGGTCCTTACGACCATTTCATTCCTTAGAGACGAACCCAGGAATTGGGCTGATCGGTTTTTTGAGACCGAAGACGCCATTTTAGGCTCCCTCACTGATTTTTTCTCTGCTAAGGATGAAATGTTTCAGGACACAGATATCCAATTAACAGCTGAGAACTCCATGAGGAACCTCAGGCAGGGCAAAAGGCCTGTGGAGGAGTATATAACTGACTTCAAGCAGTTTACTTCAGATACTCTCTGGAGTCCCATAGCATTGAGGAATCAATTCCGTCTGGGCCTCTCAGACACACTGAAGGATGAATTTGCAAGGATTGAATTACCTAGAACTCTGGATGACTTCATGAGGGTAGCCATACAAATTGATCGTCGCATACGAGAGAGGAAGGCAGAACGGTTCACTTCTGAACCCAAGGTTAAGGCTAATCCAACAAATACAGCATACAGCTCATACAGTCATCCTAAACCCCAGACTGAACCCATGGAAATAGGGTTCTTAAGGGGTCCCCTTAGTTCTGAGGAAAAGCTGCGCCGTAAGGTAAAATATTTATGCATGTACTGTGCCAGCCCCTCACATATGGTACAGGACTGTCCAGTGCTTTTGAAAAACAAGAAAAGTAAGTCACTATTAGTTAATACCTCAATACTCTCTCTGCCTAAAGCAACTTCTTCTTATTGTACCCTCTCTCTCCATCTGCAGTTGGATCAAAACCGTCTGAGGATTGAAGACGCTATAATCGACTCCGGAGCCTCTGGTAACTACATTGATGAAGCCTTTTGTCATTCTAACAAGATTCCTTTGATTACAAAGAAGTTCCCAATACCAATTAAAGTCATTGATGGTTCTCCTATGACCTCTGGACCTGTTACCCATGAGACTGTACCTCTATTCATTGTCATATCTGGACATATAGAAATGATTTCTTTTGATGTGTTACCCTCTCCTCATTTTTCTTTAGTTCTAGGCCTGGAGTGGTTAAAACTCCATAATCCTACTATTGTTTGGTCTCCTTTCAAAATAAAATTTCTCTCGGATTATTGCAAAGAAACCTGTTTCCATGACCTCTTATTACTCAATCTTAACCCACAAATGGAAGATTTACCCATTGAATATAACGATTTTTTGGACGTCTTCAGTAAAACTGAGGCCGAAAATCTTCCTCCTCATAGGGTTTACGATTGCCCCATAGACCTTCAACCTGGAGCTCGTATACCTTATGGTCACTTGTATCCCTTAAGCCATCCAGAATTAGAGCATTTGAAGACGTATCTAGAGGACAATCTGAGAAAGGTTTTATCAGAAGTTCCACCTCTCCTGCTGGTGCAGGAATTTTCTTTGTCCGTAACAAAGACTCTAGTCTAAGACCCATTATAGATTATCGTGAACTCAACAAGTGCACGATAAAAAATCGATACCCGTTACCCCTCATACCAGAGATGATCGAAAGACTCTCCGAAGCAACCATCTTTTCAAAGTTAGACCTAAGAGGGGCTTACAACCTCATTCGGATAAAAGAGGGACATGAGTGGCTCACGGCTTTCAGGACCAGGTACGGCCTATTTGAATACCTAGTAATGCCGTTTGGGCTATGCAATGCCCCTACCACATTCCAACACTTCATAAATGATGTGTTCCGTGACTTGTTGGATGTGTGCGTTGTTGTCTATTTGGATGACATTCTCATTTATTCCAGAACCAGGGAAGAACACATAAAACATGTACGTTGGGTACTCTCAAGACTCTGAGTCCATAAGCTTTATGCTAAACCTGAAAAATGTAAATTTCATACCAACCAGGTCTCTTTCCTAGGTTACAACATCTCCCCTAAAGGAATCCAAATGCAGACAGAAAAAGTTGATTCTGTACAGAATTGGCCAGAACCTAAAACAAAAAAGGATTTGCAGAGGTTTTTAGGGTTTTCTAACTATTATAGAAAATTCATAAAAAATTTCTCCACTCTGGTAAAACCTCTGACAAAATTAACTGGATCTAACTCAGTGTTTAAATGGACTCCTGAAGCACTATCTACATTCAATCTCTTAAAAACCAGGTTCACAAGTGCCCCCATTCTTCGTTTCCCTAATCCACAACTCCAGTATACATTGGAAGTTGACTCATCTGACTATGCAATTGGTGCTGTCCTATCCCAGCAGAATTCCCCAAAAGAACCCTTACATCCGATATCCTTTTACTCAAAGACCATGACTACTGCAGAACGGAATTATGCAATTGGGGATAAGGAGTTACTTGCAATTCACCGTTCCTTAGAACATTGGCGCCACCTCCTAGAGGGTACTACATTCCCCATCAATATTTTCACTGACCACAAAACCTTGCAGTACCTTCAAAAGAATAAAACTCTGTCAGCTAGGCAGGTACGGTGGAGTCTTTATTTTGATCGCTTCCATCTCAACATTATTTACAGACCTGCACAACAAAATGGCAAGGCAGATGCTCTATCACGCATTCCAGAGAAACCTACAAACTCATTCCCCAGGACTTCTATCATATCACCTGAATCATTCATCGGATTATCTGTTCCAATGCTTGAGGAACTTAAGGATTACTGTAAGAGGGTTCCTCTTCCTCCAGAACCCTATCTCCAGAAATCCTCTGGGATATACTATTATGGAAACAAGTTTTTCTTACCTTTCCATATGAGAACTCGACTGTTACAGACCACACATGACTCACCTCTTGCTGGACATCCAGGTGTTCAACGTACTATAGAACGAATAAAACGCAGCTTCTGGTGGCCTGGAATGAAAGCAACCATACAAAATTACATCAAAACCTGCAAGGTTTGTGCCACATCCAAACCAGAGAGGAAAGCTCCATACGGTCTTTTGATGCCCTTGCCTGTTCCACACAGACCATGGGAACATGTGTCAATGGATTTTATTGTTGATCTTCCAGAATCCTTCAAACAAACAACTATTTTTGTGGTCATTGATCTATTAACTAAAATGGCACATTTTATTCCCTTTCACAAGGTCCCCTCATCATCCGAAACAGCACAACTTTTTCTCGACCACATAGTGAAGTTGCATGGTATTCCCCCCATCTTAACAACTGATAGAGGTTGTCAATTCACTTCGAAATTCTGGACTAGACTCTGTGAGTTAACCCAAATGGACCATAGATATACCACTGCTTTTCACCCACAGACTAATGGCCAGGCAGAAAGGTTAAATCAATGGCTTGACCATTATCTCAGATGTTACTGTTCATATCATCAAAACGACTGGCTTAAGTATCTCTCGATGGCCGAGTATGCATATAACAACTCAGAAAATTCTTCTACCAAGCTCACTCCATTTTTCGCAAACTATGCTTATCACCCTGACTTCCCTCTATTACCAAATGGTTCTCCGTATTCACCTTTAGTGGACGATCTATGTAACACCTTGCAGGAAAACTTCAGATTTATAAAAGAGAATATATTACATGCCCAAAACGTACAGAAACACTATTACAACCTCCGCAGAAGGAAGCCACCACAGTATGCTGTAGGTGACCTAGTTTGGCTTTCCACCAGGAATCTAAAACTTCAGATACCATCAAAGAAACTAGCCACTCTTTTTATCGGACCTTTCCCTGTACAAAAGGTGGTTAATGAAAATGCTGTAAGGTTGCAACTGCCACCAACCATGAAGATACACCCTACCGTGCATGTGTCCTTGGTTAAACCTTATGCACGGACCAGGGATGACCAGATATTGTTGCCTCCTATCGCCCCCGAACTTGCTTCAGATGAATATGAAGTGGAGTCCGTTTTGGATTCCAGATTTCGCAATGGAACCTTGCAGTATCTTGTACGCTGGAAGAATTTTTCAGCGGATGAGGATTCCTGGGAACCAGTATCTAACTTGAGTGTGCCTCGTTTGATATCCTTGTATCATCGTAGATTCCCTGACCGTCCTCGTCCTATCGCTGTGGGACAGCGATCCTGAGTGGGGGGTCATGTCAGGGTTTCCTGTCTCTTTAAGTTGTTTTGCAGTACTATTTCTTTAACGTGACATCATCGTGGAGATTGATTGGTCACACCTCCTTTAAAACACCTGTTCTCTCAACACACCTTGCTCAGTATTTTGGAAACCTAGCCCAAGTTAGGTGTAATATAAGCCAAGAGAATCTAAATGAAATATTTCAAGTCTGTTGATTATGTTTTGCTTTATTTCAGCATTAAGTTCTGAAGCACTTCTGCTCTCTGTACAACTCCGTGTACATTTCAACTGACCGCCACCTCAAAACTCATAACAGGATAACTCAACACTCACTACCATTGGGACGATCATCTGGGATTTACAAATTGGTAAGATCTGACTTTAACATCTTTTTATCTTACCAGTCGTCTCCGTGAGAACAACACCGTACCTGCCGATACGTCACTTCCTGTCCTCCGTGTACAGCGTTTGGTTCACTGTGCTGACAGGCAGAGGGACAGATCCGTTGCAGCGGTCAGACTTCTTTTACAGCTGAAAGCAAAGAGTAATTGGGACTTAAGATCTGAAGTAAGAGGGGGTTGATCTGGCTTAACGTAGGTACAATTTCTGTGTTTAACCATTACCTATATTAACAGTGCTTAAGTACAATTGCTAAGCTTTATTGGATTGAACTAAGTAAACTTGTTAATAGCTACCACTGTATCACTGAGCTCACTCTGAGGTTCTCTGAGTTGCTACATCCTATTAGAACTCACTAACATTAAAGGTAGTGGGAATAGAGCACCATTTCTACTACTCCACCAAATCTGTGTACTGATACTCAGAACTTAAGAATATATTAATTTCACTGATCAATAGATTCCCCTCTTTCCATAGAGGAATCAATAGCATCTGTGAAAACAATCTATCATTTGCAATCTGCAGTTGTGTTCCTCTAAATACAGTGTGTGTTACCATTACAGTTTGCAAGGCAGGAGGTTTAGGGGTTTATACATTTATTATAGTGTCGGCGAGGTCCGGTCGGCAGATTATGGGTTAATAAGTGTAAGTAGGTGGCGGCGACGTTGGTGGGGGCAGATTAGGGGTTAATAAATATAATATAGGTGTTGGCGATGTTAGGGGCAGTAGATTAGGGGTTCATAGCTATAATGTAGGTGGTGGCAGTGTCCGGAGTGGCAGATTAGGGGTTAATAGTATAATGCAGGTGTCAGCGATAGCAGGGGCGGCAGATTAGGGGTTAATAAGTGTAAGGTTAGGGGTGTTTAGACTCGGGGTTCATGTTAGGGTGTTAGGTGTAGATTTAGAGAGTGTTTCCCCCATAGGAAACAATGGGGCTGCGCTAGGAGCTGAACGCTGCTTTTAGGCAACGCTGGTATTGAGAGTTGAAGGGAAGGTAAATTATGCTCAACGCTCCCTTTTCTGAGCCTAACGCAGCCACTCAGACAACTCTAAATACCAGCGTTGTTTTAAGGGTGTGCTGGAAAAAAAAGCAGCGTTAGCACTGCGGGTCTTTACCGACAAAACTCTGTGTTTTTTTGCACATCCAGTGTACTTAAATTATGATTTACGCTGTGCATATTTAATATGATTTATTTCTGGGTATACATTTTAAATTTTTGATAAAATATGATTTTGTTTAACAATTTTTATGATTATATGTGTTAATGGTTCAAACACTCGTTTTGGCATTATTTTTAAATTACGCTTTTCATTGTGCACTTTTTAGTGAGACGCCCTGTTATTAGGGTAAATCATGGCTTTATATAATTCCACCAGGGAAATAGAAGGACTGGTGAGCTTTCTTATAAATTCAAACCAGCCCATAGAGCTTTTTAGAATTGGGCCCATATGCAGAACTAAGGGGCTATACTTGGAAGTCTCAGTGAGTGGAGAGCTGCCTCCCATAGAAAGTGATAAAGATGTATTGCCTGTTTCCATCATTTCATAAATTGGACTGAAAAATTCAGCTATGATCTATATATTTTCACAGGTGTGTTTAAAGGGCAGCACTTCTTTATCAGACATCAATATTCATTTCAACCAAACGGAAGAATAAACACAATAAAGAAGGTGTCAGTTGACATTGATCACACAACATCAGAAGAAAACTTAGTAAAATGTACAGTATATAAATTATTTCAAAACATCAGTGATGAAACAGCTGTAATGGCTGAGAAATGCATTGCATTAATTACACTTTGTTTTTAATGAGGCGTCATTGTCAGTCTCTACTCCCTATTTAAAGGGACATGAAAACCAAACTTTTTCTTTCATGATTTAGGTAGAACATACAATTTTATACAACTATCCAGTTTACTTCTATTATCAAACTTGCTTCATTCTCTTGGTATCATTTGTTGAAGGAAGAGCAATGCACTACTGGTTTCTAACTGAACATATGGGTGAGCCATTGACAATCGATATATATTAGCAGCCAACAATCAGCAACTAGAACCTAGCTTCTTTGCTGCTCCTGAGCTTTCCTAAATAAACCTTTCAGCTTAGGATAACAAGAGAAGGAAGCAAATTAAATAATAGAAGTAAATTGCAAGTTGTTTAAAAGGCGTATTCTCTATCTGAATCATGAATGTCAAATTATGACTTTACTGTCCCTTTAACTACTTGTATGGTTGCCTGTTCCTGTATCTACCACTGGTGCTGTGGAAGGATAGTTTGCTGGAGGTCCAGTGAGCTGAGCCATTGCCAGACCTCGGATTGCTCTGTTTAATTGCATCCACACCTGTGAGTTGATATATTTTCCCACTATGATTTTCTTCTTATGTTGTGTGATCTGTGTCATGTGGCACATTCTTTATTTAGTATTTTTACAAATCAAATTGCAGTGTTTTTAATGTACTTTAATTTGTTTTTGCTTCTAGTTTCACATACATGTCATATTCTTGCAGTGAAATGTTTTACTTGCTCACATAACACAAAGATACTTGCAGTGCTAAAATTCTTAGACAATACAGTGAGATCTGTGGGGAAAACTACGGACACAATGGGCAAGATTACATATGCGGCGTCGCCCGCAAAAGCCATCGACACCGATTTTTACATGGTTTTGGTATCACATATACGGCGCCGCATATAAATGCAGCGTGTATATTTCACCCGTCGCATGCAATTTTTACCCCCATAAGCTAACATAGAACGGTGTCACAAATTGGTATCACATATTTAGCGCAAGGACTTACGCAGCGAATATAAAGAAATTTTACTCAATTTTCACCTCGCAAAAATGTGAGCACCGTAACTCCCGTAACTCCCTGAAAATATTAACAAACATCTAATGCAGGTGCAATATCTATCTACCTGTCAACCACCAACCCCCACCGCAATAACTAATAAAACTATTAAACCCATATCCGCCATTAACCCACATCACAATTAACCCTTATAAATGTATTAACCCCTAATCTGACATTCACCCACATCGCAATTAACCTAATTAAACTATTAACCCCTAATGTGGGTTAATGGCAGATTAGGGGTTAATAGTTTAATTAGGTTAATTGCAATGTGGGTGAATGGCGGATTAGGGGTTAAAACTTTTATTAGGTAGATTGCATTGTGGGTGAATGGCAAATTAGGGGTTAATAGTTTATTTAGACATATTGCGTTGTGGGGGTTTGTCTTTTTAGGGGTTAATACTTTTATGATTAGTTGCTATGTGGGGGGATTACGGATATAGGGGTTTTTATGTGTCGGGTTTATTTTTTGGGAGGCTGGTTAGACTTTTACGGCAGATTTAAAAAAAAATAATTCTTAGGCGCCGGCAGTTTCTAACGTCACTGGCGACTCCAGAAATGTGTATTTACGCACATATATAGACATCGCTAGTTTATCCAACTTATGGCACTTTATGAACTGCCGGCACCGTATATGTGATTCCCCGATGTGCAAGGGGAAATTACGGGCGATGCGGGTTTCAGCAGTTACGTTGAAGCCTACGCCATATATGTAATCTCTCCCAACATATTCAGTTCACCCACCAAGGTTACAAGACTCAAAATAAAGTAAACTTTGAATTTTGTACTTTTTGATATGATTTTATTTTCATATTCTGAAATAAAAAATTTAATTTGTACATTAAGAGCTAGATTAAGATTGTAGCACTATTGTTTCTGTACAAACGATATCTGACTTTTTTCCTGCTTTTTGCCCACATCGGAAATATTGCGTTTATTACAAGTTGAAACCAAATGCGTTTGCTTGAACACAAGCAAAATATATGTAAAGTTTAAGGGAAGAAAAAAAGTTGCATTAAACACAACATAAATACACTTAAAAGTACAATTACACTAAAAAACACTATCTAATAAAAAATATTTTACAAAATAATTATTAAAAAAGTTATCAGGGTCAAAGATATAAGGTAATAAAAAAGGGCTGCAAAGGGCTTTAACAATACATACGTATACATGTCTAAATACAGTATCTCACAAAAGTGAGTACACCCCTCACATTTTTGTAAATATTTTATTATATCCTTTCATGTGACAACACTGAAATGACACTTTGGTACAATGTAAAGTAGTGAGTGTACAGCCTGTATAACAGTGTAAATTTGCTGTCCCCTCAAAATAACTCAACACACAGCCATTAATGTCTAAACCTTTGGCAGCAAAAGTGAGTACATCCCTAAGGGAAAATGTCCTAATTTGGCCCAAAGGGTCAATATTTTGTGTGGCCACCATTATTTTCCAGCATTGCCTTAATCCTCTTGGGCATGGAGTTCAACAGAGCTTCACAGGTTGCCACTGGAGTCCTCTTCCACTCCTCCATGATTACATCACTGAGCTGGTGGATGTTAGAGATCTTGTGCTCCCCCACCTTCTGTTTGAGAATGCCCCACAGATGCTCAATAGGGTTAAGATCTGGAGACATGCTTGGCCAGTCCATCACCTTTACACTCAGCTTCTTTAGCAAGGCAGTGGTCATCATGGATGTGTGATTGGCGTTGTTATCATGTTGGAATACTGCCCTGTGGCCCAATCTCTAAAGTAAGGGGATCATGCTCTGCTTCAATATGTCACAGTACATGGTGGCATTCATGGTTCCCTCAATGAACTGTAGCTCCCCACCTCCCCCAATGCCAGCAGCACTCATGCAGGCCCAGACCATGACACCCCCACCACCATGCTTGACTGTAGGCAAGACACACCTGTCTTTGTACTCCACACCTGGTTGCCACCACACATGCTTGACACCATCTGAACCAAATAAGTTTATCTTGGTCTCATCGGATCACAGGATATGGTTCCAGTAATCCATGCCCTTAGTCTGCTTGTCTTCAGCAAACTGTTTGCGGGCTTTATTGTGCATTATCTTTAGAAGAGGCTATATATTGTCTTGCCCACCATGCCGCAGCTCAGTTTCAGGGTCTTGGCAATCTTCTTATAGCATAGGCCATCTTTATGTAGAGCAACAAATTCTTTTTTTCAGATCGTTAGAGAGTTCTTTGCCATGAGGTGCCATGTTGAACTTCCAGTGACCAGTATGAGAGAGTGTGAGAGGGATAACACCAAATTTAACACACCTGCTCCCCATTCACACCTGAGACCTTGTAACACTAACGAGTCACATGACACCGGGGGAAGGAAAATGGTGTACTCACTTTTGTTGCCAATGGTTTAGACATTAATGGCTGTGTGTGGAGTTAATTTGAGGGGACAGTAAATTCACACTGTTATACAGGCTGTACACTCACTACGTTTCTTCAGTGTTGTCACATGAAAAGATATAATAAAAAATTTACAAAAATGTAAGGGGTGTACTCACTTTTGTGAGATACTGTATGTGTATGTATGCTATATACTGTATGCATGTATGTATTTGTATTTTACTGTATATTTACTGTACATATTTAACATTCCAATGTTCTTAACTTACAGCATAATGTAATTTGTATTGTAAATAGATATTTCTATATATTTATATCTACCTATACCTGCATATCTGTAAATAAAATCTAAATAATCCATAAAATATATGTATATTTTTATGGTAAGTATAATATATTTTTTTATTATTATTAATATTTTTTAATGTTTTATATATAATATTTCAAGAATGCACATTGAAGTTATTAATTCTTCATGTGCGCTAACCCGACACCAAGTTAGAACTAGCTAGAACCCTGATGTGCTTTACGCATATTTTACATTTCTATGTTCTTCCCATACAATTTTTTTTATTTGTATTAATTAATATATCATTTTATATATATATATATATATATATATATATATATATATATATATATATATATATATGTATGTCAAAAGGATAAACTCCCAAAAGCATAAGAAATTGTGGCCATAGAAGGCATAGTTATAGCAAACAATGTAGGCTGAGGTAAAGCACTATGCACAAGCACCTTGAGAAAAATAATTGTAGTCATTTTATTCGGTATACATTAAAAGTTCACTCGAAGTCTATACAGACACAAACTCACGATTATGTGAAAGACAAGGGGAGGAGTTCTTTGAAAAAGCGCCAACTGGCGTGAAACGCGTCAGATGACATCACTCCTCCCCTTGTCTTTCACATAATCGTGAGTTTGTGTCTGTATAGACTTTGAGTGAACTTTTAATGTATACCGAATAAAATTACTACAATTATTTTACTTAAGGTGCTTGTGCATAGTGCTTTACCTCAGACTACATTGTTTGCTATAACTTTGCCTTCTATGGCCACAATTTCTTATGCTTTTGGGAGTTTATCCTTTTGACATATGTGTTTAGAGCGGATTGCTCAGAGTGGATATCCTCACGCTGTGTGCTGGTCTCCGGATGTACAACCTGCTTCACGCTGTATGGACGACAGCATTTTAACTCCAAAGCTAAGTACAAATTTAATCGTACCTTACCACTAATGTTAACGTTAATGTAAAACAGATATCTATACCTTTATATCTACAGGAATAGATATACAGGTATAGGTATATAAAGCTGTGTATAGAAATATATATTTCAAAATTACATTATCCTGTATGTGAAGAACATTGGAATGTGAACTATTGATAACTTCTGTCGGATATTGCGCGAGCTATAGGTGTTAGGTTTTTCTTCTAAGCTCTCAATTGACTTCTATGGAAAGAATACATTAACACATATGTGATATTTTGTTAGCAAGCACAGAGTTTTGCTCGCACAAACTTTTTACTTTCAACTTGTAATATGCTACCTGATGCGTGCAAAAAGCTTTCTTGTGCACTTTAATATGGTTTTAAATTCACATTTTAATTAAAAATTTTCAATTGAATTTGGAAACTGCTGATTTTATTGAGCTGAGCACTGTATTGTAATGTATATCTCTCCTTCTACAGAAATGTAAGGTACACCTTAGTAAACACTCAATGTAAAATCTGCCTTTCCAGAATTATTTTATAAAAGTTTTAGTATACTGTATATACTCATGGACGAAACTACAGGGGGTGCAGAGCTCACAACTGTGACCTGCCCCCGAGGGTGGGGGCCCAGCTTAAAAAAAAAATCAATAAAAAAAAATTGACCTGACACTGCCTGCACGGATATCATGTGAGTGTGACATGATGCTTCACTAGTGTCTATGTCTCTGGCTAGAGGGGTTAGTGTTTCTGTTTTACCCATTGATGTTTATGTGTGTGTATGTGTGTATGTATGTGACTGTGTGTGTATTTATGCATGTATGTATGTGTGTGTGTGTGTGTGTTTGTATGTTTGTGGAACCAGCAAATTACAGACCTTGTTACTACAGCATGAGGAGGCGGGGTAAACAGTGTCACTATACTGTACCATTATATACAGTATGGCAGGGACGTGCAGTCACAGGAGGCAGGTGAGGCAGTGCCTCCCCTGGCCAATGTATGTAATTACAGCCTTTTTATTAAAAATAAAAAATAAAAAAATAGATCTTTTTTTTTCATATATATATTTTTTTTAATAAAAATGTGACCCCCCCACCCCTCCACCAAATTCATGACTTGTGCTTGTGTAATAAAACTTATATAAAAAAACGTAATAGACAATACATAATTCAATACATTCATATTGCTCAAGACAAGGACAGCCAGCTGTCCTTGCATTACGCAATATGAATGTATTGACTCACTGTGGAAGTGTATGGGCCGCTGAGACACTGCCACCAAGAGGATAAAAAGTGCTAATGCAGTGCTCTCCAATGCGCCCCATACGCTCCCACCGGAGGCTTGACTCTGAAAGCCTCCGGACTCAGAGTCTCAGCCAATCAGAATTCAGCAAGTGGTCTGAGTCTCTCTGGGGCTGGTGTCGCTGAGTGCCGGGCGGGAAGGAAATACTACTTCATATTACAGCATACTACTTCAATTACAGCAGCCGGAGTTACAGGTAAGTGTCACACTCAGTGGTTGCGGTTGGAGGGAGACCTCAGGACTGGAGTCAGGCCGAAAGATGCTGGGCCATTCTCAACTGCCAGACACAGAGTTCGGCCTGTACTATGTTTATAAATTATAACATATTCCCTGCTGAAGTCATGTGTTTCATGCTGGGGGTAACTATTAATCTTTTGCCAATACAGTTCTTTCTGGCAGCCAAGGGTTAAGTGGCAGTAACCTATAATAATCTATATGTGTACTTGCGCATGAATAAGAGTCTTTAGAAATTACCCACAGCTCTTTGTTGTGTTAAGTGAAGTGCAGTAAATCTAGTTTTTATGCTGTCATTGACCAATTCTAACATAGTCCTTATTTCTACTTCTCATTCCGTTTTATTGTTCTTTAGTCTGGGGCATTCAGAGTGTCCACTAGTCCAGACTGTGAGGTGACGTGAGGAGAGCTGAGCTGCGAGTGCTCAGTGCAGTCTGTGCCTGGCTGTGCGTTGATGCGAGGGCGGCTGCTACTCAGCAGATGGCCAGGTAGGTGAAGTCTGGAGACTCTGGTCTCAGAGAGAGAGAGGACCTTTTGTATTTCTTTTGGAGCAAGTCAGTTTTGTTGCATAATTTAAAATATATAATTAGTTACACATATCACACTAGCCTAGTAGTACTAGGCCTGGGCCTGCTGCATATGTACTACAGTCTCCTCCTAATCGGTGTGGCTGTTATGCACAGAGGGGGGGGGGAATATCTCCTTTATTTTTTTCAGCCCCATGGCTGCCTGAATGTGCTGCCGTGATATATGTTGCAGCACTTGTTAAATATAGTGCAACAAGCTGTTTATTGCTTTAAAAGATGCTCCGTGTATCAGAGCTGGTCACAGGGGTCATGTGGGAGTGACTGCTTCCAGTGAGCTGCAGATGAATGATTTATAGGATCTACAAACTGCAGCAGACGATTCAAGCAAAAGTATCTTCAAGTGTAAGGTAATGCTACCCTTAAACAGACCTGTTGCTTTAAGACTGCACTAAATAAGATTTTTTTCCCCCACTGCATTGCTAATTTAGTAAAAACTGTATATTACCCTAAAATTGGTATCCAGCTAGAGAACTGTTAAAAAATGAAAGGGGGTACATGGAACCATGCTGGTTAGTCTAACTTTGTATAAACCTGTATATTGTGTAGTGAATATATGAAGAAAGAGTTTCCCATTTACAGGATTATTTTGTAATAAACAAGTAAAAAATGTTATCTTTAATTTATATATATATATATATATATATATATATATATATATTTCTGTATGTATAGGTGAAATCACAGTTTGATTATATTTTTTAGCAGACCATACACATTTAAAAATTTAGTTTAGTATGCAGAAATATTAAAATATGGGAGGGAATGACAAGCCTGTTAAAAACTTACAAGACAAAAATTTGTTTTAATGTATTTACAACTATTATGGCAATCAAATAAATCAAGTGTTTGTGAGTGTGTGTTTGTAAGAGGTATGAGGGAGTATGTGAGGTGTGGGTATGAGGGTGTGTGTGAGGTGTGGGTATGAGGGAGTGTGTGAGGTGTGAGTATGAGGGTGTGTGTGAGGTGTGGGTATGAGGGTGTGCGTGAGGTGTGGGTATGAGGGAGTGTGTGAGGTGTGGGTATGAGGGTGTGCGTGAGGTGTGGGTATGAGGGAGTGTGGGTATGAGGGAGGGTGTGTGTGAGGTGTGGGTATGAGGGAGTGTGTGAGGTGTGGGTATGAGGGTGTGTGTGAGGTGTGGGTATGAGGGAGTGTGGGTATGAGGGAGGGTGTGTGTGAGGTGTGGGTATGATGGAGTGTGTGAGGTGTGGGTAAGGTGTGGGTATAAGGGAGGCGGGAGTGTGTGAGGTGTGGGTATGAGGGTGGGTGTGAGGTGTGGGTATGAGGGTGTGTGTGAGGTGTGGGTATGAGGGTGTGTGGGTATGAGGGAGTGTGTGTGTGTGAGAGAGATTGCATGTGTTTGTAAATAGGACAATCTATATGGCAATAGTAAAATGCTCTAACACAATAGAATAGTTTCTTTTTTTACACTTGCATGTTCATTTAAGTAAAGAGAAAACATAGATAAAGGATCTACTGAAATAATTTTTGTGTAGGTTAGTGTGATGCAAAAAGCGTTTTTTAAAGCTAGTAAGACATTTCAATACATCAGAACATGTTTATTGGTTTATTATTGATTGCTCAGCCTTAATATAACACTTATTTTTATCATTAAAATCCCTCCCAATCTAAAACACTCATCTAAGTCGTTGATAATATTGTTGTTATTACTAATGATGTAATCAATAACTGTATACATCCCTGGCCTTTGTATTAGTTATTAAAAAAAAGTAAACATTTGCTTTAATTAGGTCCCCCCCCCCACCGTGAAATCAATTTTACATCAGAACATTCAGGAATATCTATAGAATTGACTTGACTTAAGCATACCTTACAGGTTAAGATGTTGATCTAAAGATTTTACTTTTAAGTCAGGTTTTTTATTCCTCCATCAAGTAATATGTGTCTATTAATTATTTGCTATTGATCTTATAACAACATTCCACATGGAAACAGTATATTTTCACATGAGCAGTGAAACAGATATCTTTATTTGATCATTTGAACCCAAGCAGAAAATTATTTTGAACAGTTCTTTTGAGATTCAAATAATGCGGGTCATGATATCAAATATTCCAGGCTAATTCACACACGAAGTCATTGGCACCTTAACCAGTTTTTTTAATGATTTGCCCATACTAAATATGGAGCTTAAAATCTGGTGACTAATGCAAATCACAATTTTTATTATTATTATGGTGTATTATAAATTAGTTTAATTCTTAAAAATATTTAATACTTTGTAGCTCTGTATTATTATTTCTAACAAAGAAAAAAAAATGTTTATAAAAACGGTCGAACAGCAAAATTGTTGTCAACTTGGCCTCCAAACAACTGTAAAATTGTCTGAAAGATAAATCTAGAAATAAATTTCAAAGCTACTTGGAAAAAATGATAATGCAATCTTTTTATTGCAACATAAAACTCATGTGAACTTTATAGTGTGTGGTGGAAGTCTCATAGCTCATAAGTTTTAAAGTTTTAGTTTTTGAGTATCTTGAGAATTGTATTCAGTTATACTATTATGGTAGCAAAAAAATGAGTCCATTTCTGATACACACATTGTCAATTACTTGGCAAACTGAGAAAAAAAAACTATTATTTTCATCACTGATAATAACTGTATTTGTCACAGATCTCTCATTGTCTGTATAAAGGGACATTTAACACTGTGAGATGGTAATTTAAAATGATTAATCGTATATTTATTAAAAAGTTTGCAATATACTTCCATTATTTATTTTGTCTCCTTTTTCTGTAATTCTATTCTGAAATTGTGAGCTTTTCAGTTCCTGTTAGAAAGTGCAGAACACTGTTATATTCCACACAGTAATTGGCTGCACATTCTAGTGACCTATTTATAACTGTCCCTTATTGGCCACAGCAGAGAAGGTAACCTAAGTTACAACATGGCAGTTCCCTTTTTTTATAAACACTAAAACTTTACACTTATGTTGTCAATATTTAAACAGCTAATGAAACTTATCTTTTCTATGAATGTATCATTCTATCTAGCATTTGTTTAGTGTTTAATGTCCCTTTAAGCTTGCATCATTTAAAAACAAAATTACATAAAGCATCAGCAGATTTCCCTAAATTAAAAATTTCAGGAGTAACAAATTTGAAAAGAAATGATCTAAGTTGCTATAATGGAGCTGCTATGAAAAATATCTAGACCATGGGTGGCAAACCTGTTTGCGAGTGTGTGCAATAATTAGTGATAACCTTCTAAAAGAATTCTCTTGAATGCCTGTTGTACCTTTTCTAAGATAGATTTATAGATAGACAGATTTTAAAGCTATGATGGAGTCATACAAAATAATTGATTAGGCAGTACAATTCCAGGCAACAAAATCAGGCATTATTGTGAGATCTTAGGGGACGTATTATCAAGCTCTAAATGGAGCTTGATGCCCCTGTTTCCACACGAGCCTTCAGGCTCGCCGTAAACAGCACTTATGAAGCAGCGTTCTAAAGACCGCTGCTCCATAACTTGTCCACCTGCTCTGAGGCTGCGGACATAAGTCCTATACCATTAGCTGATTGACACCCCCTGCTAGCCGCCGATTGGCCACGAACCTGCAGGGGCGGCATTGCACTAGCAGTTCACAAGAGCTGCTTGTGCAATCATAAATGCAGACAGCGAATGCTGTCGGCATTTATCGATATGCGGCGGACATGATACGCTACATCGTATCATGTCTGTCCGCACTTTAATAAATAGGCCCCTGAGACTTATAGTGCTAGATATTTTTTGTATGACCATCTTGGACTATTAGATTACAACTGTTGATCTAGGCAACAGATATTTTAATGACAATTCTGGTTAAGTAATTCATCTATACTTATGGCATATAAGTACCAAAATGGCTGCCCAAAATTCATATACATAGACATGTACTTCATTCTAATATAAAACTCAGAGCTAGACATGAAAACCAAATATTAAGAAACCATATATTTTTAGGAAACATATATTATTTATGTAAAAAAAGAAAACGTGAAATTGCTCCTTTTCATACTTCAGTTATAAATATATGATTTATTTTGATTTATTTTGAAATTAGCTACTTTGAACATCGTCACAGGTCAGGAGTGGGCTGAGTGTGCCTTGAACTTGTTTGATTGGCCTGAGGTATTTTAACCCCGCCAAATATTTTGCATAATTTATATCCACCTCTGCTAATGAAATATGTGCCCTGGAATGTATGTGAACTCACTCATTCTGTTTTAAGTATACTTATTTTCTTCTACTATTTTCTTCTGCTTGCTACCAGACTCTATAGCTGTTGTGTCTCCTTATGATGGTCATCAGTCCTGAGATCGGTGGACATTTTATAAGCAGCTGGTATGCTGGTGAGCTATAGTGATAATTGTTTATATATAGCTATTGCTGAGCCTCCCAACTATTGGTGAACTGATCCATTTTAATTTGTCTCCATGTTGGTTAAGTTATCAATAAATTGTTATATCCCAATTTTTATATGGCTATAATCACTTTCACTGTATTATGTGATACCTAGTATTTGTTTAACCTGTTTTCTAAATACATTTTACCATTCTTATTGTTGCTATAGTATAAATGTACTGAATATTATTTGGTTAACTGACCATTTACTAGAAAGCCAGATTATCTATGAAGTTAACTATAGTGTTATTTAAGATTAATGTCACACCTTTTACTAGTTAAGCTATCAGCTTTCAGGAGATGTCAACAGTTTTTGTCTTATATGTCAACAGCAATTTGTCTTATATGAGTGTATTATATTCCCTGCCACAGGCTGTATCTAGACATATTGTGCACTTGAGTGCTTACATCTATACAGTAGGTGATCAAGTCATATACTATTATTCCTCTAGCTACTAGATTGGTGAGTTCTCATACCATGTTTTTCTCTAAATATGTATACTGAGAGTCTCCCGTTCAGCCTAGGAAATAGTCAATTCTGGGTTAGTTTACAAGTGGAGGGCTATAGGTTTTTGCGTTAGCGATATTGGGTTTTCAAGGTCATTTGTGCATGCACGTGAGTGCAATCGCGATTTAAGCTTGAATGGTTAACACGACTTCAGAGCTCTGGTTAACTTATATACGAGTCAGAAAAGTGTCACGAAACATATAAAAATACATTTAAAAGTACAGTTACGGGGACTTCCGGTGGGCGAGCTTAGTGAGTGGTCGCACGGAAGAGAAGCTTCATAAAACCCAAGGCCTACAATAGTCACACAAGCCCCACAGCTATTCTCCATAGCCACAAGACACTGGCCTGAAACATAACCTTTGAACTCATACCTACCATAATTCCGGAACGGAAAGCAGGGAAGCCCTTTTTGATAATAGACCTTAACATGCAGATACATAAAAGCTCTTAGCTGCACCCAAGAAGGACTCAAATAAACAGAAAGGAAAACTAGAAGTGACTGGTCTGCGGACTCCTTATACATATCCTAAGCATTACCAAATAAGTCTACAACATAGATTGGTGCTTACTCTAATTTGCTTGATCCAGCACATAGATATGATTTATGAAAGTGGATAACTATTTTGTAAGCTCCCCAAAAGCTGCAGGACCACCATGGTGGCAAAATCAAGACAAGCAGAAAAAAAATCAAAACATACTGTAGAAGTACATGTGGCCCCACAATTACCTATAATAACAAAGGAAATATCGCCTGACACTACTCATCCCATAGTCCAACAACTAACGAACTAAAGGCGTTATTCCTACCCAAAATGGAACAACTCCAATCAGGGATGGACATCTGAAGTGAAACAATTTTCTAGCCACATGGGACAAGTGGAACAGCGGGTCTCTGACATCAAAGATAGACACAATGAAACCCAAACTAGGGTTTCTGTGATGGAGAGACAAGTTTAATATCTTAAAGAAAAGGTCGGAGATCTCGAAAATAGGTCTCGCCATAATAATCTTAGACTGATCGGACTCCCTGAGTCAATCCTAAACAAGGACCTGTTAGATTTTGAAAAACATCAGCTACCGAATCTACTTAATATGCCACTGGGAGTACAACCAAAAGTGTACATTGCATAGGCCCTGACAACAAGGTGCCGAATTGCAACGACAAGTTATATTCAAGCTTTTAAACTACCAGGCCAAAGTGGCCATACTACAAGCATTTTGACAAATCCCTGAAGTGAAATATCAAGATAAAAATATTCTACTCTTCCAGGACTTCTCAATGGAGGTGGCTCACAGGCGAAAATAATTTGCTCCATACTGCTCTAAACTGCATGAGGAAGGAAGAAGAGTAAACCTACTTTACCCGGCGAAACTCAGGTTGCAGACCTCAGTAGGACCCAAGTACCTCACTAATGAACAGCTGAGGGAAAGGCAACCAGACTGAGAAATAGCTTTTCTGGAAAAGGATTTTGATGACCTAGGGGACTCCATCCATAACAGATGCAATGGCAGTCAATAAGAATCTATTGATGCAAGGCCTTTATTGTTTATTCTACATGCATAGATTTTATATTGTTCAAAGTTTGTTTGTTATTATTGTAGCTATCACTCTCTTCCAGAAAAAATAATGGTTAAAGTCAACCAGACAACCATACTTATCACTGCTATAACTGTTTCACGCAAAGGTCATGCAGATCTGAAATGCTGACAGAAGATGAAAGGTTAAGGGTATGTTAAAACACCACTTTGCTGTTGTTATATATTGGGTATGATAAAATGTATTTGTATTGCTACTGTTCAGTCTCTTCACTATTACCTGAAATGTTATATATGCTGAGAATGCTAAGGTTAAGACAGTCTTGTGGAATCTGGGGGCATTACATCTTCAGCAAAAAAGTCAACCATACTTTCAAGGTTAAAAACTATGAATGCAGACATAGCCCTCCTACAGGAGACACATCTCACAGATTAAAAATAATCTGAACGTAATAGATATCTAGAGAGCCAGAAACCCTGACAATAGAGAATATACAGGTATATCGAAAACACATAATACACTGTCTAGAATAGACTATTTTCTGACCTGACCGACGATTCACACACAAATAGCAGATGTAGGCATTCCTCAAATAGTGATATCGGATCATACACCCATATGGGTCCAATTAGAAACGCAAAACGAAAGGCCTAAAACTTCAAACTGGCGATTCCCTCGCTTTTTAACACATAATTCAGCATTTAAAGCATGTCTTCAAGCTAAGTGGAATGACTACACCTCTCTAAATACCCCAAGTAAGAATAACCCTGATTTATACTGGCATGCTTCTAAAGCCGTGATGAGGGGTGAAATCACGTCTTTCACTGCCAAATTCTGCAAAAATAATAGATAGACCTTTGAGGGTCTAAGAGAACAAGTCTTAACAACTTATAGTAAATATTTAGAAAATCCCACTAGAGAACACAGGGAAGATTATTATGCAAAAAAGAAGGAAAGGGATGTACACCTAGCTTCAGTAGACACTGCATTTATAGTATGTATACAAGGAAAGTACTACAGATATGGAAACAAAACTGGTAAACCTTTGGCCAATTTGACAAAAGCATACACCCCAGATCGCATGTTTCTGCATTAAAAGCAAATGGGAACAGAAAAACCAAGACTAAAGACATTGCAGAAGGTTTTAGAGCATACTACCACTTACTTTACCAAAGCCAAACACCAGATATGACGCAGCAGCAGAAATTCTGGGGAAAAGTGAATTTGCCTAAGATAACAACAGACCAAGTAAACCTGATTAATGCCCCAGTTACACCAGCGGAAGTACTACTAGCCGTTAAATGTATGACCTCAGGGAAAGCAGCAGGGCCTGATGGACTGCCTATAGAATACTATACATTTTTAAAAATAAAAATGACCCCAACTCTAGCTGACCTGTTGTCCTCTTATCTAACAATGACTACCACCCCGCTGACATTTTTACTGATGCTACTATATGTGTCATACCAAAGCAAGGCAAAGACCCAGAACTCCCCAGCTCATATCACCCTATTTCACTACTCAATAGTGACTATAAACTTGACTAAGATACTAACCGACTGACTTGCAGACATAATGCCACATATTGTACATAGGGACCAAACAGGATTAATCAAAAACAGATCATCAGTAGCAATCATTGGGAAGACTCTATTAGTACTTTCCCACTATAAAGATAAAGAACAGAGAGGTGAGAAGAAAGACTTAGCCAATGCCTGCTTGCTCGCATTAGATGCTGAGAAGGCATTTGATAGGGTAGAATGGCAACACTTGTTACACACATTGGAAATGTTCGGATTTTAAAAAGAATTTCTGACATTGGTTGCTAAACTTTATACTAAACCTAGAGCCTCAGTATTGGTCAATGGCCACCTATCCCAGAGCCTATCATTGGAGAGGGGGACCAGACAGGGCTGCCTCCTATCCCCATTATTGTTTGACCTGGCTATAGAGCCTATGGCATGTCTAATAAGACAAGAATTAGAAGAGACGAATTGGGACTAAAGAGGCAAAAATCTCGCTATGTGCGGATGACATGCTATTATACATCAGTGACCCTCCCCAGAATATCCCAAAAACTATGACACTTATACAACAATTTGGCAGTTTCTCTGGACTAAAAATTAACATAAAAAAAATGGAAATTATGTGGTTAAGCTATGGCAGATCGCCTATCATTGAGCAATGGGAATTTAGAGTAGTAAGAGACTCCTTCACATACTTAGGCATACATATAACACAAAATCCTTCAAAACTATATGACCTGAACATCTCCCCAATAATTTAATCCATGGAAAATACCCTAAAAGCCTGGATGCTTCTCCCAATTTCCATATCAGTACGGATAGGGCTGCTTAAAATGACACTCTTTCCAAAACTGCTCTATGTTTTACAATCCATACCAGTGTTACTCACCAAAACAGACACTAAAACACAACATACCCTATAATCTAACTTTATTTGGTGAACTAAGCATAAAATTGGCATGTGTAAATTGTTCCAGTCCCCTCTGAGTGGTGGTTTTCAGGTACAAAATGTGCAATGGTATAATTTGGCTGCATTAGCAAAAAAACTAAATTTATGCTTACCTGATAAATGTATTTATTTCTGGATATGGTGAGTCCATGGCTTGAGTAATTACTGTTGGGAATATCACTCCTGGCCAGCAGGAGGAGGCAAAGGGCACCACAGTTAAACTGCTAAGTGTCACTCCCTTACCCACAACTCCCAGTCATTTGACCGAAGGGAAAGGGAGAAAAAAGAGTAACACAAGGTGTAGAGGTGCCTGAGGTTATAATCAAAAGAACAAATGTCTTACAATAAAGGGTGGGGCCATGGACTCACCATATCTGGAAATAAATAAATTTATCAGGTAAGCATAAATTTTGTTTTTCTTTCCTAAGATATAGTGAGTCCACGGGTTGAGTAATTACTGTTGGGAACCAATACCCAAGCTAAAGGATACAGATAAATAGGGAGGGACAGGACAGGCAGTCCTTAACAGAAGGCACCACCACTTGAAGAACCTTTCTACCAAAAGAAACCTCAGCCGAGGCAAAAGTATCACATTTGAAAATTTGGAAAAAGTATGTAGAGAAGACCAAGTTGCAGCCTTGCAAATTTGTTCCACAGAAGCTTTATTTTTTAAAGCCCAAGAAGAGGAAACAGCTCTTGTTGAATGAGCTGTAATTCTCTCAGGAGGCTGCTGTCCAGCAGTCTCATAAGCCAAACGAATTATTCTTCGTAACCAAAAAGAAAGAGTAGTAGCAGTAGCTTTCTGACCTTTACGTTTCCCAGAGAAACAGACAAAGAGGGCAGAGGACTGGCGAAAATCCTAAGTCACCTGTAAGTAGAATTTAAGAGCACGTACAACATCCAAATTGTGCAACAAACGTTCTTTGGAAGAAGAAGGATTAGGACACAGAGAGGGAACAAAAATTTCCTGATTGATATTTCTATTAGAAACAACCTTTGGAAGGAAACCTAACTTAGTACGAAGAGCCGAGACTCTTTGAGCAGAAGAGATAGCAACAAGAAAGAAAACCTTCCAAGATACCATCTTAATGTCTATGGAATGCAATGGCTCAAATGGAGCCAGCTGTAAAACTTTAAGAACAAGGTTGAGGCTTCAAGAAGGAGCAACAGACTTAAAGACAGACCTGATTTTGACCAAGGCCTGACAAAAAGATTGCACATCTGGCACATCCGCCAAATTATTATGTAGTAAAACAGATAAACCAGAAATCTGACCCTTCAAGGTACTGACTGACAATCCCTTCTCCAGGCATTCCTGAAGAAAAGATAAAATTCTAGGAATTCTAATTCTACTCCAAGAGTAGCCTTTGGATTCACACCAATAAGGATATGTGGATGGCAGATAGACAGCAATTGTGGGTCTCTGCCCACTGAAGAGTCCAAGTACCCTCCTTCATGGCTAAGGAACTCCAAGTTCCTCCCTGGTGATTGATGTAAACCACAGAGGACATGGTTGCCATTCCATTGTCTAAACATGCACAACTGGAGAGCTCTGAAATGGAATCAAGAAAAAGGAATGATGTCCATGGAAGCCATCATCAGACCGATTATCTCCATACATTGAGCCACTGAAGGATGAGCAGTAGCCTGAAGAGAGCGAGGCAAGAGGAAATTATTTTATTTTTCCTGACCTCTGTAAGAAAAATATTTATCAATAAAGAATCTATTATGGTCCCTAAAAACACTACTCTTGTAGCAGGGTAAAGGGAGCTTTTTTCCAGATTCACATTCCATTTGTGGGAACGAAGAAAAGACAACAATATCCACAGCAATTCCATGAGAACGGATCACTGCCAAAAGAGCCCCCAAAAACTTTCAAAAAATTCTGGGAGCCGTGGCTAGACCAAATGGAAGGGCCACAAACTGGAAATGTTTGTCCAGAAAGGCAAATCTCAGGAATCTGTGATGGTCCCTGTGAATAGGAACATGAAGATACGCATCCTTTAGGTCTATGGTTGTCATGAACTGACCGTCTTGTACTAAAGGAAGAATGGAGCCTATAGTCTCCATTTTGAAGGATGGAAATTTAAGAAACTTGTTTAAACACTTCAAGTCTAGAATGGGACAGAAAGTTCCCTCTTTTTTGGGAACCACAAATAGGTTGGAGTAAAACCCGAGATACTGTTCCTGCACTGGAACTGGAACTATCACTCCCAGGGAGAAAAGATGTTGTATACATTTCAAGAATGCCTCTCTCTTTATCTGGTCTGCAGATAATCTTGAGAGAAGGAATCTGCCTCTGGGAGGAAAAGTCTTGAATTCCAATTTGTAACCCTGGGATACTATGTCCACAGTCCAGGGATCTGGGACATCTCGTCTCCAGGCTTGAGAGAACTGAGAAAGTCTGCCGTCCACCTGATCTGATCCTGGATTGGGGGCAAACCCTTCATACTGATTTGGAATCAGCTGCATTTTTTTTAATGTTTCCCCTTTTTCCAAGACTGGTTGGGTTTCCAAGAAGACTTGGATTGTTCCGGCATGGAAGAAGAAGGCGGAAGGCTTTCCTCTGAAGTTATGAAAGGAACGAAAATTACTCTGACGTCCTTTAGGCCTGTTCTTCTTATCTTGAGTTAGAAAAGACATTTTTCCACCCGTAATATCAGAGATAATTTCTGCCAAACAAGGGCCTAGATTTGGAGTTCGGCGGTAAAAGGGCTGTTAACGCTCCGCGGGCTTTTTTCTGGCCGCACCATAAATTTAACTCTGGTATCGAGAGTTCAAACAAATGCTGCGTTAGGCTCCAAAAAAGGAGCGTAGAGCATTTTTACCGTAAATGCAACTCTCGATACCAGAGTTGCTTACGGACGCGGCCAGCCTCAAAAACGTGCTCGTGCACGATTCTCCCATAGGAAACAATGGGGCTGTTTGAGCTGAAAAAAAAACCTAACACCTGCAAAAAAGCAGCGTTCAGCTCCTAACGCAGCCCCATTGTTTCCTATGGGGAAACACTTCCTACGTCTGCACCTAACACTCTAACATGTACCCGAGTCTAAACACCCCTAACCTTACACTTATTAACCCCTAATCTGCCGCCCCCGCTATCGCTGACACCTGCATATTTTTTTTAACCCCTAATCTGCCGCTCCGTAAACCGCCGCAACCTACGTTATCCCTATGTACCCCTAATCTGCTGCCCTAACATCGCCGACCCCTATATTATATTTATTAACCCCTAATCTGCCCCCCTCAATGTCGCCGACACCTGCCTACACTTATTAACTCCTAATCTGCCGAGCGGACCTGAGCGCTACTATAATAAAGTTATTAACCCCTAATCCGCCTCACTAACCCTATCATAAATAGTATTAACCCCTAATCTGCCCTCCCTAACATCGCCGACACCTACCTTCAATTATTAACCCCTAATCTGCCGAGCGGACCTCACCACTACTATAATAAATGTATTAACCCCTAAAGCTAAGTCTAACCCTAATACTAACACCCCCCTAAGTTAAATATAATTTACATCTAACGAAATTAATTAACTCTTATTAAATAAATGATTCCTATTTAAAGCTAAATACTTACCTGTAAAATAAATCCTAATATAGCTACAATATAAATTATAATTATATTATAGCTATTTTAGGATTAATATTTATTTTACAGGCAACTTTTTAATTATTTTAACCAGGTACAATAGCTATTAAATAGTTAAGAACTATTTAATAGTTACCTAGTTAAAATAATAACAAATTTACCTGTAAAATAAATCCTAACCTAAGATATAATTAAACCTAACACTACCCTATCAATAAATTAATTAAATAAACTACCTACAATTACCTACAATTAACCTAACACTACACTATCAATAAATTAATTAAACACAATTCCTACAAATAAATACAATTAAATAAACTAGCTAAAGTACAAAAAATAAAAAAGAATTAAGTTACAAAAAATAATAAAATATTTACAAACATAAGAAAAATATTACAACAATTTTAAACTAATTACACCTACTCTAAGCCCCCTAATAAAATAACAAAGCCCCCCAAAATAAAAAATTCCCTACCCTATTCTAAATTTAAAAAGTTACAAGCTCTTTTACCTTACCAGCCCTGAACAGGGCCCTTTGCGGGGCATGCCCCAAGGATTTCAGCTCTTTTGCCTGTAAAAAAAAACATACCATACCCCCCCCCAACATTACAACCCACCACCCACATACCCCTAATCTAACCCAAACCCCCCTTAAATAAACCTAACACTAAGCCCCTGAAGTTCTTCCTACCTTGTCTTCACCATACCAGGTTCACCGATCCGTCCTGGCTCCAACATCTTCATCCAACCCAAGCGGGGGTTGGCGATCCATCATCCGGTGCTGAAGAGGTCCAGAAGAGGCTCCAAAGTCTTCCTCCTATCCGGCAAGAAGAGGACATCCGGACCGGCAAACATCTTCTCCAAGCGGCATCTTCAATCTTCTTCCATCCGGTGCGGAGCGGGTCCATCTTGAAGCAGGCGACGCGGATCCATCCTCTTCTTCCGTTGTCTCCCGACGAATGACGGTTCCTTTAAGGGACGTCATCCAAGATGGCGTCCCTCGAATTCCGATTGGCTGATAGGATTCTATCAGCCAATCGGAATTAAGGTAGGAATTTTCTGATTGGCTGATGGAATCAGCCAATCAGAATCAAGTTCAATCCGATTGGCTGATCCAATCAGCCAATCAGATTGAGCTCGCATTCTATTGGCTGATCGGAACAGCCAATAGAATGCGAGCTCAATCTGATTGGCTGATTGGATCAGCCAATCGGATGGAACTTGATTCTGATTGGCTGATACCATCAGCCAATCAGAAAATTCCTACCTTAATTCCGATTGGCTGATAGAATCCTATCAGCCAATCAGAATTCGAGGGCCGCCATCTTGGATGACGTCCCTTAAAGGAACCGTCATTCGTCGGGAGACAACGGAAGAAGAGGATGGATCCGCGTCGCCTGCTTCAAGATGGACCCGCTCCGCACCGGATGGAAGAAGATTGAAGATGCCGCTTGGAGAAGATGTTTGCCGGTCCGGATGTCCTCTTCTTGCCGGATAGGAGGAAGACTTTGGAGCCTCTTCTGGACCTCTTCAGCACCGGATGATGGATCGCCAACCCCCGCTTGGGTTGGATGAAGATGTTGGAGCCAGGACGGATCGGTGAACCTGGTATGGTGAAGACAAGGTAGGAAGATCTTCAGGGGCTTAGTGTTAGGTTTATTTAAGGGGGGTTTGGGTTAGATTAGGGGTATGTGGGTGGTGGGTTGTAATGTTGGGGGGGGGGTATGGTATGTTTTTTTTTACAGGCAAAAGAGCTGAAATCCTTGGGGCATGCCCCGCAAAGGGCCCTGTTCAGGGCTGGTAAGGTAAAATAGCTTGTAACTTTTTAAATTTAGAATAGGGTAGGGAATTTTTTATTTTGGGGGGCTTTGTTATTTTATTAGGGGGCTTAGAGTAGGTGTAATTAGTTTAAAATTGTTGTAATATTTTTCTTATGTTTGTAAATATTTTATTATTTTTTGTAACTTAATTCTTTTTTATTTTTTGTACTTTAGCTAGTTTATTTAATTGTATTTATTTGTAGCAATTGTGTTTAATTAATTTATTGATAGTGTAGTGTTAGGTTAATTGTAGGTAATTGTAGGTAGTTTATTTAATTAATTTATTGATAGGGTAGTGTTAGGTTTAATTATATCTTAGGTTAGGATTTATTTTACAGGTAAATTTGTTATTATTTTAACTAGGTAACTATTAAATAGTTCTTAACTATTTAATAGCTATTGTACCTGGTTAAAATAATTAAAAAGTTGCCTGTAAAATAAATATTAATCCTAAAATAGCTATAATATAATTATAATTTATATTGTAGCTATATTAGGATTTATTTTACAGGTAAGTATTTAGCTTTAAATAGGAATCATTTATTTAATAAGAGTTAATTTATTTTGTTAGATGTAAATTATATTTAAGTTAGGGGGTGTTAGTGTTAGGGTTAGACTTAGCTTTAGGGGTTAATCAATTTATTAGAATAGCGGTGAGCTCCGGTCGTCAGATTAGGGGTTAATAATTGAAGGTAGGTGTCGGCGATGTTAGGGAGGGCAGATTAGGGGTTAATACTATTTATGATAGGGTTAGTGAGGCGGGTTAGGGGTTAATAACTTTATTATAGTAGCGCTCAGGTCCGCTCGGCAGATTAGGGGTTAATAAGTGTAGGCAGGTGTCGGCGACGTTGAGGGGGGCAGATTAGGGGTTAATAAATATAATATAGGGGTCGGCGGTGTTAGGGGTAGCAGATTAGGGGTACATAGGGATAACGTAGGTGGCGGCGCTTTGCGGTCGGAAGATTAGGGGTTAATTATTTTAAGTAGCTGGCGGCGACGTTGTGGGGGGCAGGTTAGGGGTTAATAAATGTAATACAGGGGTCGGCGGGGTTAGGGGCAGCAGATTAGGGGTACATAAGTATAACGTAGGTGGCGGTCGGCAGATTAGGGGTTAAAAATTTTAATCGAGTGGCGGCGATGTGGGGGGAGCTCGGTTTAGGGGTACATAGGTAGTTTATGGGTGTTAGTGTACTTTAGGGTACAGTAGTTAAGAGCTTTATGAACCGGCGTTAGCCCAGAAAGCTCTTAACTCCTGCTATTTTCAGGCGGCTGGAATTTTGTCGTTAGAGCTCTAACGCTCACTTCAGAAACGACTCTAAATACCGGCGTTAGAAAGATCCCATTGAAAAGATAGGATACGCAAATGGCGTAGGGGGATCTGCGGTATGGAAAAGTCGCGGCTGAAAATTGAGCGTTAGACCCTTTAATCACTGACTCCAAATACCAGCGGGCGGCCAAAACCAGCGTTAGGAGCCTCTAACGCTGGTTTTGACGGCTACCGCCGAACTCCAAATCTAGGCCAAGGTTTTGCCCTTGTAAGGAATCGCCAGAAGCTTGACTTTAGAGGAAACGTCCTCAGACCAGGATTTCAACCATAATGCCCTGCAGGTTAGGACAGTGAAACTAGAAGTTTTAGCTCCTAGTCTTACAACCTGTAAAATGGCATCTGCAATAAAGGAATTAGCTAATTTAAGAGCTTTAATCCTATCTTGAATTTCATCCCAGGAAGTCTCTACTTGAAGAGAATCAGACAAGGTGTTGAACCAATAAGATGCCGCACTAGTCACAGTGGCAATACACAACGCAGGTTGCTATTGGAGACCTTGATGAACATAAATCTTTTTTCAAATAAGCCTCTAGCTTCTTGTCCATCGAATTCTTAAAACAGCAGCTATCCTCAATAGGAATAGGGGTTCTCTTAGCCAGAGTTGAAATGGCCCCTTCAACTTTGGGTACAGTATACCAAGGGTCTTTAATGGAGTCCTCGACAGAAAACATTTTCTTAAAAATGGGAGAAGGGGAAAAAGACACCCCTGGTTTCTCCCATTCCTATTAAGTTTACTAGATTTCTTAGAAATTACAATGATAGGGTTATCGGAGTCATTTAAAGTAGCTGAAACCTCATTTAACCCCCTCAACGACACACGTCGTACCAGGTACATCATACACAAACTGGTCTTTAAAGACCAGTGACGTACCCTGTACATCTTTAGGAGTTTAAAGTGGCTGGAAGAGATCCGGATCCCTGCCGCTTTCAAGGTATTGATGTGATGCCTCTATTTTGAGGCATCACTTTAATACCTTTTTTGGCACACCACGATGGTGCTGATCGTTGGTGGGTGGGAGCAGCTGCCAGGAGGTGGGTGGGTGACCCATCGCTAGACTAGTTCCAGCAAGGTGGGTGGAAGCGAGCATGCATGCGAGGGGGCATGCACGTGCACGAGGGGGCAGAGGCATGCGCTCGCTGACCGATCAATGCTCAATCTATGGGAGAGGAAGGAGGGAGAAGGGAGAGGGGAAATATTGTTTGGAAAAGATATCTGGGAGGGGGAGGGGTTAGGATGTTGAGGGGGGGCAGCTACACTATGGAAAAATTGGGTGAAATAAAAAAAGTAAATAAAAACAAGCACATTTGTTAAGAAATTGGGTACTGGCAGGCAGCTGCCAGTACCTAAAATGGCCACAAATAGGAAGAGGGGGAGGTTAAGAGAGCTGTTTGGGGGGATCGTGGAGGTTGAGGGGTTAAGGGGAAACCTACACTGCAGAAACTATGTATTTTTTTTTTTAAATGCTTAAAAAAAGGCTTTTATTTTAGTACTGGCAGACTTTCTGCCAGTACTTAAGATGGCGTTGACAATTGTGGGATGAGGGAGGGAATAGAGCTGTTTGTGAGGGGTCAGGGAGGGATCAGGGGGTGGGATGTGTCAGGTGGGAGACTGATCTCTACACTAAATCTAAAATGAACCATACAAGCTACCTAATTAACCCCTTCACTGCTGGTATAATACAAGTGTGGTGCGCAGCGACATTTAGCTGCATTCTAATTATCAAAAAGCAACACCAAAGCCATATATGCCTGCTATTTCTGGACAAAGGGGATCCCAGAGAAGCATTTACAACCATTTGTGCCATAATTGCACAAGCTGTTTGTAAATAATTTCAGTGAGAAACCTAAAGTTTGTGAAAAAGTTAGTAATTTCTTTTATTTGATTGCATTTGGCGGTGAAATGGTGGCATGAAATATACCAAAATGGGCCTAGATCAATACTTTGGGTTGTCTACAACACTACACTAAAGTTAAAATTAACCCTACAAGCTACCTAATTAACCCCTTCGCTGCTGGGCATAATACAAATGTAGTGCGCAGCGGCATTTAGCAGCCTTCTAATTACCAAAAAGCAATGCCAAAGCCATATATGTCTGCTATTTCTGAAGAAAGGGGGTCCCAGAGAAGCATTTACAACCATTTGTGCCATAATTACACAAGCTGTTTGTAAATAATTTCAGTGAGAAACCTAAAGTTTGTGAAAAAGTTTGTGAAAAAGTTAGTGATTTTTTTTTATTTGATCACATTTGGCGGTGAATTGGTGGCATGAAATATATGAAAATGGGCCTAGATCAATACTTTGGGTTTTCTACTAAAAAAAAGATATATATACATATAAAGGGATATTCAGGGATTCCTGACAGATATCAGCATCACAACGGAACTATCGCTAATTTTGGGGGGAAAAAATGGTTTGGAAATAGCAAAGTGCTACTTGTATTTATTGCTCTATAACTTGCAAAAAAAGCAAATAACATGTAACATTGGGTATTTCTAAACTCAGGACTAAATGTAGAAACTATTTAGCATGGTTGTTTTTTGGTGGTTGTAGATGTGTAACAGATTAGGGGACAAAGTTAGAAAAAGTGTGTTTTTTCTATTTTTTCATCATATTTTATATATTTTTTTATAGCAAATTATAAGATGTGATGAAAATAATGGTATCTTTAAAAAGTGCATTTAATGGAAAGAAAAACTGTATATAATATGTGTGGGTACAGTAAAAGAGGAAAATTGCAGCTAAACACAAACACTCGAAAATCCCTTTATTACCCATTCCCCAGTTTTGCATAACCAACACAGTTATAATAATATACTTTTTATTTCTGTAATTACCTTGTATCTAAGCTTCTGCTGACTGCCCCCTTATTTCAGTTCTTTTGACAGACTTGCATTTTAGCCAATCAGTGCTCACTCCTATGTCACTTCATGTGCATGAGCTCAATGTTATCTATAGTCTTCAAGGTCTAAGAAATTAGCATATGAACCACCTAGGTTTAGATTTCAACTAAGAATACCAAGAGAAAAAAGCAAAATTGGTGATAAAAGTAAATTGGGAAGTTGTTTAAAATTACATGCCCTATTTAAATTATGAAAGTTTTTTTGGACATGACTGTCCCTTCAAGACCGGATCACCCAGAAATGGAGAAAAAACTACTTTTTCCTCAGAAACGTTATGAAGTAAAGCCGGTCATGTGACCGCAACTGCCAAGCTCAAATTACTTCTGCGACACAGAGAGGCACTACTTCCTGGTACACTGAGTACCAGAAATAACTGTTTTTTCAAACCTGACAGTTTAAAATATTGCATCATTTTATTTTAACGCAAAGGGGAAATGAATAAGCTACTGAAATAGAAAATTCAGCCTTACGTTCGGTTTAAACTTGTATTGTTTTATCAAGTAAATATGAGTCAGAAAATAAACTCTAATAAAAACATTTTACCCTTTATTTTTAAAAGATTTTAAATGTTAGTCTCACACATGCTACAGTGCCTGCTTCATGCCCCAGTGTACCCCATACAACAGGATTATCTATGTCCCAATAAAAAAGTCGTTTTTCATTTTTTAAGTGCATGGTCTCCCCAACTGGAAGAAAAAGCACTTACCTGCTCCTCTGTCCGGCGTGTAGACAGTTACAAGGTATGAGAAGACACAGTTCTTTACAGAGACCTTTGAAAAAGAAAGAACAGAGTAGCCAACTCTGACTTTCTAACTAGGGCAGCAATTGTTAGGAAAGCACAGTAAGTACCTCTTTACAAGTTCCTAACTGCAATAAAAAGCCACCACTACGGAATACGGCTATACCCCAAAACTTGCTTGTAGAGTAATTCAAATTTTTTACTTTAAACATCTAAACTTCACCTCCTCCATGCACCGAAGGCAAAGAGAATGCCTGGGGGTTGTGGGTAAGGGAGTGATACTTAGCAGTTTAACTGTGGTGCTCTTTACCTCCTTCTGCTGGCCAGGAGTGATATTCCCAACAGTAATCAAGCTGTGCACTCACCATATCTTAGGAAAGAAATAGCATTGGATTGGATATCGGGCATAGGTCACTTTACAGTATTAGAAATAGGAACGGAGTTGGTAACACCAGTAAGCCTAGGATTCTTACCATTCATAGATCTTAAAAAAAGCGCCTAATATTGTGAAAGATAACGTCTTGTCTAGAGGGTCTATATTAGCATGAAAAAAGTTTCACAAGCAAGGGGACAGAGAGAAGAAGGCAACAAACACTTGCCCCTCTGTGGCAACTTTACTTTCATACCAGAGTAGCCAACTCTGGCTTTCTAAACTAAGCACAGGCATATTTACACAATTGGCAGACAAGGGTTTGAAAAATGTGGGTCAATTATTAGACTACCCTAACAAGGGAGTTCTCCCCTTAGAAAGTTACAAGAGAAGTATAGCTTATCCAAGCAGCAGCACTTTGCATATCCACAGGTCAGATATTACCTAACTGAACTGATAAGACAGACTCCACATATCTGGGAAAAATCACACTGGGATTTACTAACATCACTGTACACACAGGGAAATAGATCTATCTCACTTATATATGAGATGCTGCTAGAGTCACAAGCAGATGCCGTTACGCCGTACTGACTCGAATAACAGAACAGTGGGGAGGAGAAAGAGAATGTAATTTAACTAACGAAGATATCACACACAGCTTTGAAAATGTCAGGAAAGTCACTGTATCAAAAACATTAAAGGGACATGAAACCCCAAAAAATTCTAACATGATTCAGATAGAGAATACAATTTTAAACAACTTTCCAATTTACTTCTATTATCTAATTTGCTTCATTCTTTAGATATGCCTTGCTGAAGAAATAGCAATGCACATGGGTGAGCCAATCACATAAAGGTTTCTATGTACAGCCACCAATCAACAGCTACTGAGCATATCTAGATATGCATTTCAACAAAGGATATCAAGAGAATGAAGCAAATTAGATATGTAAAGTAAATTGAAAAGTTGTTTAAAATCGCATGCTCTTTGTAAATCATGAAAGAAAAAAATTGTTTCATGTCCCTTTAAGAAAATAACACAATACAAATTGATACATAGAGGATATGTCACACCTAAATTAGCATCCAAATGGAACCCCTCTATAGAGAATAAATGCACAAAATGTTTATTCATAGAGGGGCGGAGCCTGCAGGCGTCTGAGATGGCTGCACTTCCCTGAGGCTCTCTTCACGGACAAGCGGAAACCCACCACAGTCTGAGCCACAACCTCCTCCGGACATATATAAAACCGGAGGAGCTACTGGAACACCCACTGATCCTTTGGACTAAAGCATATCCACCTCGGCCAGCTTGTCACAGCAAACGGAAACCGGAAACGATCACATTGTTTGTGATGTGAAGGGCTGCAACCTGCTTGCTAATGGTGAGTGGACCACACGGTAGTTAGTGCCGTATAGAGCTTGCTTGGGACAATCACTAGACCGGTGATCTTTAAACAAAGGCACATACCTGTCATACCTGTCATAATCCCAAGATCCTGATAAGCACACACGGCACGCAGCTCCCGGCACTGCGCGTGGCTTATCCTCCTCAGATCACACTGCCAGCGCAGGGAACTCTCAGCCAATGATAGTGCATATAAGCACTTAAATGTTTTCTTAGACGGACTTAGATGGGCAACTGGCAACTAAACCCATCCAACATAAATGTACCTACTCTCTCACTTGCATTAGCCCAATGAAGCTGACTATATAAAACCGGAACAAAACTGGGGCCTACTTTGTGACACACGCTCCCTGGGGTCCATTATATTTTGGGCATGAGACTTTAATAGTATCCCAGTTATCCTAACTATATCTCCCTTAGCCCCACAATAAATCTGGGAAATCTGATACTGAAATGTAAGCACTACATTTTATCTAAACTGGAGTGCGCTCATCACACCTCTAATTAGTTTTCTTTCTCTGGCTCACAATCAGCAGTTCTACTTACTGAGTATAGAGAGGTCCTCACAATGGCAAATCATAGAATGACCAAAGCTGACAAGCTGCTGAAAACAGCTGCAGCGGGACAGAGTCCTGCTTGCGCCTTTTTTAAACAATTTGAAAAGAAAAAACCACTGACTCCTCATTAATAGAGGGTGATGACAAATCCTTAACCGATACAGCTGAAACACAATCAGAAGACGGCCCTGTCACATTAAAAGCTATGGAAAGCCTAATAACACAAGTAAAGGTGTGTATTCATGAGGAATGTGCTGACTTAAAGCGTGAAATCAATGAGCTGGGCTTTAGAGTGGAAACACTTGAAGATGACAGGGAAGAACTTGTTAAGGAAATTACCAATATGTCGCAACAGATTCAAGTACAGCAAAGCACAATCTCCACTTTGGAAACCAAGATGGACGATATAGAGAATCGTACGAGGCATAACAACCTCCGCATCAGAGGAGTTCCTGAAGCTGTTGTAGGGGACGCTATACACCATTTTCTACAAGAACTCTTTCAAGCTCTTGCAATTGCAAATTCATTTGTTATCCCAGAGATCCCTATAGAGAGAGCTCATCGTACCCTACGTCCTAGACCGGGCGAGAATCAACCTCCGAGAGACATAGTGGTCTGCTTCCAGAGTTTCAGGGATAAAGAAAAAATTCTAAACTATGCCAGACTACAGCATAACTTTTCACATATGGGATCAAAGATACAAGTATTTCAAGACTTATCGTCTAGAACCCTATAGCTGCGCAGAGAATTCAACACTATCACCTCGCACCTCAGAACCCAGAAGATTCCCTACAGGTGGGGGTTCCCAGTATCTCTTCAGGTCCTTAAAGAAGTGAAAAGGCTAGAGTGCAAAGATCCAAATGAAGCTGCCTCATTTTGTAATCTTCTGGGTATCCCTGCTCCTGAGATGCCCACAACTGCATCACCATTTAAGAAGCAAGCCACCTCAAATACCTCTCAAACCCAAAGAAGCACCTGGTCTGAGGTGGTGAACAGGCTGCCTAATAAGAAACCAGCTTCCCGGGATACTCCTGTTGACACTTGAACTGTTACATTGAGTCCGTCACACAAGTTTCTCTTGTTTCACACCTTGAACCCTGCAGGTGGGGTTACTTACCCCAGAGATGATTATTTACTGTATAATCAAAAATTGCTGACGAGTCATGTGTTTAACCCAAGTATGTATTCCAGTATGTACTAAGTTTGCAGTTTGTTATTTGTTATGCAAGTTGCCACTGTTCAGGTTGAATGTTTAATAACTACCCTGTTTTTCTTTAAGCCAATATCAAGGAAAAGAAATGGGAAAATGTTTTGTATATCTTGCTCTCTCTTATTATCTTCCTCTTCCCTTTCAATGTTGGTTCCGTTATCCTTGCTTTCAGATATGGTGGTGGGTTTTCTCATTCTGTGCTAAGCCCCCTGCCTCCTTTCTTTAGTTTCTTCTCCCTCTCTCTCTTTGCTACGCAAATAACCCGTTGTAATTTACAATTCTTCTCTCCCACTCTCTTCTCTGCCTATCTCTCTCTCCCCTTCTCTCTCTCTTCTTCTCTTACTTCTTTCCTCTTCCTATTTCTTCCTCTTCCTTCTCTCCTCCATTAGACACTGTATATACCTTATTGCAGTACTTTGTGAAAAGCGACACCTAGTCCCTCCCTAAAGTTATAAAAAAACCTGTCAAGAAGCCGCACACCAAGTACGGAGCGATGAACTGACAGTCATCGATCTCGTTGCTCATCGGCTTCTTCGTAGGTTTTTTGATAGCCTATCACTAAGCACCCACACTAAACTACACTGTTTTACCCCCTAAACCGCCACTCCCGGAGCCCCCCCAACTAAATAAAGTTATTACCCCCTAAACCGCCGCTCCTCGACCCCACCGCAACTATAATAAATGTATTAACCCCTAAACCGCCGCCCCCGCACCCCACCGCCACCTACATTATACCTATTAACCCCTATCCTGCCCCCCACTACACCGCCGCCACCTATATTCAAGTTATTAACCCCTATCCTGTGGATCCTGGACCCCACCGCAACTAAATAAATTATTTAACCCCTAAACGTACGCACCCGGAGCCCACCGCTACCTATATTAAAGTTATTAACCCCTATCTTGCCCCCCACTACACCTCCGCAACCTACATTAAACTCATTAACCCCTAAACCGCCACTCCCGGACCCCGCCGCAACTAAATTAAATGTTTAACCCCTAAACCACCGCTCCCAGACCCCGCCGCCACCTATATTAAACTTATTAACCCCTAAACCTAAGTCTAGCACTAACACTAACATCCCCCTAACTTTAATATTATTTTAATAAATCTAAATAAAACTTACTATTATTAACTAAATTAATCCTATTTAAATCCTATTTAAAACTAAATACTTACATGTAAAATAAACCCTAAGATAGCTACAATATAACTAATAATTATATTGTAGCTATTTTAGGATTCATTTTTATTTTACAGCCAACTTTGTATTTATTTTAACTAGGTACAATAGCTATTAAATAGTTTTTAACTATTTAATAGCTACCTAGTAAAAATACTTACAAAATTACCTGTAAAATAAATCCTAACCTAAGTTACAATTAAACCTAATACTACACTATCATTAAATAAATTAAATAAATTACCTACAATTACCTAAAATTAAATAAAATAAACTATAGTACAAAACCCCCCCACACTAAATTACAGAAAATAAAAAAGAATTACAAGAAGTTTAAACTTATTACACCTAATCTAAGCCCCCTAATAAAATAATAAAGCCCCCCAAAATAAAAAAATGCCCTACCCTATTCTAAATTACCAAGTAACCAGCTCTTTTACCAGCCCTTAAAAGGGCTTTTTGAGGGGTATTGCCCCAAAGTAATCAGCTATTTTACTTGTAAAAAAAAATACAACCCCCCCAACATTAAAACCCACCACCCACATACCCCTACTCTAACCCACCCAAACCCCCCTTAAAAAACCTAACGCTAACCCCCTGAAGATCTCCCTACCTTGAGCCATCTATACCCAACCAGTCCGAAATCTTCATCCAAGGTGCGCAGAGGAGGTCCTTCATCTGGTAGAAGTCTTCATCCAGGCGGCGTCTTCAATCTTCATCCATCCGGAGCGGAGCCATCTTCAAAGGAGCCGACGCAGAGCTATCCTCTTCAATCGACAACTGAACGACGAATGAAGGTTCCTTTAAGGGATGTCATCCAAGATGGCATCCCTCGAATTCCGATTGGCTGATAGGACTCTATCAGCCAATCAGAATTAAGGTAGGAAAAATCTGATTGGCTGATTCAATCAGCCAATCAGATTGAAGTTCAATCCGATTGGCTGATCCAATCAGCCAATCGGATTGAGCTCGCATTCTATTGGCTGATCAGAACAGCCAATAGAATGCAAGCTCAATCTGATTGGCTGATTGAATCAGCCAATTTAGATTTTTCCTACCTTAATTCGGATTGGCTGATAGAATCCTATCAGCTAATCGGAATTCGAGGGACACCATCTTGGATGACGTCCCTTAAAGGAGCCTTCATTCGTCGTTCAGTCGTTGGTTGAAGAGGATGGCTCCTTTGAAGATGGCTCCGCTCTGCTCCGGATGGATGAAGATTGAAGACGCCGCCTGGATGAAGACTTCTGCTGGATGGATGTCCTCTTCTGCGCCACTTGGATAAAGATTTCGGCCCGGTTGGGTGAAGATGACTAAAGGTAGGGTGATCTTTAGGGGGTTAGCGTTAGGTTTTTTTAAGGGGGGTTTGGGTGGGTTAGAGTAGGGGTATGTGGGTGGTGGGTTTTAATGTTGGGGGTTGTATTTTTTTTTTACAAGTAAAAGAGCTGATTACTTTGGGGCAATGCCCCGCAAAAAGCTATTTTAAGGGCTGGTAAAAGAGCTGGTTACTTGGTAATTTAGAATAGGGTAGGGAATTTTTTTATTTTGGGGGGCTTTATTATTTTATTAGGGGGCTTAGATTAGGTGTAATTAGTTTAAAGTTCTTGTAATTCTTTTTTATTTTCTGTAATTTAGTGTTTTGTTTTTTTTGTACTATAGTTTATTTAATTTAATTTAATTTTAGGTAATTGTAGGCAATTTATTTAATTTATTTAATGATAGTGTAGTGTTAGGTTTAATTGTAACTTAGGTTAGGATTTATTTTACAGGTAATTTTGCACTTATTTTTGCTAGGTAGTTATTAAATAGTTAATAACTATTTAATAACTATTGTACCTAGTTAAAATAAATACAAAGTTGCCTGTAAAATAAAAATAAATCCTAAAATAGATACAATGTAATTATTAGTTATATTGTAGCTATCTTAGGGTTTATTTTACTGGTATTTAGTTTTAAATAGGATTAATTTAGTTAATACAAATAATATTATTTAGATTTATTAAAATAATATTTAAGTTGTGGGGGGGTTAGGGTTAGTGTTAGACTTAGGTTTAGGGGTTGATAATTTTAATATAGGTGGCAGCGGTATAGGGGGTCAGGATAGGGGTTAATAATTTTAATATAGGTGTCGGCGGAATAGGGGGGGCAGGTTAGGGGTTAATAATTTTTATATAGGTGAGCGGCGGGGTCTGGGAGCGGCGGTTTAGGGGTTAAACAATTTATTTAGTTGCGGCGGGGTCCGGGATCCGCAGGATAGGGGATAATAAGTTTATGTAGGTGGAGGCGGTATAGGGGGTGGCAGATTAGAGGTTAATATGTATAATGTAGGTGGTGGCGGTGTCCGGGAGCGGTGTTTTAGGGGTTAACATGTTTAATATAGTTGCGGCGGGGTCCGGGAGCGGCGGTTTAGGGGGTAATAAATTTATTTAGTTGCGGTGGTGTAGGGGGGGGACAGATTAGGGATGTTTACACTCCGGTTACATGTTAGGGTGTTAGGTGCAGACGTTTCCCATAGGAATCAATGGGATATCGGGCAGCTTTCGCTATGGTCAGACTCCCATTGATTCCTATGGGATCCACCGCCTCCAGGGCGGCGGATTGAAATCCAGGTACGCTGGCCCGGAATAGTGGCGAGCGTACCTGGTAGTAGTTTGATAACTACCAAAAGTAGTCAGATTGTGCCGAACTTGCATTCGGAACATCTGTAGTGACGTAACCATCGATCTGTGTCGGACTGAGTCCGGCGGATCGAAGCTTACGTCACTAGATTCTACTTTTGCCGGGCAGTAGGGGTTGATAACTAAGGCGAATCTGCCTCGCCACAAATACGCTGCAGAATTCCAGCGTATTTGCGGTTGACGGCTTTATAACTAGAGGCCATAGTCTCAACCAAAATATGTTCAGAAATATATTATAGCTCCTTTCTCATCCTCAACATATATACTAGAGGAAAATCTATGAGGGAATTGAATATTTCAGTAGCACGTATGAGGGGTGGTTGTAACAAAACAGAACAAAAATGTGATTAAAGTTGTTGGGTGGACTGGAAGAGAGAAAAAGTCTTTCTATACATCTTATAGGAGAGTGAATAACTTTAATTTAATTTAATTAAGTTTATTGTTAAGTTAATGGTTTTTGTTAAAAAAATAATGTATAATGTATAATGGAAAACGTAGAACTGTAATTATGTAATTGTAACTGTTGAAAATAATACTATTGATGTCATTGTTTTTTGCTGAAAAATAACGTATTAAAGGTTTAGGAAAGTCAGAATTAAACTTGCATGATTTAGATAGAGCAGGTCATTTTAAGACACTTTTAAATTAACTTATTTTTTCAAATGTGCTTTGTTCTCTTAGTATCTTTTGTTAAAAAATGAATATGTACATATCATACACTAGTGGGAGCTGCTGCTAATTGGTGCCTGCACACATTTGTCTCTTGTGATTGGCTAAATAGATATTTTCAGCTTCCTGTCAGTAGTCCAATGCTGTCCCTTCAGCAATGGATAACAAGAGAATGAAGAAAATTGTATAATAGAATTAAATTGGAAAGCTGTTTAAAATGGTATGTTCTATCTGAATCATAAAATAAAATTTTGGGGTTTACTATCCCTTTAAAAAAAAAAGGTATTATTTTCAACTCATAATACAAGCTCGAACGTGAGTATAAACTACCACTCCACTCGTAATCTAGACCTCTGATTAATAGAGAGCAGCTACTTCTTGTGCATATGTGAGATTAGACTCCTTTATATTTTAATCAGTACTCTCCTCCATCCTAATGGCATGTGTTTGAGGCAGATACATACCCTTGTTTCCCCTTTACAGTCATCTATAAATGTTCTATGTTGATATTATTTACTCCATATAATACTACACTAAACACCCCCTTTTAATATATATATAATGCTAAGCTTAAAGGACAATAAACCAATTTTTTTTCTTTCATGATTCAGATAGAAAATACCATTTTAAACAACTTTCTAATTTACTTTTATTATCTAATTTGCTTAATTCTCTTGATATTCTTTCCTGAAAATCATATCTAGATAGGCTCAGTAGCTTCTGATTGGTGGCCGCACATAGATACCTCATGTGATTGGCTCACCCGTGTGCATTGATATTTCTTTAACTAAGGAAATCTAAAGAATGAAGCAAAGTAGATAATAGAAATACATTAGAATGTTGTTTAGAATTGTATTCTCTGTCTGAATCATGAAAGAAATGTTTGGGGTTTAATGTCCCTTTAAATAAGTCATTATCTGTTCAAGAGTAGTTTGATTGCTACTTTCCAGCTTATAGCGTAGAGGTAGAGTTACAGCTTAGGAACCAGTGGTTTCAGGTTTGAATCCCTATGCTAATTAAAATTTAGTCTTTTTCATTATATTGCATCACATTTACTATGTTAAAGGGACAGTCTAGGCCAAAATAAACTTTCATGATTCAGATAGAGTATGTAATTTTAAACAATTTTCCAATTTACTTTTATCACCAATTTTGCTTTGTTCTCTTGGTATTCTTAGTTGAAAGCTTAACCTAGGAGGTTCATATGCTAATTTCTTAGACCTTGAAGTCCACATCTTTCAGATTGCATTTTAACAGTTTTTCACCACTAGAGGGTGTTAGTTCACGTATTTCATATAGATAACACTGTGCTCATGCATGAGAAGTTATCTGGGAGCAGGCACTGATTGGCTAGACTGCAAGTCTGACAAAAGAACTGAAAAAAGGGGCAGTTTGCAGAGGCTTAGATACAAGATAATCACAGAGGTTAAAAGTATATTATTATAACTGTGTTGGTTATGCAAAACTGGGAAATGGGTAATAAAGGGATTATCTATCTTTTAAAACAATAAAAATTCTGGTGTGTCCCTTTAATATTTAAAAAAACAGATTTTCTTGTATTCATTATTTTTTTTGCATGATTTATTTTTATCATTTCTCTATACATCCTATACTATAAAAGGCCAAGTGTGTTTGTCCGAAGCTGTCATGCGCAGTAGAGACAGCACGAGGACAAACACACCTGGCCTTAAATCCCTACCTGATCTGCCGACTGCCGTGAGCAGAAGTGGGCGTGACCAAGCATGCGCGGGGGCGTGACCAACCGTGAAGGGGCGTGGCCTAGCATGAAGGCCCATAAGGGGCGGAGCCTATCGTGAATAGGGCGGGGCCGTGAAGAGAGCTCAAACAGCTCAAAAGAGGGGAGAGAGAGGAGAGAGAGATCAAGAGGGGAGAGAGAGATCAAGAGGGGAGAAAGAGAGGGGGGGGGGAGAAAGAGAGAGGGGGAGAGAGAGAGGGGGGGGGGGGAGAGAGGGTGGGGGGGGGGGGAGAGAGAGAGGGGGGAGAGGGGAGAGAGAAAGAGGGGAGAGAGAAAGAGGCGAGATGTGGAGAGAGAGAGGGGAGAGAAAGATGGGAGAGAAAGAGGGGAGAGAGGGGAGAGAGAAAGAGAGGGGGGGGAGAAAGAGAGAGGGGGGAGATGGAGAGAGAGAGGAGAGAGAGAGAGGAGAGAGAGAGGGGAGAGAGACAGGGGAGATGTGGAGAGAGAGAGAGAGAGAAGGGAGAGAAAGAGGGGAGAGAAAGAGAGAGGGGGGAGATAGAGAGAGAAGGGAGATAGAGAGAGAGGGGAGAGAGAGAGAGAGAGAGAGAGAGAGAGAGAGGGGGGAGAGAGAGGGGGGACAGAGAGAGAGGAGAGAGAGAGAGAGAGAGAGAGAGAGAGAGAGAGAGAGAGAGAAAGGAGAGAGAGGGGAGAGAGAGAGGGGGAAAGAGAGAGAGAGAGACAGAGGGGGGAGATAGAGAGAGAGAGGGGAGAGAGAGGGAGAGGGGAGAGAGAGAGGGGGGAGAGAGAATGAGGGGAGATGTGGATGGAGAGAGAGAGAGGGAAGAGAAAGAGGGGGAGAAAGAAAGAGAGAGGGGGGAGAGAGAGAGAGAGAGAGAGAGAAAGAGGGGGGAGAGAGAGACAGAGGGGGGAGATAGAGAGAAAGGGAGAGAGAGAGGAGAGAGAGAGAGAGGGGAGAGAGAGAGACAGAGGGGGGAGATAGAGAGAAAGGAGAGAGGAGAGAGAGAGAGAGAGAGGGGAGAGAGGGGGAGAGGAGAGAGAGAGGGGAGAGAGACAGGGGAGAGAGAGAGGGGAGAGAGAGAGAAGGTAGAGAAAGAGGGGAGAGAGAAAGAGAGAGGGGGAGATAGAGAGAGAGGGGAGATAAAGAGAGAGAGGGAGAGAGGGGAGAGAGAGAGAGGGGAGAGAGAGAGAAAGGAGAGAGAGGGGGAGAGAGAGAGAGACAGAGGGGGGAGATAGAGAGAGAAAGAGAGAGAGAGAGAGAGGGGAGAGAGAGGGAGAGGGGAGAGAGAGAGAGGGGAGAGAGAAAGAGGGGAGATGTGGATGGAGAGAGAGAGAGGGAAGAGAAAGAGGGGGAGAGAGAGAGGGGAGCGAGAAAGAGAGAGGGGGAGAGAGAGAGAGAGGGGAGAGAGAGAGAGAGAGAGAGAGAGGGGGAGAGAGAGAGAGAGACAGAGGGGGGAGATAGAGAGAAAGGGAGAGAGAGAGGAGAGATAGAGAGGGGAGAGAAGGGGGAGAGGGAGAGGGGAGAGAGAGAGAGAGGGGAGAGAGAAAGAGGGGAGATGTGGATGGAGAGAGAGAGAGGGAAGAGAAAGAGGGGGAGAGAGAGAGGGGAGAGAGAAAGAGAGAGGGGGGAGATAGAGAGAGAGGGGAGAGAGAGGGCGAGAGAGAGGGGGAAAGAGAGAGAGACAGAGGGGGAGAGAGAGAGAGAGAGAGGAGAGAGAGAGAGATGAGAGAGATAGAGGGAAAGAAAGAGAGAGGGGAGAGAGAGAGAGAGAGAGAGAGAGAGAGAGAGAGAGAGGTTGAGAGAGGGGAGAGAGAGAGAGGGGAGAGAGGGAGAGAGAGACATGAGAGAGAGAGGAGAGAAAGAGAGGGGAGATAGAAAGAGGGGAGAGAGAGAGAGATAGAGGGGGAGAGAGAGAGAGAGAGGTTGAGAGAAAGAAGAAAGAGAGTGGGGAGAGAGAGACAGAGAGGGGAGAGAGAGAGGGGAGAGAGAAAGAGAGAGGGGAGAGAGAAAGAGAGAGGGGAAAGAGAGGGGAGCGAGAGTGAGGGGAGAGAGAGAGAGGGGAGAGAGAGAGAGAGAGGGGGGAGTGAGAGAGAGAGGGGAGAGATAGAGGGGAGATAGAGAGGGGGGAGAGAGAGAGAGGGGAGAGAGAGAGATGGGGGAGAGAGACAGAGAGAGGGGGGAGAGAGAGGGGGGGGGAGAGGGGAGATGGAGATGGAGGGAGAGAGAGAGAGAGAGAGAGAGAGAAGGGAGATGAAGAGAGAGAGGGGAGATGGAGAGAGAGAGAGGGGGGAGAGAGAGAGAGAGGGGAGAGAGAGAAAGAGAGAGGGGAGATAGAAAGAGAGGGGAGATAGAGAGGGAGAGAGAGAGCGCAAAAGAGGGGGAGAGAGAGAGTGCAAAAGATAGGGGGGAAAGAGAGAGCGCAAAAGAGAGGGGGAGAGAGAGAGCTTAAAAGAGAGGGGGAGAGAGAGCGCAAAAGAGAGGGGGGGGAGAGAGAAAGCAAAAGAGAGTGGGAGGGAGAGAACGCAAGGGGTGGGACCACTGTACTGCAAAAAATGGCCCGTATGAACAGGCTTTAGGACTAGTTATATTATAATTTGTCTTATTTCTTGCCTTCAAGATGATAAATTATAGAAATGTTCTCATTTTATTATATTAACACTTTGATTGATTAATTATTTACTATGAGTGATAAAGTTTTGAAGGTATTATATTGATCTAATGTCTTTACATGTTTTTTTTTTTTAATACTTTTTTATTTAGAACAAGGAAATTGACCTATACAGCATAATTTGATACATCAGATAAGAAACAATGGTATAAATTTTCCATAATTACACCAGGGTGTATTCACTTTTTTCCAGAATATAAGTAGTATGAACTCCATTACCCCTTATCTCTTAATAACAATCCGGATCTTTGTTTTAAGTTTTTGGTGGCAGTTAGTGGTTCAATGCCGCTATCCTTCTTGAGTTAGCTGCCACCCATCACTAATATACTTAGTCCTCTTTTATTTTTTATAAACTAACCAAACATAAATAAACATAACCATTAATCTTTCAACAAGTTGTCAACCCAACAATAAGACTCATGTGCAAAATCTGTGGTACCCAAATTAGACCCCCGTGGTGAGAAGAAAGGCGAAAAAAACCTCAAATAACCCCCCCCCCCCTCTTGTGTTATCCAATGTTTGATACAAGAATCCCCATTCCCCCCTCAGAGAGGCTATTAGCATGTACTCAGTATGAGCGAACTGAGCTAGAATTTGTCTCTGCGATTCAAGGCTTATCGTAACAATATAGCCTGCCATTTACTCATAAAGTGTTTAAGTCTTTTAGCAGTGTCTATCTTAGTATCTAATTGTTCTATAAGCATTTGTCTGTGTAGGGAGGCTATGTTTGAATGTTATAAAGGAGGGAGCAGTTTTCACCATCCAAACCTTCAAGATGACCTTTCTTGCAATCAGAATTATTGTAGTAAGCAGGGGCCATGCCTGGGACTCTGTTCTTTCCAGTCTAGAAAACAAATTTGTTCAATTCCAATTTTAACCCTAATTGTTTCCATAAGTTTTTTAAGTATACTCACTCAGTATATATCAAGTTATATGGTATTCTATTTCTAATTAATCAGCTGTGTAATTAATTGGTAACCAATGGCAGGTCTCTAGGGCTTTTAAATCTCGTGTAGCTAACTGTGTTTATCAAGTTATGCGTACAGCAATTTAGCCAAAACGAAAGCTTTTCTACCTGCTGCCTTTTTAATCATACTTCCTCTATTGTTTCTCCATTGTATTTTATTCTTTTTTTTTTTTTACAAATGTTAAGTTTTATCACAAGTTTTTTTTCTTCATGTTGCTCATATTTTTAAACTGTTAGCCTTTTACTTGCCAGCTTTTTGAGCGATTGTTCCCCTTGCTGTTTGCCAAGTTTTTGTATGATAGAACCCGGAGTTATTAAGGTCCCGTTTTTGAAGTTTACCACTAGACTGCCACTCCCAAGAAGTGTTTTGGTCTGTCAGCCTATACGTACCTGATATTGGATTACAATTGCACCGACACTGTGAGCAGTAAATTTCTATTGGAGTGATCTTGACTACATGTCCGGTCATCCATCCACTACATACTAATGCTCCAATACATCAAGTGTGTGCCGGTGGAGGTCGAAATTGACTGTGCAATTCACCTGAGGGATCCACCTACCTATACATTACATAATAGCGCTCTATTCCACCAAATGAGGCTTTTGCATGGATACAGCGTTACTTTAATCTTTTTTTAACAGTTGATTAGTGGTTACTTAATTTAAAGGGGTATTGTACATACAAGTTATTTATATATTATTTGTGTTACTATTTTCAACTTGGCATGCCTTGATTACCTATGAAAGTGATATTTCTTTAATTTTTGAATTGGTCCCTACAACAGAATCATATTTATAGTTTATCCGATATAATATCATAACCTGACTGATTGAGAGATACTGACCCAAGTACTTATAACTTCTTTAACTATTTAGTATGCATAAGTGGTCCATAGTGTTATCCAAATAGTAGGTAACTAGTTTATTTGTATATATTTCTAGATAAACTAAATGCAAATAGTTCAAATGTTATAAAGAACTCTCAGGCAGGAAAGTCTAATTTATATCAGCCACAGTAAGGATTCATCAGCTGCTGGTGAAACAGCAACTGGTGCCGAGAAACGCGTTGCTGTGTTTGTTTTAACAAATGTTTTAATAAAACTTTTATATTGTACCCTGCTCTGTTTTTGCCATCTATGAGAGATTTGCCTGGCTGCTTGAACTACGTGGACCTATCATAGGTTTCTTCTGATTGGCTGGCTTTCCTTCTCCATTTGAGACGTCACTCGTGACGATCCTTACCTTGGCCTTGTGTTCCTGCTGTCGTGTTTGAGTCAGCCGAGCGGCTCTGAAGCCTCGGCTTGCGGTTTATTACACTGGATGTGCAAGTATGTTTGTGAGTATCCTGTCATTTTTACTCACCACATTTGTTTCCTATGATATCACACCATGAGGCGCCTCTTTCATCTTGTCTTTTAGGACATTGTCTCTGATCCTCGATTTACTTTAGGAGTGCTGCCTGCTGTTATTCACTGATATATGGACTCACAAAGATCTGCATCACTGAATTTGGATATACCACTAAAGTCTTTATTTTATTTTATTTCAAGTTTTATTTCTAGTTTATTATATGTTGTTGTTGTAGTATATGGTATCACTAATATTGTGTAATATATTATATATTTATTTTTTCTCACATATACACAGGCTTGCATATGTTGCTTTGTGCACATAATTAAGAGTTTTATTACTGGCGCACCTCCTTTACACAATATTAAAGGGACACTGAATCCAATTTTTTTCTTTTGTAATTCAGATAGAGCATGCAATTTTAAGCAACTTTCACATTTACTCCTATTATCAATTTTTCTTTGTTCTCTTGCTATCTTTATTTGAAAAAGTAGGCATCTAAGCTTTTTTTTTCGTTCAGAACTCTGGACAGCACTTTCTCATTGGTGGATGAACACCCAGGTTGTTCACCAAAAATGGGCCGGCATCTAAACTTACTTTCTTGCATTTCAAATAAAGATACCAAGAGAATGAAGAAAATTTGATAATAGGAGTAAATTAGAAAGTTGCTTAAAATTTCATGCTCTATCTGAATCACAAAAGAAAATATTTGGGTTCAGTGTCCCTTTAAGTCTCATATTGTGGTATTTCTTTTAATTTATATCAGAGTTAACTAGCAGATGTTAGCAACTTTATTCATCTTATTTACAGCTTAGTATAGTATTAATAATCAGGTTTATGTAAAGCGATCCATGAGTGGTCTTCTTTTTCTCAGGTTAACTTCTATTGTTATAATTGATCATAAATGTTGATGAGAAGGTTTACAATTTAACTGGCATGTCTTTTATATGCTTTTTTTACTATTGACAGCAGCTAGATTAGTTTAGCTTAAAAACATATTGAAATGTAATTGCACTCTGCTGTAATACGTTATTTGTATGCCAATACGAAAGAAAGAAAGAAAGAAAGAAAGAAAGAAAGAAAGAAAGAAAGCCCTAAACTGCATACTGGCAGACTGTCTGCCAGTACCTAAGATGGTGGGAAAGAGTGGGTGTATTGGGGAGAGAGAGCTGCTTGCGAGGGATAAGGGAGGTGTGAGGGTAATCTCTACGTTACAGTAGTATTTCCCTTATCAGCTAACTATTAACCCTTTCATTACCGGGAATATCAGAATTGTGGTATGCACCTGCAATAAGCGGCCTTCTAATTACCAAAAAACAATAGCAAAGCCATACATTTCTGCTATTTCTGAACAAATGGGATCCAAGAAAAGCTCTTACAATTATTTGTGTTATGATTGCACAAGCGGTATATAAATAATAGTGAGAAACCCAAAGTTTGTGATAACACTTAATGATTTGTTTTATATTATAACATTTGGTTATGAAATGGTGGCATGAAATATACCAAAATAGGCCTAGATCAATACTTTGGGTTGTCCAATTAAAAACATATATAGTTTTGATAGGTGAATAAATAAAAAAAGGCTTGATTTCTGTTTAAATGGCGTTATAGAAAAAATGCTAAAATGTCTTCGATATTTTGAACAAGTTGTTTTCTAAAATCCCTGGTAGTAAATGGGTTAATATTACTAGTCAATTTATCTATAAAAGATAAAGTTCAAATGGAAAACAGGCTGTAGCAAAAACAAGCAAAGATGAAAACCTTGCTAAACCGGGAAATGCTTTCTGTTCAATCAATAATTGGAATAACAAATAAACAAAAAATTACTTTTATAGTAATAAAAAAAAAAAAAAATGAACAAGCATGCACAGATTACCCATCATGCCCATAATGGTATTGTATTAATGCTGTTTAACACATATTATGGTGATTTGGTTTATGGTGATTTGGGAACATAAGAGGTTGATTTTGAACATGTTAAAGGGACATGAAACTCAATTTCTTTCATGATTTAGATTGAGCATACAAACTTCCAATTTACTTCTATTATCAAATTTCCTTCATTCTCTTTGTATCCATTGTTGAAAAGATGGGAAATAAGCTCTAGAGTGTGCAAGAATGTTATTATAGGTTTCGCGCCACGCCGCTCTAGCTGTTGCTAGGGACGAGGCGCCAGCTGTCTGCTCGTTGCCTAGGGGTGAGTCGGCTCCTCTCTGTGTACGGCGGTAACGTCATAGCTGCACGTTTCCCCATTCAGAAGCTGGTCAGGATCTCCTGTGGCGGGAATCCTGCGCCTATGTAAGTAACTTCAGTCCTACCTATCACTGCCCAAGTATAGGTGTTACTTACTGTTCTCCTGGGTGTTATTGATTCTTATGCTGGACTGTTATAGTGTTGCTGACCCTTGCTTGTCTGACCACTCTGCCTGTTTACCCTTTAACTGCTGGATTGATATACCGCTGTTGAACCCTGCTTGTCTGACAACTCTGCCTGTTTACCCTTTAACTGCTGGAATTATATACTGCTGCTGAACTCTGCTTGTCTGACCAATCTGCCTGTTAACCCCTATTGCTCTGGATTGCCTTTCTGTTGCCAGACCCTGCCTGCATGACCATCCTAGTGGTTTATCTCTGGACTGCCTTACTATTGCCAAACCCTGCCTGCCTGACCATCCTAGTGGTTTGCCTCTGGACTGCTTTGCCGCTGCCAGATACTGCCTATCTGACCTTACTGGTGGTTTGCCCCTGAACTACCTTTCTCTGGTTTTCTGCCTGTTACCGCTGAGGACTGTCTTGCCTGTGGTGATTGCCGCTTACCCCATCTTGCAAACCTTCTCTGTTCTGGGATATTCCCTATCATTCCGTCTCGACGCCGGGATAACAAGACTATTGGCCAAATTCAGTCTGATAGAGGAGTATCCCAAAGCATTACATTATACTTGGGCCATGGAGCCCGATGAGGTGGCACGAGTAGTTTATCTTCAGGGACAGATGTTGGAAACCCATACCACACAGTTGCAGAATATGGATTCCAAGCTAGAGGCTATAACTGCTCAACTCTCTTTACTAGTTACAGTGAGGAATACCGCTCCTGTTGTTGTGCCATCAGTCTCTGCTCCTAGCACTGCGGCTTCTTCCTCTGATTCTGGAAGTATACCCCGGATACCATTGCCTGACAAATATGAATGTACTACTGATTGCAGGGGTTTTCTTAACCAATGCAGGCTGCACTTCCGCAATGATTCTCACACCTTTCAGTCTCCCCAGTCACGGGTCACCTTTATCATTTCCTTACTGAAAGACAAGGCCCTAGCCTGGGTATCTCCCCTCTTGGAACAGAACACTCCACTCCTGCATGATGCTGATACTTTCATTTCTGCATTATCTTCTGTGTTTGGGACTTCTGGCTGTACCTCTGCTGCAGAATTTTCTCTCCTGGACCTCCGCCGGGGCAATAGAACTGTGGCACAATTCGCCATTGAGTTTCGCACCTTGGCACTTGAAACCACTTGGGATGGAAGTGCTCTCAAGGCAGCCTTTAGGAGGGGTCTACATGAACGCATCAAAGATTAACTCACTTATCGTGATGTTCTTTCTTCTTTAGATGACTTTATAATGCTTTGTATCAGTCTGGACTCTCGCTTTCAGGAGAGACAAGCCGAGAGAGGCAGAACTAGGAGGGTCCTTCCCTCCCGTCCTCTCATTCGTCCGGTTTCGGCAGTATCCTCTACCACTTCAACAGCTCCAGTTACCCCAGTGGAGGAACCCATGGATCTCTCTTCCTTCAAACCTTCAGAATCTGAAAGACAGAGAAGAAGCAGATTGAGACTATGCTTTTATTGTGGATCTAACACTCACCAACTAAAGAACTGTGACATCCGGCCGGGAAAAGCCAATGCTTAGGGGATAATACTGGGGTACCTCTAAGCATGATCACTACTAAATCCCCTCAATCCACTCGGATTCTGGTACCTGTTACCCTTACCTTCCTTCAGAATACTGTCCACACTCAAGCCTTCATTGATTCAGGGGCAGCTGGAAACTTTCTGGATCACTGTTTTATGATTCAAACTGGCTTGCCTTTTCTAAAAATAACTACCATGGATGGCACCCCCCCCTTGGTTCAGGATTAATCCATTTTGAGTCAGAACCCCTGACTGTGGGAGTCCTTCATACTAAACAGGTAATTCATTCCCCAGCACAGCCTGTCATCCTTGGCCTTCCTTGGCTTCGTATACATAATCCACAGTTCGACTGGGCTGAAGGACAACTGGCCTCCTGGGGTACCTCCTGTTTCCATTCCTGCCTTGGTTGACATCCTTATTTTCTCTTCCACTCTGGAGGAGCATCATAAACAAGTACTTCAATGTCTCAGAGACAATTCTTTGGTAGCCAAACTCGAAAAATTTGAGTTTCAGCAAGTTCAGATCCAGTTCCTTGGTTATGCGAAAGAAGGTTTTGCCATGAATCCTACTAAACTCACCGCAGTTTTAGAGTGGCCTCAACCTACTTCATTAAAGGAATTGCAGAGATTCTTGGGGTTCTCCGATTATTACCGCAAGTTTATAAAGAACTTTTCTCAAACAGTCACTCCTCTCACGGAATTGACAAAACAGAGCAAAGACTGTAAACATTGGCCCCCTGAGGCCATATATGCCTTCACTCGTCTTAAAAAGGCTTTCTGTTCTGCTCCTGTGCTCCACCATCCTGATCCTGACCTACAGTTCACTTTAGAGGTTGATGCATCCGAGATAGGGGCTGGAGCAGTTCTAACCCAAAGGAATCCTTTAACCTCCAAGTCGCACCCTGTAGCCTTTTTTTCCAAACGCTTTACTCCTGCAGAGAGGAATTACGATGTGGGTAATCATGAACTCTAAGTCATTAAGATGGCCTTGACTGAATGGCGTCATTGGTTGAAAGGCACCGTTAATCCCATTCAAATTCTCACTGACCACAAGAATCTGACTTACCTAGAGACTGCTCATCGACTCAATCCTCGACAGGCCAGGTGGGCCTTGTTCTTTTCCCATTTTAACTTTTGGGTCTCTTATTATCCTGGGACCAAAAACAAAAAGGCGGATGCCCTTTCCCGTCACTTTCCTCACTCAAGTAATTCCTCTGAAGCTTCTATTGAACACATCATACCTCCCTCCTGTGTGGTTGCTCAATTGAATACCACCCTTCTTCAAAGACTGCAACGTGCCCAGTCTAGTAAACCTCCTGAAGCCCCCATGGCTTCCGATATCTTTTTTGTACCTCTGAACCTACACACTCCTTTACTGTCCTGGGCTCATGACAGTAAACTCTCAGGACTTCCTGGTTTTATAAGGACTGTTAAGCATCTTTCCCAACATGCATGGTGGCCTACTATGAAGTCTGACACTCAGGATTATGTAAAAGCCTGCACAACTTGTGCTGCCAACAAAACTCCCTGATCCTTGCTTCCCGGCTTGCGCCAACCATTGCCCATTCCCAAACGACCATGGACACACATAACAATGGATTTCATTGTGGACCTTTTGACCACTATACAGTTATCTGGCTCATTTTGTACCCCTAACAAAATTACCTTCTGCCGAATAATTATCATCTCTTTTTCTCCTGCATGTGGTACGACTTCATGGCATTCCTGTGAATATTGTTTCCGACAGAGGTCCACAATTCATCTCTACCTTTTGGAGAGCCTTTTGCAAGTTGATTGGAACCACTGTTTCCTTGTCTTCTGGCTACCATCCTCAGATTAATGGACTAACTGAGAGAGTAAACCAGGATCTTGAGGCTTATCTTAGAGCCTTTGACAACGCTCTTCATACCAACTGGTCCGAGTTGTTACCCCTAGCGGAGCTGGCAAGAAACACTCATTGGCACTCTTCTCTTTGATGTTCTCCATTTCAAGTCACAGCAGGGTATCAACCTCGTGTCTTCCCTCTTTCTGCTCAGTCCACTGGGGTTCCTGCTGCAGACCAACAGGTTACTGAACTCACCACTCATTGGCAACGTATTCGCTCTCAGCTACGTTCAGCTGTCTCTAGATATAAAAAGTTTGCTGATAGTCATAGAACTTCTGTAAGTGCCATCTCAGTAGGTGAACGTGTTTGGGTCTCTACTCGACATATTTGTCTATGTTAACCATGTCACAAATTGGGGCCTAGGTTTATTGGTCCTTACAAAGTCCTGAAAAGACTGTCTCCTGTTGCCTACAAAGTGGCCTTGCCCAAAACCCTGCGCATACACCCAGACTTCCACATCTCACTACTCAAGCCTTACATCAAGAATAGATATACCCGGCTCCGAGCTCCTCCTCCTCCACTCCTGGTCCATGGTGACCCTGAATATGAGGTTGCTAAGATCCTGTACTCCAGATACAGGCGCAGACAACTGCAGTATCTGGTACATTAGAATAGTTACTCTGTGGCGGATCGTTCCTGGGTTCCTGCCCGTGATGTGCATGCTCCATCTTTGGTCTCTAGATTCCATGCTGCTCATCCTTTGAGGCCCACTCTGGTTCCTGGAGGGAACCCTTGAGAGGAGGGCTATGTCGCTCTGCGCTGCTCTAGTTGTTGCTAGGGATGCGGCGCCTGCTGTCTGCTCATTGCCTAGGGGGAGTCAGCTCCTCTCTGCACACTTCAGAAGCCAGTCAGGATCTCCTGTGGCACGAATCCGGTGCCTATGTAAGTAACTTCAGTCCTACCTATCCCTGCCCAAGTATAGGTGTTACTTACAGTTCTCCTGGGTGTTATTGATTCTTATGCTGGACTGTTATATTGTTGCTGACCCTTGCTTGTCTGACCACTCTGCCTGTTTACCCTTTAACTGCTGGATTGATATACTGCTGCTGAACTCTGCTTGTCTGACCACCCTGCCTGTTAACCCTTTAACTGCTGGATTGATATACCGCTGCTGAACTCTGCTTGTCTGACCACTCTGCCTGTTAACCATTTAAATGCTGGATTGATATACTGCTGCTGAACTCTGCTTGTCTGACCACTTTGCCTGTTAACCCCTATTGCTCTAGATTGCCTTACCATCCCAGTGGTTTACCTCTGGACTGTCTTACTATTGCCAAACCCTGCCTGCCTGACCATCCTAGTAGTTTGCCTCTGGACTGCCTTACTATTGCCAGGTCCTGCCTATATGACCTTTCTGGTGGTTTCCCCCTAAACTACCTTTCTCTGGTTTTCTGCCTGTTGTGAGTGCCGCTTACCCCATCTTGCAAACCTTTTCTGTTCTGAATAATTCCCTATCATTCCGGCTCGATGCCGGGATAACAAGACTACTGGCCCAGTTCGGTCTGATAAAGGAGTATCCCACGAGCATTACAATAGGGTAATTAGAGGATTACCTGTATCTCTATCTGGAACTAGCTGAGCAGAAGATGGGCTGAAGAAATCAGTCAGCGTAGTAGAAGGAAGATCCGTAAAAAGGCCCAGAGTCATGACCAGAAGAGCCATCCAAAACTAAACAGAGCAAGAGTCAGAGCAAGAGGATGATACTAGAACAATAGCCAGGTAACAGTTCCAGTGATCATAAGCCAGTAAATCAGTCCACGAGTAGTGTATCTCAATAGTGGGGTCATACAGGTTGCGTAAGCCAGAGATTTTGCCAGGGTGAAGGTCAGAGGGACAGGTCAGGAACAAGAATGCTTCAGTCTTCATGTTAAATAACCAAGCACTGAATGGAAGTCTGAGATGATCTTTTAACACCTCCCATTCCGGCTTGGTGTCAGAAACAAGGCCAGGGTCACTTCTGATTAGGACAAGTATAAAGAGCATTAACACTTAAAGGGACAGTATACACTCATTTTCATATAACTGCATGTAATAGACACTACTATAAAGAATAGGATGCACAGATACTGATATAAAAATCCAGTATAAAACTGTTTAAAAACTTACTTAGAAGCTGTCACTTTGGCTCTGTTGAAAAGGTAGCTGGAAAGCCCACTGCAAGTGGCAAATAAGACACTCCCCTCCCTCCCCCTTCTTTTGCATATGAAAAGACCCTTTACACAAACAGGAGCAAGCTGGAGAAGGTAGCTGACAGTATTCTCATAAAACTTTGGGGCTTGGTTAGGAGTCTGAAAATCAGAGCAATGTTATTTAAAAATAAGCAAAACTATACATTAATTAAAAAATAAAACTTTATGGGCTATATAAACAGATCATCTACAAAACATTTATGCAAAGAAAAAATGAGTGTATAATGTCCCTTTAATGCACTAGCTTTGTTAAAATGTACAGAACAGGCAGAAGAGTATCCAGACAGTCTCTAGCTCTAACTGCAGCAGTTCTCCTTCTAATAGTGCACCTTCCAATCCCAGCTTCAGGAACAGCACATCTCCTACCCACTGCCTCTCCAAGCCCACAGTAAGTATAACACGCTCCTGCTGCACTTAGGAGCCTGAGAGTTATATATTTGCAAAAGAACTAGATGGCAGCACTATTTCTTGCCATGTAGTGTTCCAGAGACCTACCTAAGTATCTGTTCGGCAAAGAATACCATGGGAATGAAGTAAATTTGATAAGAGTAAATTGTAAAAAAAAAAATTATGATCAGTCAGAATTTTTGGTTTCATACCCCTTTAATTATTATTAGCCTAATACACTGTACAAAAAATGTAAACATCTCAAATGTAAATTTTGAGCTGACAAATAGCTGTTGTCTTGACATTTTCCCTTGGATTACACATTACAAACCTGTTAACATGGCCTTAAAAGGACATTAAACACTAACACCTAGATTTAGAGTTTTGCGGCCGAAGGGGTGCGTCAGCTACGCGTCTTTTTTTTCTAGCGCTGCTTCTAAACAACGCTGGTATTAAGAGTTCTCTGAATGGCTGAGTTAGGCTCAAAAAAGGGAGCGTTGAGCCGAATTTACCGCCACTTCAACCCTAAATACCAGCGTTGCCTACGGTAGCGGCTAGTTGGAAAAACGTGCTCGTGCACGATTCCCCCATAGGAAACAATGGGGCAGTTTGGGCTGAAAAAACCTAACACCTGCAAAAAAGCAGCCTATGGGGAAACACTCTCTAACGGCTAGATTTAGAGTTCTGCCGCCAAAGGGCTGTGTTAGGCTCCAAAAAAGGGAGCGTAGAGCATATTTACCGCCACTTCAACTCTCGATACCAGCGGTGCTTACGGACGCGGCCAGCTTCAAAAACATGCTTTTGCACGATTCCCCCATAGAAAACAATGGGGCCGTTTGAGCTGAAAAAAAACCAAACACCTGCAAAAAAGCAGCGTTCAGCTCCTAACGCAGCCCCATTGTTTCCTATGGGGAAACACTTCCTATGTCTGCACCTAACACCCTAACATGAACCCCGAGTCTAAACACCCCTAGCCTTACACTTATTAACCCCTAATCTGCCGCCCCCGCTATCGCTGACCTCTGCATATTATTATTAACACCTAATCTGCCGCTCCATACACCGCCGCAACCTACATTATACCTATGTACACCTAATCTGCTGCCCCTAACACCACCGACCCCTATATTATATTTATTAACCCCTAATCTGCCGCCCCCAACGTCGCTTCCACCTACCTACACTTATTAACCCCTAATATGCCGACCGGAGCTCGCCGCTACTCTAATAAATGTATTAACCCCTAAAGCTAAGTCTAACCCTAACACTAACACGCCCCTAAGTTAAATATAATTTTATTCTAACGAAATAAATTAACTCTTATTAAATAAATTAATCCTATTTAAAGCTAAATACTTACCTGTAAAATAAACCCTAACATAGCTACAATATAAATTATAATTATATTGTAGCTATTTTAGGATTAATATTTATTTTACAGGCAACTTTGTAATTATTTTAACCAGGTACAATAGCTATTAAATAGTTAATAACTATTTAATAGCTACCTAGTTAAAATAATTATAAAATTACCTGTAAAATAAATCCTAACCTAAGTTACAATTAAACCTAACACTACACTATCAATAAATAAATTAAATAAAATACCTACAATTATCTACAATTAAACCTAACACTACACTATCAATAAAATAATTAAATACAATACTTACAAATAAATACAATTAAATAAACTAACTAAAGTACAAAAAATAAAAAAGAACTAAGTTACAAAAAATAAAAAAATATTTACAAACATTAGAAAGATATTACAACAATTTTAAACTAATTACACCTACTCTAAGCCCCCTAATAAAATAACAAAGACCCCCAAAATAAAAAATGCCCTACCCTATTCTAAAATTAAAATAGAAAAGCTCTTTTACCTTACCAGCCCTGAAAAGGGCCCTTTGCGGGGCATGCCCCAAAGAATTCAGCTCTTTTGCCTGTAAAAAAAAAAAAACATGCAATACCCCCCCCAACATTACAACCCACCACCCACATACCCCTAATCTAACCCAAACCCCCCCTTAAATAAACCTAACACTAAGCCCCTGAAGATCTCCCTACCTTGTCTTCACCACACCGGGTCCCGATCTGTCCAGAAGAGCCTCCGAAATCTTCATCCAAGCCCAAGCGGGGGCTGAAGAGTGACGTCCATCCTCCGGCTGAAGTATTGATCCAACTGGCAAATGAAGAAGTCCATCTTCGGGAAGAAATCTTCATCCTATCCGGGCAGAAGAGGACATCCGGACCGGCAAACATCTTCATCCAAGCCGCATCTTCTATGTTGTTCCATCCGATGATGAGCGGCTGATCTTGAAGTCCTCCGGCGTGGATCCATCCTCTTCGTTCGATGTCCAACTGAAGAATGAAGGTTCCTTTAAGGGACGTCATCCAAGATGGCGTCCCTCGAATTCCGATTGGCTGATAGGATTCTATCAGCCAATCTGAATTAAGGTAGGAAAAATCTGATTGGCTGATTCAATCAGCCAATCAGATTGAAGTTCAATCCGATTGGCTGATCCGATCAGCCAATCGGATTGAGCTTGCATTCTATTGGCTGATCGGAACAGCCAATAGAATGCAAACTCAATCTGATTGGCTGATTGGATCAGCCAATCGGATTGAACTTGAATATGATTGGCTGATGTTAGGGGCAGCAGATTAGGGGTTCATAGGGATAATGTAGGTGGCGGCGGTGTGCGATCGGCAGATTAGGGGTTAAAAATATTTATTATAGTGGCGGCGATGTGGGGGGGCCTTGGTTTAGGGGTACATAGGTAGTTTATGGGTGTTAGTGTACTTTAGAGCACAGTAGTTAAGAGCTTTATAAACCGGCGTTAGCCCAGAAAGCTCTTAACTACTGACTTTTTTTCGGCGGCTGGAGTCTTGTCGGTAGAGGGTCTACTGCTCACTTCAGCCAAGACTCTAAATACCGGCGTTAGGAAGATCCCATTGAGAAGATAGGATACACAATTGACGTAAGGGGATCTGCGGTATGGAAAAGTCGCGGCTGGAAAGTGAGCGTTAGACCCTTTCCTGGCTGACTCTAAATACCAGCAGGCGGCCAAAAGCAGCGTTAGGAGCCCTTAACGCTGCTTTTGACGGCTAATGCAGAACTCTAAATCTAGGCGTAAATAAATAATTTCTTGGGTGATGTATTCAGAGAAAAGATTAGCCTGAGAATAATTTGTACATGTATTTTTTTAAATTATATTATTTGTTTAAATATTGAAAGGATAAGGGTAATGTTAATGTCTATAAAGCAGTGGGTACCACCATATTGTAACTAAGGTTACAGTAAGGCCAATTAGGAATGGTTATAAATGGCTTACTAGAGTGTGCAACCAATGACTGTGTATATTACAGCTGTGTCCGCACTTCCATGTTTAACATGAATTGGAAAACCCTCAATATTCAGAATTAAATTACAGGACATGAGAACATAATAAATAATGAAAGTATATGCAAAATAGTTTTACTTCATGTAATTAAACAATTTATATATATATATATTTTTTTTATTTCAAATTTTTTATTGAAGTTGCAAGTCCAAATTACAAACAAACAAGGTCCGTCCATAGACCAGAAAAATACACAAATAAAGTATACATTAAGAGGAGAAAAGCATTACATAATATAACATACAGCTATAATGATAGGAGGTTGAGCTGAGTGAGCATTAGGCTGTCTGAATAACTTCGGGATCAGCATGTAAAGTTATAGCTGGTTACCAATTGGTGTCTGAGTCCATCGACAGATGTATAGAAGAGACAAAAAAGGAAAATATAAAATTCTCAGAAAGGTTCCTCTATCTTTTGGCATACCAGACTGGACGGAAAGAAAAAATGGGACTTCCGTTTTATATTAAGTCGAAGAACATATGTAAACAAATGAAAACCAGTGAAAATGATCCCCCTATTTGTCAGAGGGGTCACTCTTGGACCTAAGTAATCTAGTGAGGGTAAAATACAGAGTGGGGGCTTATTAATTAGTTCTTCTCAGGCTAAGGTATAGAGAGGGGAAAAGGAGTGCAGCGGGCAAGAGCCGCTCTTATTAGAAAAGGGGGGAAAGATGGGAAGAGGGGGGAGGGAGGGGCAGGCAGTCAAAGGTGAGCACATTAGTGTTGAGAGTGAGATGTTGGAAACATTCGGTTATGGGATCCAGGGATAACTATTCTAAAATTAAAATAGAAAAGCTCTTTTACCTTACCAGCCCTGAAAAGGGCCCTTTGCGGGGCATGCCCCAAAAAATTCAGCTCTTTTGCCTGTAAAAAAAAAACATACAATACCCCCCCAACATTACAACCCACCACCCACATACCCCTAATCTAACCCAAACCCCCCTTAAATAAACCTAACAACAAGCCGCATCTTCTATGTTGTTCCATCCGATGATGAGCGGCTGATCTTGAAGTCCTCCGGCGCGGATCCATCCTCTTCGTTCGATGTCCAACTGAAGAATGAAGGTTCCTTTAAGGGACGTCATCCAAGATGGCGTCCCTCGAATTCCGATTGGCTGATAGGATTCTATCAGCCAATCTGAATTAAGGTAGGAAAAATCTGATTGGCTGATTCAATCAGCCAATCAGATTGAAGTTCAATCCGATTGGCTGATCCGATCAGCCAATCGGATTGAGCTTGCATTCTATTGGCTGATCGGAAGAGCCAATAGAATGCGAACTCAATCTGATTGGCTGATTGGATCAGCCAATCGGATTGAACTTGAATATGATTGGCTGATTCCATCAGCCAATCATAATTTTCCTACCTTAATTCCAATTGGCTGATAGAATCCTATCAGCCAATCGGAATTCGAGGGATGCCATCTTGGATGACGTCCCTTAAAGGAACCTTCATTCTTCAGTTGGACGTCGAACGAAGAGGATGGATCCGCGCCGGAGGACTTCAAGATCAGCCGCTCGTCATCGGATGGAACAACATAGAAGATGCGGCTTGGATGAAGATGTTTGCCGGTCCAGATGTCCTCTTCTGCCCGGATAGGATGAAGATTTCTTCCCGAAGATGGACTTCTTCATTTGCCGGTTGGATCAAGACTTCAGCCGGAGGATGGACGTCACTCTTCAGCCCCCGCTTGGGCTTGGATGAAGATTTCGAAGGCTCTTCTGGACAGATCGGGACCCGGTGTGGTGAAGACAAGGTAGGGAGATCTTCAGGGGCTTAGTGTTAGGTTTATTTAAGGGGGGTTTGGGTTAGATTAGGGGTATGTGGGTGGTGGGTTGTAATGTTGGGGGGGGTATTGTATGTTTTTTTTTTACAGGCAAAAGAGCTGAATTCTTTGGGGCATGCCCCGCAAAGGGCCCTTTTCAGGGCTGGTAAGGTAAAAGAGCTTTTCTATTTTAATTTTAGAATAGGGTAGGGCATTTTTTATTTTGGGGGTCTTTGTTATTTTATTAGGGGGCTTAGAGAAGGTGTAATTAGTTTAAATTGTTGTAATATTTTTCTAATGTTTGTAAATATTTTTTTATTTTTTTAACTTAGTTCTTTTTTATTTTTTGTACTTTAGTTAGTTTATTTAATTGTATTTATTTGTAGGTATTGTATTTAATTAATTTATTGATAGTGTAGTGTTAGGTTTAATTGTAACTTAGGTTAGGATTTATTTTACAGGTAATTTGGTAATTATTTTAACTAGGTAACTATTAAATAGTTATTAACTATTTAATAGCTATTGTACCTGGTTAAAATAATTACAAAGTTGCCTGTAAAATAAATATTAATCCTAAAATAGCTACAATATAATTATAATTTATATTGTAGCTAAATTAGGGTTTATTTTACAGGTAAGTATTTAGATTTAAATAGGAATAATTTATTTAATAAGAGTTAATTTATTTAGTTAGATAAAAATTATATTTAACTTAGGGGGGTGTTAGGGTTAGACTTAGCTTTAGGGGTTAAAAAATGTAGTAGAGTAGCGGTGAGCTCCGGTCGGCAGATTAGGGGTTAATACTTGAAGTTAGGTGTCAGCGATGTTAGGGAGAGCAGATTAGGGGTTAATACTATTTATTATAGTAGCGGTGAGATCCGGTCAGCAGATTAGGGGTTAATTATTGTAGGTAGGTGGAGGCGACGTTGGGGGCGGCAGATTAGGGGTTAATAAATATAATATAGGGGTCGGCGGTATTAGGGGCAGCAGATTAGGGGTACATAGGGATAACGTAGGTTGCGGCGGTGTACGGAGCGGCAGATTAGGGGTTAAAAATTTTAATAGAGTGGCGGCGATGTGGGGGGGCCTCGGTTTAGGGGTACATAGGCAGTTTATGGGTGTTAGTGTACTTTAGAGCACAGTAGTTAAGAGCTTTATAAACCGGCGTTAGCCCAGAAAGCTCTTAACTACTGACTTTTTTCTGCGGCTGGAGTTTTGTCGTTAGATTTCTAACGCTCACTTCAGCCAAGACTCTAAATACCAGCGTTAGAAAGATCCCATTGAAAAGATAGGATACGCAAATGGCGTAGGGGGATCTGCGGTATGGAAAAGTCGCGGCTGGAAAGTGAGCGTTAGACCCTTTCCTGACTGACTCCAAATACCAGCGGGCGGCCAAAACCAGCGTTAGGAGCCTCTAACGCTGGTTTTGACGGCTACCGCCAACTCTAAATCTAGCCGTAAGTCTGCACCTAACACACTAACATGAACCCTGAGTCTAAACACCCCTAACCTTACACTTATTAACCCCTAATCTGCCGCCCCCGCTATCGCTGACCCCTGCATATTATTATTAACCCCTAATATGCCCCTCCGGACACCGCCACAAACTCTATTATACCTATGTACCCCTAATCTGCTGCCCCTAACATCGCCGACACCTACATAATATTTATTAACCCCTAATCTGCCCCCCCCAACGTCGCCGCTACCTAACTACACTTATTAACCCCTAATCTGCCGACCGGACCTCGCCGCTACTATAATAAATGTATTAACCCCTAAAGCTAAGTCTAACCCTAACCCTAACACCCCCCTAAATTAAATATAATTTTAATCTAACGAAAGAAATTAAATATTATTTACTAAAGTATTCCTATTTAAAGCTAAATACTTACCTGTAAAATAAAACCCTAATATAGCTACAATATAACGAATAATTATATTGTAGCTATTGTAGGGTTTATTTTTATTTTACAGGCAACTTTGTATTTGTTACGGTTGCCTCCAGGCTGGCTGGAAGTTGGACCGTAGAAAAGGATGCTCCTAGCGCTCACCAAAGGAGCAGCAGCACTGTGGACACTCTAACTGCTGCGTAGCCACCATAAGTAACGCAGACTCCACGAACCACCGCTGCTGGGCTGGTATCTCGCCGTCTGCTCTGCGCCCTGGACCTACGACCAGGCTCCAGTAGGTTAACCTCTTCCTTCTGTAGCAATCCCCGTAGCTAAGGGAGTATGAAAAGCATAGCAATCCCTGTAGTGATTATAGCTGAAGCTATCCCCTACAAACATGAGTCAAAGCTGCAAGTTAGAGGGTCAGAAATAGGTCTCATGTGCTGGAGCACACAGCCTGCTTTTTATTGAGGTTACATGCAAACAGGACACTCTCAGGGGGAGGCATAAAATCCCCCATCACACATTTGATATTAGATAGAGAGACACTCCCTTTGACAGGCCACAACATTACTTCAGCAGATAACATTTTACACACAATAAAACAATGCAGAGAGACTGCGGTCCCATCTCCACCTGCCTGCTGGGGGTCCTCCCAGGACCAGTCTATGAGGCCTGCTGCCTCTGGTATCTCTGGTTGGGGTTGGGGAAGGAGACCGGTTGTCTCTTCCCTCTGCACAGTATACTGCCGCTGGGGAGGGAGGTCGCTGCTCTCCTCTCCCTGTGGAACATGCTGCGGCTGGGGAGAGAGACCAGGTGTCCATACCCTCAAACTCCACAGTTGGCGCTCAAAGGCTCGTGCCGCTTCGTTCTCAGTAGCCAATTCCCGGATGAGGCGACTGACTACCTCCTGTGCAGGGTCTGGACCATATCGGACTAGCCGCCTCTTTACCTCTGGAACGAAATCAGCGCCCTCATAGCGACGGGTCAGGTTGAGGTGCTCTTCACAGGGTTCTGACCAGTGTCTTGTCAGCTCCATGCTGCTGTAGGTAGGGACGCTGCGCAGTGGCTAGCGTTGCCCTCAATTACTCTCCTACGATACCAGTGCTGTTGTGGTGCTGCTCCTTGCGCTAGGACGCGATCCCACCGCTGCCGCCAAATGTTACGGTTGCCTCCAGGCTGGCTGGAAGTTGGACCGTAGAAAAGGATGCTCCTAGCGCTCACCAAAGGAGCAGCAGCACCGTGGACACTCTAACTGCTGCGTAGCCACCATAAGTAACGCAGACTCCACGAACCACCGCTGCTGGGCTGGTATCTCGCCGTCTGTAGGTGAACCTCTTCCTTCTGTAGCAATCCCCGTAGCTAAGGGAGTATGAAAAGCATAGCAATCCCTGTAGTGATTATAGCTGAAGCTATCCCCTACAAACATGAGTCAAAGCTGCAAGTTAGAGGGTCAGAAATAGGTCTCATGTGCTGGAGCACACAGCCTGCTTTTTATTGAGGTTAAATGCAAACAGGACACTCTCAGGGGGAGGCATAAAATCCCTCATCACACATTTGATATTAGATAGAGAGACACTCCCTTTGACAGGCCACAACATTACTTCAGCAGATAACATTTTACACACAATAAAACAATGCAGTCCACCTTATCACTACTAGAAGTCTGATTAGACAATGGGAAAGTTTATCACTAAACTTAATTAGAGCTGATCCCAGCAAACTTGTATTTAGAATGCTTCTTGAAGCTGAACAAAGTTATCTCTGTAGTTCTGACCGAAGGGTCTGTCACATAGCACTTAATGGCACACAATGAAACTGAACCAAGTGGGAGAAAGCCAGGGACAAGTCATTTCACAGGTCTGGGGACATAGTCTTAAAGGGGCATTGTTCACCAAAGTCACAATATGTCCCCAGACGGTTCTTAAAGGGCCATACACACCCAATAAAAGTTAATATGTTTTCAGGGGCACAATCTTCCAGGGGCCATAGTCATGTGGAAGGAGGCTGGCAAATAGGCTTCTCCAAAATCCAGGGAAGCAGGGCAATTTTCCATTTAAAGGGCCAGTTACAAACAGCAGTTTGTAACATATCTCCCCTTTTGGAGGGAGACTAACCAGGCACCTGACCTTCTGCCGGTCAGTGCCTAAGTTAGTCTCGCAACCCACCCACATATAATCGTTAGCCCCCCCACAATACGTAGTACTGGCCTGTAAGTTCCAGGTTGTAGGATGAAAGTGTAGCATCCTCGGCCTTCCTGGCGCAGCTGGGCAAATAGCTGATGGTACTTGGGGGGCAGAGGCCAGCTGCACTCTGCCCTGGTGCCAGCGCTTCTGCTGGGGTGAGGGGTTTGCAGGCCAGTTCTGTAACAAGGACAAGGTCTGTAGGGCAGAGGCCAGCAGCGCTCTGTCCTGATGCCAGCTCTTCTGCTGGGGGAATTGGGGCATAGTCCTGCCCGGTGGCAAAGGGAACGTGGGGGTCAGTGGGGGTTAACATCTCCACTGTTAACCCTGGGCCCAAGTTAGGAGTTAGCTGGGGAGGGGGAGATTGGCTTACCTCCTCCTCCTGATACTCCGGCGGCCGTTGGGAAGGGAGGTCGATGCTCTCCGCTTCCTGTGGAACATGCTGCGGCTGGGGAGAGAGACCGGTTGTCTCCTCTCCCTGGAAGGCACACTCCGGCTGGGGAGGGAGGTCGATGCTCTCCCCTCCCTGTAGCTGGGTCTGTCGCTGGGGATCTGGGCCGCCTGCCCAGCATCCCTGTAGGGCCGGTAGAGAGACTGCGGTCCCATCTCCACCTGCCTGCTGGGGGTCCTCCCAGGACCAGTCTATGAGGCCTGCTGCCTCTGGTATCTCTGGTTGGGATTGGGGAAGGAGACCGCTTGTCTCTTCCCTCTGCACAGTATACTGCCGCTGGGGAGGGAGGTCGCTGCTCTCCTCTCCCTGTGGAACATGCTGCGGCTGGGGAGAGAGACCAGGTGTCCATACCCTCAAACTCCACAGTTGGCGCTCAAAGGCTCGTGCCGCTTCGTTCTCAGTAGCCAATTCCCGGATGAGGCGACTGACTACCTCCTGTGCAGGGTCTGGACCATATCGGACTAGCCGCCTCTTTACCTCTGGAACGAAATCAGCGCCCTCATAGCGACGGATCAGGTTGAGGTGCTCTTCACAGGGTTCTGACCAGTGTCTTGTCAGCTCCATGCTGCTGTAGGTAGGGACGCTGCGCAGTGGCTAGCATTGCCCTCAATTACTCTCCTACGATACCAGTGCTGTTGTGGTGCTGCTCCCTTCGCTAGGACACGATCCCACCGCTGCCGCCAAATGTTACGGTTGCCTCCAGGCTGGCTGGAAGTTGGACCGTAGAAAAGGATGCTCCTAGCGCTCACCAAAGGAGCAGCAGCACCGTGGACACTCTAACTGCTGCGTAGCCACCATAAGTAACGCAGACTCCACGAACCACCGCTGCTGGGCTGGTATCTCGCCGTCTGTAGGTGAACCTCTTCCTTCTGTAGCAATCCCCGTAGCTAAGGGAGTATGAAAAGCATAGCAATCCCTGTAGTGATTATAGCTGAAGCTATCCCCTACAAACATGAGTCAAAGCTGCAAGTTAGAGGGTCAGAAATAGGTCTCATGTGCTGGAGCACACAGCCTGCTTTTTATTGAGGTTAAATGCAAACAGGACACTCTCAGGGGGAGGCATAAAATCCCTCATCACACATTTGATATTAGATAGAGAGACACTCCCTTTGACAGGCCACAACATTACTTCAGCAGATAACATTTTACACACAATAAAACAATGCAGTCCACCTTATCACTACTAGAAGTCTGATTAGACAATGGGAAAGTTTATCACTAAACTTAATTAGAGCTGATCCCAGCAAACTTGTATTTAGAATGCTTCTTGAAGCTGAACAAAGTTATCTCTGTAGTTCTGACCGAAGGGTCTGTCACATAGCACTTAATGGCACACAATGAAACTGAACCAAGTGGGAGAAAGCCAGGGACAAGTCATTTCACAGGTCTGGGGACATAGTCTTAAAGGGGCATTGTTCACCAAAGTCACAATATGTCCCCAGACGGTTCTTAAAGGGCCATACACACCCAATAAAAGTTAATATGTTTTCAGGGGCACAATCTTCCAGGGGCCATAGTCATGTGGAAGGAGGCTGGCAAATAGGCTTCTCCAAAATCCAGGGAAGCAGGGCAATTTTCCATTTAAAGGGCCAGTTACAAACAGCAGTTTGTAACAGTATTTATTTTAACTAGGTACAATAGCTATTAAATAGTTATTAACTATTTAATAGCTACCTAGTTAAAATAATTACCAAATTACCTGTAAAATAAATCCTAACCTAAGTTACAATTAAACCTAACACTACACTATCAATAAATTAATTAAATAAATTACCTACAATTACATACAATTAAATAAACTAAACTAAATTACAAAAAACCCCCACTAAATTACACAAAAAAAAAAGATTACAAGAATTTTAAGCTAATTACACCTACTCTAAGCCCCCTAATAAAATAGATTGAGCTCGCATTCGATTGGCTGTTCCGATCAGCCAATAGAATGCGAGCTCAATCTGATTGGCTGATTGGATCAGCCAATCCGATTGAACTTGAATCGGATTGGCTAATTCAATCAGCCAATCAGATATTTCCTACCTTAATTCCGATTGGCTGATAGAATCCTATTAGCCAATCAGAATTCGAGGGACGCCATCTTGGATGACGTCCCTTAAAGGAACCTTCATTCGTCGTTAGTCATTGGTCTGGAAGGATGCTCCGCGCCGGAGGTCTTGAAGATGAAGCTGCTCCTCGTCGGATGGATGAAGATAGAAGATGACGCTTGGATGAAGATGTCTACCGGTCCGGATGTCCTCTTCTGCCCGGATAGGATGAAGACTTCTGCTGCTCCGGATGTCATCTTTTGGTCCATCGGTGCCCGGCTGGGTGAAGACGACTCAAGGTAGGCAGATCTTCAGGGGGGTAGTGTTAGGTTTATTTAAGGGGGGTTTGGGTTAGAGTAGGGGTATGTGGGTGGTGGGTTGTAATGTTGGGGGGTGGTATTGTGGTTTTTTTACAGGCAAAAGAGCTGTTTACTTTGGGGCATGCCCCGCAAAAAGCCCCTTTTAAGGGCTGGTAAAAGAGCTGGTTACTTTTTAATTTAGAATAGGGGAGGGACCTTTATTATTTTGGGGGGCTTTGTTATTTTATTAGGGGGCTTAGAGTAGGTGTAATTAGTTTAAAATTCTTGTAATCTTTTTTTTTTTTTGTAATTTAGTGGGGGGGGGTTTGTAATTTAGTTCAGTTTATTTAATTGTATGTAATTGTAGGTAATTTATTTAATTAATTTTTTGATAGTGTAGTGTTAGGTTTAATTGTAACTTAGGTTAGGATTTATTTTACAGGTAATTTGGTAATTATTTTAACTAGGTAGCTATTAAATGGTTAATAACTATTTAATAGCTATTGTACCTAGTTAAAATAAATACAAAGTTGCCTGTAAAATAAAAATAAACCCTAAAATAGCTACAATATAATTATTTGTTATATTGTAGCTATATTAGGGTTTATTTTACAGGTAAGTATTTAGCTTTAAATAGGAATACTTTAGTTAATAATATTTAATTTATTTCGTTAGATTAAAATTATATTTAATTTAGGGGGGTGTTAGGGTTAGGGTTAGACTTAGCTTTAGGGGTTAATAACTTTATTATAGTAGCGGCGAGGTCCGGTCGGCAGATTAGGGGTTAATACTTGAAGTTAGGTGGCGGCGATGTTAGGGAGGGCAGATTAGGGGTTAATACTATTTAATAGGGTTTGCGAGGCGGGAGTGCAGCGGTTTAGGGGTTAATACATTTATTAGAGTAGCGGTGAGGTCCGGTTGGCAGATTAGGGGTTAATAAGTGTAGGTAGGTAGCGGCGACGTTGGGGGGGGCAGATTAGGGGTTAATAAATATTATGTAGGTGTCGGCGATGTTAGGGGCAGCAGATTAGGGGTTCATAGGGATAATGTAGGTGGCGGCGGTGTGCGATCGGCAGATTAGGGGTTAAAAATATTTATTATAGTGGCGGCGATGTGGGGGGGCCTTGGTTTAGGGGTACATAGGTAGTTTATGGGTGTTAGTGTACTTTAGAGCACAGTAGTTAAGAGCTTTATAAACCGGCGTTAGCCCAGAAAGCTCTTAACTACTGACTTTTTTCGGCGGCTGGAGTCTTGTCGGTAGAGGGTCTACTGCTCACTTCAGCCAAGACTCTAAATACCGGCGTTAGGAAGATCCCATTGAAAAGATAGGATACGCAATTGACGTAAGGGGATCTGCGGTATGGAAAAGTCGCGGCTGGAAAGTGAGCGTTAGACCCTTTCCTGGCTGACTCTAAATACCAGCAGGCGGCCAAAAGCAGCGTTAGGAGCCCTTAACGCTGCTTTTGACGGCTAATGCAGAACTCTAAATCTAGGCGTAAATAAATAATTTCTTGGGTGATGTATTCAGAGAAAAGATTAGCCTGAGAATAATTTGTACATGTATTTTTTTAAATTATATTAGTTGTTTAAATATTGAAAGGATAAGGGTAATGTTAATGTCTATAAAGCAGTGGGTACCACCATATTGTAACTAAGGTTACAGTAAGGCCAATTAGGAATGGTTATAAATGGCTTACTAGAGTGTGCAACCAATGACTGTGTATATTACAGCTGTGTCCGCACTTCCATGTTTAACATGAATTGGAAAACCCTCAATATTCAGAATTAAATTACAGGACATGAGAACATAATAAATAATGAAAGTATATGTAAAATAGTTTTACTTCATGTAATTAAACAATTTATATATATATATATTTTTTTTATTTCAAATTTTTTATTGAAGTTGCAAGTCCAAATTACAAACAAACAAGGTCCGTCCATAGACCAGAAAAATACACAAATAAAGTATACATTAAGAGGAGAAAAGCATTACATAATATAACATACAGCTATAATGATAGGAGGTTGAGCTGAGTGAGCATTAGGCTGTCTGAATAACTTCGGGATCAGCATGTAAAGTTATAGCTGGTTACCAATTGGTGTCTGAGTCCATCGATAGATGTATAGAAGAGACAAAAAAGGAAAATATAAAATTCTCAGAAAGGTTCCTCTATCTTTTGGCATACCAGACTGGACGGAAAGAAAAAATGGGACTTCCGTTTTATATTAAGTCGAAGAACATATGTAAACAAATGAAAACCAGTGAAAATGATCCCCCTATTTGTCAGAGGGGTCACTCTTGGACCTAAGTAATCTAGTGAGGGTAAAATACAGAGTGGGGGCTTATTAATTAGTTCTTCTCAGGCTAAGGTATAGAGACGGGAAAAGGAGTGCAGCGGGCAAGAGCCGCTCTTATTAGAAAAGGGGGGAAAGATGGGAAGAGGGGGGAGGGAGGGGCAGGCAGTCAAAGGTGAGCACATTAGTGTTGAGAGTGAGATGTTGGAAACATTCGGTTATGGGATCCAGGGATAACTCTTAATGGGGGCATACATTACAATATTATAGACAAGTGTTTATATCAATATGAGATGGGAGGTCTATCCAACTTATATATGGGGTCAAACATACAATCTTGGATAGTACAGGGTAGTTATGGCTCATGTAAATGAAATAGGTATAGTACCAAGACATGCTCCGGTATAAAATACTCCGTATACCCCCTTAGAGAGTCAGTAACAGCCTAAGGCAGATATATATGAGGCGATGAGTAAATACAAAACTTTGACACATAAATCAAATAGTCATAAACTAGTAATAGTTAGGAACCCTTATACAACAGTATGGTTAAATGGTTACAAACGCTCGGGTGTGGAGTGAATCAAGTTATCATTGCTAAGCATTTGCAGCTAAGTAAGAGGGTTGGAATGAATGCTGTGATAATGAAGAGATAAAGTAGCAATAAGAACACAACAAGTACTGGGTTCCTGATTAAAGATACAGTCTAGCTAGCTATGTCCCATTAGGCAGAGTTAAGCATGTATACATGACTAGGACTATTTGTTTAATTTCAGACCTATAGTTCAGTGTCTCCTATAGCGCACAGCTTCTAAATTATATAGCTATACAAATATAAGGAGGAGGGTCTCTTGATAAACAGCTAAATATCTGTGACCTGGCCAGGGCCACTAGTATCATGCAATATCAACCCAGATGTATAAACATACCTATATGACTTAGTATAAAAACAGTGCTATTCTTTAATATGTCTCTATAAAGTGACAGCTTATACTAATGCTTAGAGGGGGCTAAGTGGATTATACACGGAAATAAATTGAATAAGGGGTTGCTGGAGTAAATGATATATGATAATCTACACACTCAGAATCCTTAACCGATATCCTGATCCATTTAATTTAGGACATTAGAGTATATATTGCCAAGTATCTAAGATTAAACCGTAATGAACATCATGCCATGAACTAAACTAGATTCCAAACAGAAGAAACAGGTGGCAGCTAACTCATGTATCAATATGTCTAATATGCATAATCAGCGTCCATAATAGAGGAGGAGATGGTGGTTGAGTCTTTTAGCCTACTCCTATTACCGGCACCTCAAAATGCATAGGCAATAGAAGGCGTAGGCCTTTTAGGGTTAAGAGAGGAGTTAAGAATACCGCAGCCCCAGATCTCATTTCGGCTACTGTGTTAAGTGGTATCTACAGACCTCTCAGACATGTAATGCTGTTGGTGTCAGCCATAGATTGTATATAAGCTAAGTCCATCGATTGTTGTGGGATTATGTCCCGGACCAAGTCCTGAACAGAAAACACTGCTCCTTCTGTTTGATGCTGGGGCACCGGTTTGCAGATCCAAAATACCTTCCGGAGAAATGTGGGGTTTAGAGATGAAGAGCTGACCCATATCGGCACCTCCGAGACCTCATAAGGGCTCTCAGGCAGAGGGACGCTGTACTGTTCCTCAGTTTCATCAGGAGCTTTTGTAGTTGCGTTCTCTATGTATTTGATCTCATCAGGTGGTTGCTGAGTGACATCTGGCTTATGCAAGCTATCACCAAAGATCTCTGAGGCATCTCCTAGAATAACTTGCGCAGGGCAACAGATAGACCTGATTTCCCTAGTCAAAACATCATGATGAGCGTCCAATCTGTGGATCAAAGCGTGTAGCGCATTCACAATCTGTTCCCCCATATCGATCTACGCAGGCTCATAGGCTTCCGATCTTAAAGGCACCTCACAATAGGGTTTCAGATCCAATCTGGTGTTGGCTTGTATAGGGCTTCATCCGGGACTCTCCCAAACTCAGTCTGGCTCTATTAAGCTCCGAGGAGCTGCATGGGATCAGCCGTACTGCATTTAAATTCGCCACTAATATAGAGTTATCAGCTCTGCCCAAGTCGTCATTTACACACAGCTCCACATGGGCTATAAAATGGCCGCTCCAGCAAGCAGATTGAGGCTGCAGACAATATAGTAGTGCTCCAAGCTGCCACCGCAGTTCGTTGCTGTCCCTTCAAATCCTCAGATACTGGTCTCCAGGACGTTAGCTACAATTTTGTATTATATTTGGCAAAACTGAGCGATCTAGTAGGTAGTGAGTTATGTTGTAGGAGCAGAGCTCTCTCTGTATGTGACCGCTCAGTTGCCCGGCTTGCTCCGCCCCCAAAACAATTTATATTAATATCTTGAGGTGTTTAATGTCCCTTTAAATGAAAACATGTTTTGGGGAGATTTTCAGATACAAACACATTAGTGGCAGAGGCCTTTGTTCAGCCGAAGGCATTTAGGATTGTAAACACTACAAAAACACACTGAGAAAATCAAACATATTTGAAAACATAATGCCAGGTGCAGACATCAGAGAGATTGGGACCATCCCCCTTGTTAAAAGAAAGATTAAACTAAGGAAATTACCTTTTTTTTTGGGTGGTTGTGGGATCTAAGGGATCTTTTTGTGTTACTGAGGCACATAAATGGCATGATCCCTTAGCTCTTATGGGGCTGTTGTGTTTTGGGAGAGTTGTTATAGAAAGAGAATCTTGAAGAGGAGGTCTCTTGGATATTGGGACCAGGATAGAATAGTGGGATGGGGTAGCAAGTAAGATCAAAGTAATGTGGTAGTTCCTGGCTACTGCAGTTAGTGTTTCTCGAGTAAGATGTCAAAGCCAGGGTTAATTGTGAAAGTGGATCAATTTAGTCTTTACTAGGGTGGAGGGATCACAATGTACATTACTGTCCAGTAACACTGGTCCTTATATCATATAGGTACCAGTGTTATTGTGGTTGTAGTTAAATACCTGGCTCATAAAGATTATTAAAGGGTTTAAAATGTTTTCTAAACTGCATGAAAATAAAATAAATGATTTGATACATCAATATTTACAGTATAAAATCCACTTACATTTATAAAAGAAGCTTCTAAATATATATATATTGTACTTTTCTTTTTCCAATAAACAGCTCCGACCACCGCCCATAAAAGAAGGCTGAACTAGTGGATAAAGCATAATTTACCATAGTCCAATTGCGCTGCAGCGTTGCGCATGTAATTTGAATATTCATAATGTACTATCTCGCTGAAGATTGCACGCGCAGTACACTGCAAGGGCAGTTGCATGGGTGCTTGATCCTATATGAATTTTAAGATTGGATATCAGAGCGCCAAACAACGTAGGCAGGGTCTATGGGCAGATAGTCAAATACCAAAGGTAAGAATAGGTTGAAATAATATGATTTAATACATAAGATAAAAAGGTTGGTACATTTAAAATTATACAACAATTATTCATGGATCCATGTTACACTTTAAAATATATATTGAAACACTAGGAACAATTTAAAAATGCTTGTAGAACAATAAATAACAACAACAAAAATCTAACAAATAATGTCTCGCATAAAACTTAAATTCTAATATGTGAATGCTAGGAGCGCTTATGCACACTCTATTTATAAAAACAATGGGTTACAATGCACAGGTGGATAGATTCCAGGTTGCTTGAAACAGGTGGGTGTGAAATGTAAGTGGCTCCGAATTGGGGTTTTGCCTATGTGTTTATCCAAAATTGTGTAAATCCTAACAGGTGGACAAAAAAATGTTACAGGAATGTCTAGAACCTGAATTCAAATATGAGACCTGAGGTTGTGCCTATGTGTTTATCCAAAAAGGGTGTAAATCCTAACAAGTGAAAAAATGTGAGAAAAATATTGCAGGGGTGTGTGAACCTTATTTTCAAAATAAACAATGAATTCAAAATAAAACGATATACAAGTGAATTTTTGACAAATCAACTAATGCAAACATAAAGCATAAATAGAACCAAAAAAAAAAAAAAACAACAGCACAACTTTAACGTGTGTTCAAGACTTGAGAAAGGTCAGTGGAGACCGAAACCGGTTGACTGGTAAGGAGTATTTTAATTGTGATCACATTAAGAAGCCATCTGCACTATTGTTTGCCTTTCCTTTTTTAGCAGGTAAGGGACAACATTGCAAGTTGGAATTATTTGTTAACTACCACCCAAGAAGATTTGTACATAATCAGCAGTTGGGATCCATATTGAGATAGACTAGAGCAAGATTCTTATAATCCAATTTGAATATTTATTTGGACTTTTAAGCATTTTATGTTATATCATCTGTTTTTTAACCCAATGTTGTTATATGGTCTCTTTTTTTTTTTTTTTTTTTTTTTTATATTTTTTTTTTTTTTTATTATTGAGAACTTCACACATCACAACAACCAAATCAGATCAGCCATTTTTACATGTATAAATCATATTTTTCAAACAGATTGGAAGCCACCGCTTCCTATGCTTGTGCCGAGTCTTATGTTCAGGGCATCTTATGACACCTAATCCTACATTAACCTTCTCGTCGGTATTCTTATTCGGGGGGGGGGGGGGAATGAAAGGAAGAAAAAAAAAAAAAAAAAAAGACACAAAGGGGGGGGGGGGGGGATGGAAATACCACCACCAAGAAGACACCGAAATGAGCCCGCTCAGAGTTTTAGCGTCTTACAACCAGAGTGCTGGGAGAACCTCATTAGCCACCATCATCATAAAGTGATCATTATTCTTTAAGGGTGAGACAAATTGAATCTGGGCCTGTAGGGGCCAAGAGATAATTACCCTCTTCCACTTATCAAAGAAGAGCCTGAAAGCCTTTTCCGAACCCCCAACTAGAAATTGCCTTTCGATAATCATTTGTAGCTTAATAGTGTTGACAAATTCGTTTACCGTAGGAGCCTCCCGAGCTCCCCATTTGCAAAATATCAAATGCCGAGCTGCCAGAACAACCATGTTGATTAACTGTCCCTCCCCTTTGTATCGCCCATATTCCTTTAAGAGTAAGATATAACTTAATTGGAGGGCACATTCCTCTTGTAAAAACCTGTTCACCCAGAATTGAATTCTACTCCAAAATTGTCGGATTTTAGGGCAGTCCCAAATACAATGTTGCAAATCCACTCCTTCTTTCTGGCATTTAAAACAATTCCTCTTATCCCCTTTTTGATCCCATTTACTCATAATCCTTGGGGTTAGATAGAAATTATTTAAGAGCTTAAACTGCGATTCTTTCCAGCTTACTACTCTCGTGGCGGCGTCTGCTAGTTTAATGCTTCTTTCAATATTTTCACCTTGCACTGAAGTAATATATTTAGTAAGAAACACCTTCCTTTTCTTAATTTGTTCTTCCCCTGATATCTTTAATAGTAATTTATACCAGTATGATATGGATCTTTTCCCCGCCGCGTACAACTTCACTCCTGAATCAATTCCCGGATCCCAGACCATTCTACATGTTTGCAGGATTCTTAAGAGATAGCTTCGGGCTTGTAAATAAGCAAAAAATGTATGTTTGGGTAACTGATACTGTTCTGATAATGTTTCAAATGTTTGTAACACTTGTCCTTCCCCCTGAACTAGCTGGAAAAAATAACATAGCCCTTTCTGTGACCAAATTTTAAAGGCCGCATTATTGCTTATCCCAGATATAAAATCGGGAGTACCAATAAATGGCAGATATTTAAAAAAACTCTTGACCAATTGAACCACAGAATTTCTGCCATGCACGAACTATATTAGCAAAAGTTAAAAGTGTACTGACATTGCTGGGCAACCTCCTGAAAGGATGGTGTAAAATTGCCTTAAGGTCAAAGGGTTTTAGTAGTGTAGCTTCCATCTCATAGTAGGTCACGCTATTGGCTTCCGTTAACCAATCTATTCCAAATTTCGTTTGGGCCACTAAGTTATATTTTGCAATGTCCGGCAGGGCGAGCCCTGCATATCTTTTGTTTTGAACAAGTTTCTCGATAGCTATTCGGCTTTTTTTCTTTCCCCATATAAATTGTGCGCATGTTTTATTATATCTTGCTATGTCTCGTTTGCTGATTAATAGAGGCAAGTTTTGCATTAAGAACAATATACGTGGAAAAACAATTGTTTTTATAACAGCTATTTTTGCAGAAAGTGATAGAAATTGTATGTTCCACTTTCTTAGACTTCCTTCTAGACTCTCAAAAAACTCAGAAAAATTCAGATTATACCATTCTTTGGGGTTTTTACTTATCTTAATACCTAAATAATTTAACGATTTTACTTCTTTAAATCCATGTTGTAACAAGCTCTCTCTGGTTTGATTAATCCAGAGCAACTCTGACTTTTCCTTGTTAATTTTATACCCAGAGAATGAAGTAAAATTATTGATAATTGACAGACATTTAGGTATGTTTTTTTTTGTCTGTTGTAAAAACAACATCATGTCGTCTGCGTATAATGAAATTACAACATTTTGTTCCCCAACTTCTATTCCCTTTAGTTCTTTCCTGAGTTGGACTGCCAATAGTTCTACTGCTAGATCAAATAGCAGGGGTGACAATGGACACCCCTGTCTGGTGCCTCTTTGCAGTGTTATAAATTGCGAAAGTTCACCATTAACCAACAATTGGGACCTTGGATTGGTATAAATCTTTTTAATTAACTGAATCAGATTCCCTTCAAAACCAAATTTCTTAAGTGACATAAATAAATGGTCCCAGATTATAGCGTCAAACGCTTTTTCTGCGTCTATCGTAAGCATAGCCATATCCCTATGTGATTTTTTGTTTGACAACTGTGTAATGTTATAATAATAATCTAGATTGACTAGCACTCTACGCATATTCCGGACCGGGTTTCTCCCTGGAATGAATCCAGATTGGTCATTGTGTATCAATTTTTCCATCCCTTTTTTTAATCTATCTGCAATAATAGCCGTTAAGATTTTATAGTCTTGATTCAGGAGCGAAATTGGGCGGTATGACCCCAGTTCCTCTATAGCTTTCCCTTTCTTATGAATTAAGGTCACTGTAGAGTCGGTAAAATAAAGTGATTTCAGATTCCCATATATAAAATAGCTATTATATAGTTCTACTAATATTCCCGAAATTTCATTTTTAATACTTTTATAGAATTCTGCCGGGAGACCATCAGGCCCCGCAGCTTTGTTTGTTTTAATTCTGTCAATCATATTTAGGACTTCCTCCTCTGTTATCGGGGCATTCATCTGTTCTAATTCTTTTTTATCTATTGTTGGGAGACTGATCTGTTGCCAAAATTCAGACATTTTTGTCTTATCTATATCCTTGTACGCGTACAATCCTTGATAATATTTATGGAAGGCCTCTCTGATCTCAGTTGGTTGAGTAAGCATTTTCTGCCCTTCTTTGATGAGTGGAATTAGATTCTTTTTTTTTCTATGATTTATTAATTTTGCCAGATACTTGGAGGAAATCCCCTGATATCCTTGGCAAAATGCCCTGATTCGGATATCCTCCTTTGCCCATTTTTCTCTGAAAAAAGTCTCACGCTCTGCTTTGGCTACTTTGTACCAGTTCCAGGTAGATCTATTTGGGTTAGCTACATACCTCCTATATGAGTTTTTCAGTTGGTTTGCTAGTTGAGTCTCCCTCTCTGTTACCTTCCGCTTTCTTATGATCATATAGTTCTTAATCTCCCCTCGCATTACTGCTTTCCCTGCTTCCCAAAGTACTTCTGGGCTATTCACATCCTGTCTGTTCTGTCTGAAATAAACCTTCCATCTATCAGATAAGAAATTTCGGAACTTTTCATCTAAATACATATATTTCGGGAAGCTAAACATATTGCTACTTCTATTTTTAGTCACCTTATCTTCAAATTTCAGGCTGATTATTGCATGATCTGAGATGACTATCTCATCGATATATGTTTCTATTTCCATTGTCAATAGCCTCTCTTCTATCAAAAACATGTCTATTCGTGAGAAATTTTTAAATGTTTTAGATTCGCACGAAAAGGCCCGCTCGTCTGGATGCTGCAGACGCCAAATATCTTTTAGCTTTAATGTTTTTGCTAAGCCTCGCAAGATCTTGGCCTCTCTGTTATGTTTCCTGATGGCCCCGGATTTTAGCCTGTCAATTTCTGGATTCATTGTCGCATTAAAGTCTCCACTATGTTTTGACCTAAATATTTTACCAGTTTATTTTTTATCATTTCCCAGAATTCTATCTCAATTTCATTGGGACCATAAATGTTACAAAACGTCCACAGTCTATTATTAATTTCAGCTTGAACAAGCATAAACCTCCCACTCGAGTCTAATATTTGATTTTTTATCGTATATGTCAAATTCCTATTAAACATTAAAGCTACCCCGCGTTTCCTGCAATTACATGGGCTTGCTATGATTTCCGCTATCCAGTTAGTTTGTAATTTTTGAAGTTCTGCTGCCTTCAAATGCAACTCTTGCAAAAAAATATCAGGCTTTTGGCGCTTTAACATTTTAAGCACGTTTTTCCTTTTAATAGGAGATGTGACACCTCCCACATTCCATGATACACACTTCAGCATTTAATATCCATAATCATATTAAAATAACAAAAGTAAAACCTGCGATTTTATGTTAAAAACCTTTATCTAATATAGTTACCTCCTTCCTCTCAATCCCGAGAAGGGGTCTAGTCTGACTAACATAACTACATATATGCCTACCGCACCTGGGGTTCCCTGGCGGTCGCCCATCCCGGTACTGACCAGGTGCAGCCCTGCTCCACTTCCGAGATCATACGGGATCGGGTGTTCAAGGCCGAATGGCGGTAGACCTGCAATTCAAAAAATAACTTTCTCAAGATTCTGAGCTCACTCAATAGAAAAGCGGACAGAGAAGTATGAAAAGAAGGGGAAAAAGACGAAAGAAAAGGGAAAAAACAAACAACAACAAAAAAAAAAAAAAAAAAAAACCCAAAAACAAAAAAACACCCTTACTGCATCTAAAATACATATTCAACAAATTATACATCTTCATTATTTCAGGTTAATAATTAAATATGGACTTCCTATCAAATCTCTATGCCTTTTTCGGAACAATATTTTTTAGCCTCTGTTGCTGTGTTTAAAACGGTCACATTCCCTTCTGAGAAAATTACTATTTTGGCTGGGTACCTCATATTAGCCTGAATCCCTGCCTTGATTAAACTAGAACAGTAAGGTGCCATTATCTTCCTCTTTGAGGAGGTCTCTGCTGAGAAATCCTGGAACAGGAAGACAGGTCGCGTACCTATCTTGAACCCCTGTGTTTTCCTATAATGTTGCATAATCTGTGCCTTATGTTGGAAATTTAAATATTTAATTATCACCATTCTGGGGCGCGAATTACCTTCTTGTGACTCCCTTGCTGGTCCTGTTCTATGTGCTCTTTCTACATGTATTTTTTCTGTCAGCTGCATTCCTAACAATTGTGGTAAGGTCACAGAGGCAAATAAACTTAGATCTTGAAATTCAGTTGACTCTGGTAGTCCAATTATGCGGATGTTATTCCTACGCGACCTGTCTTCCAGATCCTCTATTTTAGATTGCATCATTTTTATTTTGCTCTCATAATTGACCCAATTAGTGTCGTGTGCATTTTGTCTATCCTCCACCGCTGAGATTCTTTGCTCTACTTCTAATATTCTATTCGAGAAAGACCTAATCTCAGTAGAGAGAGTAGCTATCTCCTTTTTAACTAAATCGAATTGGGGTAACAGCATTTCTGCCAGTTGATTAAGTGTCAGCTGTTTTTCAGTACCTGCTAGCTGGGGGTCCATGTTATCCTCCAAGCCTATCTCCTGTGCTGACTTGGACTTTTTGTCTCTCTTGGGGGGCATCGCAGGGGACCTGACTTTTAAATTAGGAATATACCTTTCCATGAGGTGTGTAGTGTTGTGTATTAATGTGTTCGTGTTAAAACTTTGATTTGTGTTTTAAGGAGAAAAAAATAAGTAAATAAATAAATTAAAAAACCGGAAGAGAGATACACCACTTTTCCACTAATCCGGTGTGAATTGAGTGCACCTTTTAACTACTAGTGCTGCATGTGAAAAAAATAAATGGTGCTCCTCCTAAGGAGCCCAAAAGAGGCTATCTCGAGCCTATTTGTCTAAAAAAAATAAGTAAAAGTGAGAGAAGAAAAGGAGAAAGAAATTGACTCCCTAGCACTTATCCAGTCAGCACAGATAACTTTCCTCTTCTACTTTCCCCTTTTCCTTATCTCGACCTGCTGGTGTTATATCTTCTTTTTTCTTTCCCCTCTCCCTTCTCTATTCTCCTCCTTCTCTCTCCTCCTCCTCGCTACCCTTCCGCTTCTCCTTTCTTGCTGTCTATGGAATACCTAGACAGGAAATTTTATCCACCTAGTTACCTATCTTAGCTCCAAGGGGCTCTTATCTACATATGCTGTAACAAAAGTCACTAAACATCAATATTATTACAAACAAAAATCACATATGCTAGCTATACTGTAGTGGGGGACAGTGAAGAGAAGAAACAACACAAAAGAAGACTTGCAAGATAGAAAAAAATATCCCAGCAGTAAACATTAAATGGCAGCACAATTAATCCACTGCTTTTTATGTATCATCATAATTGTTCTGATATTTTCCTGTCAACCCAGTCCAATGTCCAATTGAATGCTTAACTGTTTGGCCTCCCCTCATAAAATATCAATATGCAGGTTTTCCAAAGAACAAACAAAACACAGTTCTCCTTCAACACAGCTTCCTGTTTTTGCTAAAGGTTCCCAGGAGAGAGAGGCGAATCCAAACAGCTCCTGTTATCTGTGTAAATACCACTTTCTCCTCCAAAATAATGTCAACAAGGCCAATCTCAGCAAAAAAAGCCCCCACTCACTGTCCTCCAAATTTGGCTATTATGGCTCAGCAGGGCTTTATTCAATTTGCAGAGTGTGCCCACAGTTCCTCTTTAGAAAAGACTTGCCACTTCTCTGCTCTGTTTGTGACTTGTTGTAGTTAGTGCACACTACTTTCAGAGCTTACAGGTTTTTACCCACTCCCTGCTTAATGTCTTGATTTTTGGCAGATTTTATTCTCCAGCTACCCCTCCACTGAAATGTACATTAGTACCCCCATGCAGCCAGTCCCGTCTCTCTTCGGCCCCCCTTTCAACACACTTTTTTAGGCACCACTGACCTCTCCACTTTCATATGTCGACATACAGACAGTTAACGCTACTTTACCCGCTCTTGCAGAGGCTATGCTTGCGTGAACTGCTGCTTGTCTGCCGTCCTGCTGCCGTGTAGATTTGTCCTCCACCTGCCCAGATCCAAGCGAGACACCTCCCATTTGTTCCTTGGTAGGTCGGGCAAACGACTGCCACATGCAGCTCCCTTTCAAAGGGGTGTTCCGGGATGGTGCGGTCCAACTGTGTGCTCTCTGTTCCTGTTGGGGGTCTTCTGCCTTCCGGCCGCAGCCTCTCTCCAGTGCGGCTGCTGGGGTTGGGGTTGTGCGTGTGACCGTGGCTATTACCAGGTAGCCCGGTAGCGGTATGGAGACTTCCGTCGCGGTGTATATGCTCCCCAGGCGGGTCTCTCACTCCCGGCAATAGGAGACTTGAAAGCGGGGTATGTTGGAACTTGGCTCTCTCTCACAGAGCCCTTAACGTGTACACCTCTTGCACGCTCCTCCCACCGGAAGTCCCTATATGGTCTCTTTTAATTAACATCTCGAGGCTCTTTGAGCAAGTCCCTTATATCTAGCTCAGCAACTCTGGCCCTTTAGATTTGCATTTTATGGTATCAATTTAGAGCCTGTGTTCAATTTCAATCCAATCACAAAGTTTTGCCACTATTCAGTGTTTATAATAGATATTTGTTCACATCACATCACAGTTTGCAAGCAGAAATACATTTGAACACACGTTAAAGTTGTGCTGTTGTTTTTTTTTTTTTTTTTGGTTCTATTTATGCTTTATGTTTGCATTAGTTGATTTGTCAAAAATTCACTTGTATATCGTTTTATTTTGAATTCATTGTTTATTTTGAAAATAAGGTTCACACACCCCTGCAATATTTTTCTCACATTTTTTCACTTGTTAGGATTTACACCCTTTTTGGATAAACACATAGGCACAACCTCAGGTCTCATATTTGAATTCAGGTTCTAGACATTCCTGTAACATTTTTTTGTCCACCTGTTAGGATTTACACAATTTTGGATAAACACATAGGCAAAACCCCAATTCGGAGCCACTTACATTTCACACCCACCTGTTTCAAGCAACCTGAAATCTATCCACCTGTGCATTGTAACCCATTATTTTTATAAATATGGGGGTCCATCCGATAAAAATCGTCGCCCGCAAAAGCCGGCGACGCCAATATTTACGCTGATTTGGTATCACATATACGGCGTAACCTAGAAGTTACGCGCGTATATTTCTGCCGTCGCCCGTAGTTTTTTGGGCCATAGGCAGGTATACCAAACCAGCGCAGTTTGGTATCCAATATGCAGCGTAAGGACTTACGTGGCGAAAATGGAGAAAACTTACTCCATTTTCACCTTGCCACAAAAAGCAGCCGTAAGAAGCCTTACGCTGACTATTGGAGCCCCGTAACTCCCTAAACTGGCTGCTAAAATAAACCTAACACCTAACGCATGCGCAATGTCTATCTCCCTGTCAACCGCGATCTTCTAAAATAAACCTAACACCTAACGCATGCGCAATGTCTATCTACCTGTCAACCGCGATCCCCCCCCCCCCGAAATCCCTAATAAAGTTATTAACCCCTAAACCGCCGCTCCCGTACCCCACCGCCAGCTATATTATATCTATAACCCCCTAAAGTGAGCCCCTAACACCGCCGCCATCTATATTAAAATTATTAACCCCTAATGTAAGCCCCTTACACCGCCGCCATCTCTATTAAAATGATTAACCCCTAATTTAATCTACCTACCCCGCCGCCAGCTATATTATCTATATTAACCCTAAGTATATTATAGTTAATATAGGTATTACATTATATATATTAACTATATTAACCCTAATTATATTAGGGTTAATATAGTTAATATAGTTACTATAGTATTTATATTAACTATATTAACTCTATCTAACCCTAACACCCCTAACTAAATTTATATTAAATTAATCTAATTCATTTATAAACTAAAATATTCCTATTTAAATCTAAATACTTACCTATAAAATAAACCCTAAGATAGCTACAATATAATTAATAATTACATTGTAGCTATGTTAGGGTTAATATTTATTTTACAGGTAAATTGTTAATTATTTTAACTAGGTATAATAGCTATTAAATAGTTATTAACTATTTAATATCTACCTAGTTAAAATAATTACCCAATTACCTGTAAAATAAATCCTAACCTAAGTTACAAATACACCTACACTATCAATAAATTAAATAAACTACAAACATCTATCTAAAAATACAATTAAATTAACTAAACTAAATAACAAAAAATAAAAAAAAGATTACAAGATTTTTAAGCTAATTACACCTATTCTAAGCCCCCTAATAAAATAATAAACCCCCAAAATAAAAACAATTCCCTGCCCTATTCTAAATTAAAAGAATTTCAAAGCTCTTTACCTTACCAGCCCTTAAAAGGGCCTTTTGTGGGGCATGCCCCAAAGAATTCAGCTCTTTTGCATACAAATACAATACCCCCCCCATTACAACCCACCACCCACATACCCCTATTCTAAAACCACCCAAACCCCCCTTAAAAAAGCCTAACACTACCCCCCTGAAGATCTCCCTACCTTGTCTTCACCACACCGGGCCGAACTCCTGATCCAATCCGGGCGATGTCTTCCTCAAAGCGGCAAAAAAGAATTCTTCCTCCGGCGATGTCTTCCTCCAAGCGGCAAAGAAGAATTCTTCCTCCGGCGACGTCTTCCTCCAAGCGGCAGCAAAGTCTTCATTCTTCCGGCGGCATCTTCAATCTTCTTTCTTCGCTCCGCCGCCGCGGAGCATCCATCCCGGATGACTACTGAACGACGAATGAGGTACCTTTAAATGACGTCATCCAAGATGGCGTCCGCCGAATTCCGATTGGCTGATAGGATTCTATCAGCCAATCGGAATTAAGTTAGAAAAATCTGATTGGCTGATTGAATCAGCCAATCAGATTCAAGTTCAATCCGATCAGCCAATAGAATGCGAGCTCAATCTGATTGGCTGATTGGATCAGCCAATCGGATTGAACTTGAATCTGATTGGCTGATTCAATCAGCCAATCAGATTTTTCTAACTTAATTCCGATTGGCTGATAGAATCCTATCAGCCAATCGGAAGTCGGCGGACGCCATCTTGGATGACGTCATTTAAAGGTACCTCATTCGTCGTTCAGAAGACTTTGCTGCCGCTTGGAGGAAGACGTCGCCGGAGGAAGAATTCTTCTTTGCCGCTTGGAGGAAGACATCGCCGGAGGAAGAATTCTTCTTTGCCGCTTGGAGGAAGACATCGCCCGGATCGGATCAGGAGTTCAGCCCGGTGTGGTGAAGACAAGGTAGGGAGATCTTCAGGGGGGTAGTGTTAGGCTTTTTTAAGGGGGGTTTGGGTGGTTTTAGAATAGGGGTATGTGGGTGGTGGGTTGTAATGGGGGGGGTATTGTATTTGTATGCAAAGGAGCTGAATTCTTTGGGGCATGCCCCACAAAAGGCCCTTTTAAGGGCTGGTAAGGTAAAGAGCTTTGAAATTCTTTTAATTTAGAATAGGGCAGGGAATTTTTTTTATTTTGGGGGTTTATTATTTTATTAGGGGGCTTAGAATAGGTGTAATTAGCTTAAAAATCTTGTAATCTTTTTTTTATTTTTTGTAATTTATTGTTTGTTTGTTTTTGTAATTTAGTTTAGTTAATTTAATTGTATTTTTAGATAGATGTTTGTAGTTTATTTAATTTATTGATAGTGTGGGTGTATTTGTAACTTAGGTTAGGATTTATTTTACAGGTAATTGGGTAATTATTTTAACTAGGTAGATATTAAATAGTTAATAACTATTTAATAGCTATTATACCTAGTTAAAATAATTAACAATTTACCCGTAAAATAAATATTAACCCTAACATAGCTACAATGTAATTATTAATTATATTGTAGCAATCTTAGGGTTTATTTTATAGGTAAGTATTTAGATTTAAATAGCAATATTTTAGTTTATAAATGAATTAGATTAATTTAATATAAATTTAGTTAGGGGTGTTAGGGTTAGATAGAGTTAATATAGTTAATATAAATACTATAGTAACTATATTAACTATATTAACCCTAATATAATTAGGGTTAATATAGTTAATATATATAATGTAATACCTATATTAACTATAATATACTTAGGGTTAATATAGATAATATAGCTGGCGGCGGGGTAGGTAGATTAAATTAGGGGTTAATCATTTTAATAGAGATGGCGGCGGTGTAAGGGGCTTACATTAGGGGTTAATAATTTTAATATAGATGGCGGCGGTGTTAGGGGCTCAGTTTAGGGGGTTATAGATATAATATAGCTGGCGGTGGGGTACGGGAGCGACGGTTTAGGGGTTAATAACTTTATTAGGTTGCGGCGGGGTACGGGAGCGGCGGTTTAGGGGTTAATAGCTTTTTTATTGTTAGGATAGTGAGGGGGGATAGCGGATAGAGGGTTAGACGTGTCGGGCTATGTTAGGGAGGCGTGTTAGACGTGTCGGGCTATGTTTAGGAGGCGTGTTAGACAGTGCGGGTGATTTAGACTTTAGTCAGGTTTTATAGGCGCCGGCAGTTTCTAACGTGGCGCAAGTCACTGGCGACTCCAAAAATCTGTACTTGCGCAGATTTCTGGACATCGCTGGTTTGTGAGACTTGCGCCACTTTAGCAAGTGACGGCGCCGCATATTGGATGGCTCGAGTTGCGAGCTGAAACTGCGGGCGACGTGGGTTCCCTCGCTTGCGCCGCAAACTGCGATCTATATCGGATCGCGCCCAGAGTGTGCATAAGCGCTCCTAGCATTCACATATTAGAATTTAAGTTTTATGCGAGACATTATTTGTTAGATTTTTGTTGTTGTTATTTATTGTTCTACAAGCATTTTTAAATTGTTCCTAGTGTTTCAATATATATTTTAAAGTGTAACATGGATCCATGACTAATTGTTGTATAATTTTAAATGTACCAACCTTTTTATCTTATGTATTAAATCATATTATTTCAACCTATTGTTACCTTTGGTATTTGACTATCTGCCCATAGACCCTGCCTACGTTGTTTGGCGCTCTGATATCCAATCTTAAAATTGAATCCACCCTTGGCAACTAGGTGCCAATTTATTAGAGCTGGAGGTCTGTTGCATTATATAGTTGGCGCTTAGTTATCACCTTTCCACACACTTGATCCTATATGACCTAGATGCCATCTTTACTGTTCTGTTACCACTTATGCACATATTCTTTCATATGTCATAACCTGTTTATCGCAGCGATAATTTACTAAAATAATTCAGTTATTTGCATTTTCTAAGCAAACAAAAGCGAGATTGTAAGCTATAGCTAAGTAAATGTTACATACTTACTATTGCTTACAATACATTCACGTCCTCATCCAGCACTTGGTTATGAGAGAGGACAGAGGGAAATGGATATGCGCATGCATTAACCAGACAACTATTTGAATGCGCAAGCGAACCGCCATGATGTTTCTACCTAGGTAGAACATCATTATAGGGCATGCATAATGAGGACAATCGTGGGTTTGGCAAAATCAGCATTTTGGAGTACAAATTGCAGGAAAATGACCAGAAACATTAAATAGGTACCAATTGCAAATATCTTTTATATATATCTAGGCGATAAGCCTGCCCAGAGGGCAGTCTATTTAAAAAAAAATAAACACCAAAGCTAATATTACAAAAAATAAAAAATGTTAAATTACAGAAAAAAATAAACAAAGCTATCCAAAATAAAAAAAATTAAACCTAAACTAATACCCCTATAAAAATAAAAACACCCCCTAATCTAATACTAAACTACCAATAGCCCTTAAAAGGGCTTTTGAAGGGCATTGCCCTAAGTCAAACAGCTCTTTTACTTAAAAAAATTACCAATACCCTAACAATAAAACCCCCCACCCAACCAACCCCCCAGAATAAAATAAACTAAGTCTAAAAAAACCTAAGCAACCCATTGCCCTTAAAGGGGCATTTGTATGGGTGTAGCCCTTAAAAGGGAATTCAGCTCTTTTACTGCCCTTAAAATAGCAATCAGCTCAAAAAATCCTAATCTAAAAAAAAGCCACCTCAAAAAATAAAAAAAGCCTAAGACTAAGCCCCAAATTGGTACTCACCATTCCTGAAGTCCGGCGGTGAAGGTCTTCTTCCAGGCGGCTCCATCATCTTCTATCTTCATCCGGAGAGAAGGCAGTACAAAGGTGCGGAACTGGCTTCCTTGATGCGCGGATCCTCAGCGGAGGTCCTCAGCGGCGGTTCTCAGCCTTCGCTCCGGATGAAGATAGAAAATGATGAAGCCGCCTGGAAAAAGACCTTCTCCGCCGGACTTCAGGAACGGTGAGTACATATTTGGGGCTTAGTCTTAGGCTTTTTTATTTTTTGGGGTGGCTTTTTTAGATTAGGATTTTTGTGCTGTAAAAGAGCTGATGCCCTTTAAAGGGCAGTAGAAGAGCTGAATGCCCTTTTAAGGGCAATGCCCATACAAATGCCCCTTTAGAGGCAATGGGTAGTTTAGTTTCTTTTTAGTGTTAGGTGTTTTTATTTTGGGGGGTTTGATGGGTGGGGGGGGTTTTACTGTTAGGGGGGACTTAGTATTTTTTACATGTAAAAGAGCTGTTTAACTTAGGGCAATGCCCTACAAAAGGCGCTTTTATTTTTTTCTGTAATTTTAGACTTTTTTATTTTTTGTAATTTTAGATAATTTTTTTGTAATTTAATGTTAGGTTTTATTTTTAATTAATGTTATGTTTTTTATTTTAATTGTAAATTTTTAAAATGTTTTATTTTATGTATTTGGGGTTAATTTAGGGGGTGTTAGGTTAGGAGGCTTAGTAATTAAATTACTTATTTGCATTGTGGGGGTGGCGGTTTAGGAGTTAATAGGTTAATTAGGTTTATTACGATGTAGGGGTTTGGTGGTTTAAGGGTTAATAGGTTAATTAGTTTTATTGCGATGTGGGGGGTTGGAGGTTTAGGGGTTAATAGGTTAATTAGGTTTATTGCGATGTGGGGGTTGGCTGTTTAGGGGTTAATAGGTTAATTAGGTTTATTGCAATGTGGGGGTTGGCGGTTTAGGGGTTAATAGGTTATGGATTGGGGTTAATTACTTTATTATTTTGCGATGTGGGGATTGGCTGTTTAGGTGTTTGTTAATACTTTGTGCAGGCGGTTAGTTCGTTTTTTTATTATACTTCATGCAGGCGGTTAGGTTTTTTTATTATTTTGTGTGGGCGGTTAGGTTTTTTTGTTATTTTGTTCGGGTGGTTACGTGTTTTTTCGTTAATATTTTGTGCGGGCAGTTGCGTGTTTTTTTCCTTTATGCTTCGTTTGCGTATGCTGCATCCAAGTGGATTCGGAAAATGGCAGTGTGGTGAAAAAAGCCACCTGTGGTAGATTCTTTCAACACCCTGACATTTTCAGAATCCACCTGGATGCAGCTTCGCTTCACGCGCAGCCAACATTCTTTTTTCTGCCTGCGCAGCCAACATTCGTTTGAGAATGCGTGTGCAACTGGCGACAGACGCGTTACAAACGCGATTATAGTATAGATAAGGTTTTAAAACAAGTTAATAATAATTTTTGAGTTTCCTATCCCTTAAAGTTAAACACAGGTGTAGTAATTCAATTATGATCCTGCCCAGAAATGAAGCAGCAAGAAAAAAATAAATAGATGTTGAAGATTTCTTTATAGGCTCCAATTTTGCAACAAGATTGAGATCTAGCTAAGATTTCATCAGGTTCAGCTAGGGAACAAAAACATGTTGCTTGATAAATACAACTTTATATTCTGTTTAAAGAGTAAGACTTTAGCACATAGGTGAGGTTATGCCTTGTTACACTATGTAATACAGTGCTGTCAAGTCCCACACGTAGCTTAAGTGGCGCACGGTCTCACACTATGGGCGCCATGTACTAAGCATCGAAGTGACCGTCTGTATTTCCGCGTCAAAATTCGCTCACTATCTGCATCTTGTATTTACCAATCTGCGATCGAATAGAAAAACCACTATTTTTCATCAGCTATCGTAATTTTACGCAACTGATCATTCCTAAGCCTTTTTCCACTTACTACATGTTCGATCGCACGTAAATTCGCTTTAATCAGAATTTATGAATGTTACAAGTAATCCGCCCGCTCCAACTTTCACTCTAACTTCGCGTGATTTGCTTCACGACCATTTAGGTAGCAAATACAATAGAAAACTATAGGGGGTATCAACTTGACGCCAGGTTGAAGTACTTAAGTGAAAGGACTAGACTACAATAGTTTCATTATTGGTTTTTGGATCACTGAATGAAGATGGAGACACTTTTACATATGTTTCTATTCAGATTGATTCAATTACGAGGAAGAAGGGCTATACAGTTGAAAACAATAATGGATTGCAAAGAAGGAGCGGTAGAAGAATCAGAGTCCCTAGAGTTTTCCTTCCACGTATGGGTTTGGAAGGCATTTCTGATTGGAAGATTATCCAGAGATTCCTTTTGGACCGAGAAGCTATTATGGAACTTTATAATGAAATAGCAGAATACCTGGAGCCTATGACAGCGCGTTCTCAAGCCATACCCGGACTATTAAAACTGTTGGCAGCCTTACACTTTTTTGCCACCGGTTCATTCCAAGCTGTGTCTAGCGTTATAATTGGCATCAGTCAGTCTGCTTTTTTGAGGCACCTAACCAAAGTAATTGATGCATTGATGGTCGTCTTTCCAAGGTACGTGTGCCTTCCATCGACTCCTGAAGATTGGCAATCTGTGAAGTCTAACTTTTATAGAATGTCCGGAATGCCCAATGTCTTTGGAGCCATCAATTGCACACATGTTGCAGTCAAACCATCACGAGAACGTTAGGAAGTTTTCCGGAACCGAAAATAGTACCATTCCCTCAACGTTCAGATGGTGTGTGATCATAACATGAAAATAATCAGTGTCCGTTCTAACTTCCCTGGATCCTGTTATGATTCCTATATCTTGCGTCTCTCCATCCTCAAACTTCCGATATAACCAAGACTGCTTGGTTATATCGGAAGTTTGAGGATGGAGAGATGCCTGAAGGATGGCTGTTAGGTAAATTTTGGGGTTTTTTTCTATGTAAAATATATTAGTATTTTAATTGTCACTTTCATTATGTTATTGAGTTTGATGATATATGTAACTCAATAACATAGTTAATTGTCTTTAAATTTATCATCTTTATCATATTAAAAATGTTAATGTTTATTTATTTATTTTTCATAGGGGACGCTGGTTATTTCAGTAGAGAATGGTTATTCACACCATATAACAATCCTCAAAGAAGATGTGATGTTAAATTCAACGAGGCACACAGATCCACACGAGGAATCATCGAGAGAGCTTTTGGATTGTTAAAAATGTGCTTTCGTTGTCTTGACCATTCAGGTGGTGTGATGCAGTATGCTCCAGAAAAGGTTGCAAAAATAATTGTATGCTGCATTCTTCATAACATTGCAATAAGAAGAGGATTTGAAATTGAGGATGCAGAAGAAATCTAATTTGAGAACTTCCCGGAGGTCATCTGTAATTAACGCCAAAAATTATGTTGCTGAAAACTATTTTAAAGATTGATTTCATCAATAAATTTTATTCACATGACGTCTATTTTTATGTCATTTAAATAAAAATCTAAAATTTAAATTGTGAATTTGTGAATAAAAATATATTTTTTTCATCTAATTTGTGAGAGTGACCATTTTGTTTTATTTTTTTTACTTTTATAATTGTATGAATTGTATCAATTTCATGCATGTTTACAAACGTTATCCATAAAGAAAACGAATGATTTTATTCAAAATTATTATTTGAATAGATATCCTTTTCTGATCACAATATAAATATACACATAAAGTATGTATTATTTTAGAAGGATAACATATAACACCAGTCTTAATTTTTCTAACATAGAAATAGATGTGTATGTAATCTAAAGTCTATAAATTTAAATTAGGATCTATTACATATAACTTTAAAAAATCGAATCTTAAATCTATTTCTTTATTAGCTCATGCTGAATGTGTGTATATAACCGTTAAAAATCTATATCAATACAATTTTTAAAAAAGGTCTCATTAGCGAATGATTAATAATAAAACTTTAATTTTTATTTAAAACAAACATATTACACAATAACTATATAAACAAAATAATAATAACAATCTATAATTACATGACTCTCCTAAATTACAAACTAACATAAATTACACTATTGATAACTATATTGAACTTACACTAACAAATATACAGAAAAATTAAATTACATTTAACATGAATTATTATTCACATATTACTTTTTCATCCGAAAATGAAAAAAACAAACTCTACTGACAATAAATAGTACATGTATCTAAATATTTCAAACAATTTACAAATATAGAATAATGTTGCATAGAAACACTGAATAACAAGAGATTTAGAAAATTTAGAGATTAGACACACCCATTTAGAAAGTTGCTATGCGACCAGGAAGGATGATAATTCTAGTCTATGTTATGGACCGATATTTTCCTAAACGCTTAGGGAGTGTCCGAGGAGTCATGCAAGATGAAAGGGACAAAACTATATATGAAATGATACGCAGAATGTATTGTGTATCAAAAATTAAAAGGACCACAATATTACCAATCCATTAGGAGCCTTTTAAGGACATGTAAGTTGATCAAATTGTTTTTATATTAATATTTGTTTGTGAGCTATTACTAATCTAATACTCAAAAAGGAAAAAACTCAAAAATAAAATGTACTTGTTTTTCAAAGTTACATCCCTGCAGTTAAAAACAAAATTATAATTTAAAATATAATTAAATGATAATTTCATCATCAATATGAGACATGAAAGAATAATTAGGTTTAAGTGTACCATATTGATCACTTTCATGTCCATGCTGGCTCTTACTGGTATCTATTAACATTATGATTGATGGTTTTCTAATTTCTAATTTTTACAAAATTCTAAAAACTTTAAACACTCTAAACATTCTAAAAACTCAAAACTCTAAACTTGAATTTACAAAATGTTAAAAAAATAAGAAACTTTAAAATACATATGTACAAATAACCATAATAATATTATGGATCAACAAAAAAAAAAATAACTTCAAAGATTAAACTATTTACAATACATTTTTAAAAATACAAATTTACGAATCATCCTGCAAATAGATTTTTTAATCTTGTTTTGTATATCTGTATTCACTATTTCAAATAAGAAGAAAGAAAATATTTGTGGTGCTCCTCCTCCACGTTATGTAAGGCCTATTCTAAATTTGACACCTAGAAGTGAGGCTAGATCCCCACCCTTGCCACTGCCTTTGCTTGACAGAGAATTGTCCCCACAGAAAGGAGGTGTCAGACGCCTAACTTTCGTACATACACCTCAAGGTACAAAAGGAACCATGAATTAAATATCTATAGTTACAAAACTGATTAACATAATAATGATTAGCTTTTTTTGGTATCAACAGAAACCAATAAAAGAGTGTTGAAAATGAAGAAAAAAAGGTTCAGAAGAATATTACAATTGTCTTCTACAGAAGATATTTTTCTAATATTTGGTACCATTACAAATATTACATTGAAATTTTTGTAATTTTGTTCTTCTGTAATCTTTCATAGATAGTGACAATGAGGAAAATAATGCTCCTGAAAGGATGTCATTAACTTCACCCTCAATGCAACTAGGTAAATGTTTATTATTTTTAAATTTACTCTATTATTAAATATTATAGTCTAATCTAAAAAACTATATATCCATTGAATTATAAATATATATTACAGATGCAAGTAGTGAGAAAAACTCAACCAATATTTCTGATATTGATAATGACTTGGAAATATCTAAGGTTTCTAAATCGACACAGACAAGTCCAGCTATGGAAAATACCCCCCCTAATCTAAATGGTAACAAATTATTGATAACTGCTTGTTAAAAACCTTTTTTTAGAAAAATTGTGTGACAATCCTTATTTTTTTTTACATTTTGTTTTCTTATCTAGATTCCGGGGTACAAGTTGTATCACAAGTGCAATCCTCTGTTTGTGAAGAAATTAAACAAATAATGGATGCTATAAAGAATTTAAATACCCAGGTTCAAAATCTCTACAAAACTTATGTTATGGAAAACATATAAGCAATGATTGAATTTTTATTTCATTTGCACTTTTTTTTATTTGTATTTTCCATTGGCACTTTGATGACATTACAATTGTCATTTTTATGTTAAAAAGGTGAATTTCAAACCAAAAATGACTGTAGTGGCTGGGAGGACCCTCATATTTTTTTTATAATGCCTTTTTTGTTTCATATTTTTTAAAAATCATGTTTTAATAAATTTTTATTTTGTTCAATTAGATTTGTCTTTGTGTCAAATTAATTTTAAACCTTTAAATGATTCCAAGTACATTTTGAAAAGAAAAAGAAAATTAAATCAAAAAAGAATAAACTTTAATAAACATATGTACAAATAGCAATAAAAATATATTCTGTATCAACAAAAAACAATAAAAATAACTTAAACGATTCAAATAACTGCACTAATGGAACCTTTGTCTTTTAGGATCTGGCGATTCTTGGCTCTGATGTCTATCTCTAATTAAATCTAACAAAGATTGCATAGTAGTTTGAGCCATCTGCATGTTATTTTCGGCTATTGCAAAGGCCCTGGTTATTTGTTGGTTCCTTTCCCTGTCCATTTCTCTTTGCCACTGAAAGATTTCACGGTCCAGTTCCAATCGTTGCTGGTTGTAGTTGTCAAATCTTTCTAAATGTCCAGACAAAATATCCTGAACCTGTCTACTATCTGCTCTATATCCTCTGGCAAGATTTAACATTTCATTTAGAGCAGCATCTTCCAACGGTGCCTGCTCTTGCACTATAGGTTCAGCTTGTGCATGTTCCAAAGCTTCAATTGCCTGTTCTTGAACAACATCATGTGGTGAATTTGGATTCTCATCATCATTAGAGGGGTTTATTACAGGCTCATGAATATCAAAATCCTTGAGATCTTGAGATCTAATCCCTGGTGCTGTAACTGGAACAAGATTCAGAATGACCTCTCTAGAAGAATCATCTTCCTCAACGATATCTTAAATTTAAAAAAAGAAAAAAATTAGAAATTTAGAAATAAAGTAATAAAAAAAAAATTGGCAAAGATTATGTTACATCAGATCAAAATTTGTTCCTACAGTAATGGTTAGAGGGGTTACTATACAAGAGAAATGTATACAGTCATGTTGGATTTAAACAATAAGATTAAAGGCCTTCTTAATAAATAATTGTGATTTTGCATGGTTAAACTGTTTACATATAAAATCACAATACATAAAATAATATTGGATGGATGTAACATGAAACAGAATAAAGTGTAAACTATATTAAGTACAGGGGCATTTAATGTTAGTCTATCCATCTCACAGTCTCACAGTTTGACTATCAATCTATAGACATTACAAGTTTAAAATTTTACCTCTGTAGGTATAGGTTTTATCCTCTTTCATGATCTTAATAGCAAAGGGAAATCCCCATCTATATGTTATTCCCAAATCTTGGAGGTGCAAGGTCAGGTATCTGGCCTCTTTGCGTTTGGCCAAGATGATTGGACTGAGATCTGGAAAAACCTGTATGGTATCTTCTCCAAAGTGTAGAGGAGATTTTTTCCTGGCTGCCTGTAGTATCTTTTCTTTGTCTGTGCATTTGTGGCAGCACAGGATCACATCTCGAGGGGGCAGATGATCAGGGGGTTTCGGTCTTAAAGCCCTGTGGGCTCTGTCCAGAGTTATGGGGTCTTTTTCAGGATCTAGGAGATATTTGAATAGGTTTTGGAGGTAAGAGGAAAGTTGTTGCGGTAGTATTTTTTCCGGAATGCCCCGGATTCGTAGATTCTGGCGGCGGCCTCTGTTATCTAAATCTTCCATTTGTATTTGAAGGTTTTCAATGGCCTCACGCTGGTACTGGAACGCTTGAGTGGTATTATCAGAAGATTTGTTAGTTTCTTCTATTTGTTCTTCCAGTTCCAGAACTCTTTCTCCCAGTTCCCTAATGTCTCTTTTCACTTCCGCAAGTCCGTCTTTGATAGCTTTGCTGACCTGGTGCGTTATGGCGGCAAAGTCTGCCTTTGTAGATAAAGCTTGCAAGTCAGCCTGAGTTATAGGTGTTAAGTCCTCATGAACAGAGTTATTTGATTGCGAGGAGTTATCATGTAGGTCTGGGATGAGCAATGCAGGATCCCCCCTTGCATGAGAGTCCTGACTTTTGAAGTAAGAATTTAATTTGCCTCCCGACAAAGTCCCCCCCTTAGAGGATTTATCTGTTTTGTTTTTATTTTTAGAAGACATTCTTTTGAATTTGTAAAGGAGCATGCAGAGTCGATAATGGCCCTGTATCATAAAAGGCCTCTTCAACTGATTGAGGTTAACTGATATTTGAGGGTTGATTCCCTGCAGTGCATTAAATGATCTTGTAATACTCTGTTTGTGTTAGTGTTGAGGATCCCTGCAATAAGCCAGTTGTTATGGAGTTCTTATAGAGTTACTCTGATTTAAATGATATTGGGTGACCTGAGGTTAGATGTTGTGGAGGTTAGTGTAGATATGTTTTTGAATGTTTCCTGTGGCCTACTGTCTCGTCGAAAACCACCTGTATTCTGATGCAGAATTGGTCCGGCGTGTCAATCTGTAGTCTGATCCTCCGTGAAGATATAGGTGGTATATCTAGGCTGTCAGGCACTAACCTCTGTTCCATAAGAGCAGTCCGTGTTTACCGATGGATCAGCGTACACTATGTAAGTGTTGATGCGTCACAGGCTGCTCCGTTTCCTTGGGATAGGCCTCAGGCTGCAGCGGCGATCGTGCAGGGGACAAACTTCCTTAAAAGTTTGACCTTCTTATGTAAAGGGCTTTAGCAGGGTCCTGTGATACGATTATGCCCAGCTGGTGATTAAATTAAGCGTTATAAGACCCTCATCCGAGTCAACAGCACCGGAGCTTTCTAACTATGCGACCATTAGTCTCGCTGGTCGGCTCCGCCCCCCGCTGTATACTGATTTTTAATGAAAATACTTTTACATTTTTTAAGTAATATTTTTTTTAAATATTTTTATTTCATTTTCAACTTTATCAGTAACACAAAATAATATTAATATCTAAACATAAAACAGTTAGTGATCTCATGTATAAATGTAGTGAACATTATATATAGTAAAATATTAATTTAAAGCTAATCACTATTAGTAATTAGAGACACTGAGGCATATTTAAGAAATGTCTTGCGGACCTGATACGACAGTGCTGATCAGGTCCGCAAGACATCGCAGAAAGATTCAGAATGACCTCTCTAGAAGAATCATCTTCCTCAACGATATCTTAAATTTAAAAAAAAGAAAAAAAAATAGAAATTTTGAAATAAAGTAATAAAAAAAAAATTGGCAAAGATTATGTTACATCAGATCAAAATTTGTTCCTACAGTAATGGTTAGAGGGGTTACTATACAAGAGAAATGTATACAGTCATGTTGGATTTAAACAATAAGATTAAAGGCCTTCTTAATAAATAATTGTGATTTTGCATGGTTAAACTGTTTACATATAAAATCACAATACATAAAATAATATTGGATGGATGTAACATGAAACAGAATAAAGTGTAAACTATATTAAGTACAGGGGCATTTAATGTTAGTCTATCCATCTCACAGTATCACAGTTTGACTATCAATCTATAGACATTACAAGTTTAAAATTTTACTGTAACTTTATACCAAAATTATTTTTCTTATCATCCTATTTTTACTTTCCAAAAGTAACTTACCATCGAAAAGTGGTGCAGAATCTGTCACCATAGCTCTGAATAGACGTCCAACATCCGCTGTAAAAATAAGAAATATAAATTAAAGATTAATATATAATTTATATTTAAATATGTAAAGGTGTATATATAAGTGGTTTAAAAATACATACCAGAGCTTCACATTCCGCAAGACATCACAAAATGCAGAGAGCAATACGCTCTCCGCATTTAACATTGCACCAGCAGCTCACAAGAGCTGCTGGTGCAACGCCGCCCCTGCTGACTCGCGGGCAATGGGCCGCCAGCAGGGAGCTGTCAATCAACCCGATCGTACTCGATCGGGTTGAATTGTTGCGATTCCTGTCCGCCTGCTCAGAGCAGGTGGACAGGGTTATGGAGCAGCGGAGCTTGATAGATAGGCCCCAATATCACTGATAGCCTAACCACTATAAAGAAAAAAAAGGGCTCAGTGTCATCCCAACCATATAGAGGGAAAAATCCAAAGAGTCAGTCCACAAACAGTACCTTAAGCCAATCTGCCTTTTTTATAGAACGTGCAGAGAAAAATATCAAAAGACTCACATTTTTCTTTACTGCCTCATTTGATTAGCTGGAACACCTATTTCACTTTGTCTAACTAATTCTTATTAATAAGTAAATAATTATATTAGTTAATCAAGCATCTAAAAATGTTTATTAATGAACAGTGTTTACAAGCAATAATTACATCTAGCAGTTTCTAAACTATAGGGGATTGACCTCATATTCTTAGAGAGTAAATTTGTTAATTTACAGATTAGCAGATTTACAGATAGAGCCCCAGAGTAGGGGTAGCTGTAATTTTGACTAGGAAATTTATAAGCATGACTTACCAATGTAGTAACTATTATTAATGGTGATTTCTATAAAGTGACAGTCCTGGTCTTGCACATTTTGTAATATTTGTTTCACAACTTTTAATTAACCATTTAACAGAAATGACCTTGTAATTCTACTTTGTACTGCTGGGATCAATTTATTTTTCTGTTATACCCTCCACCCAGGAAAAAACAAAACAAGGAACAAGGAAAAAAAAAAAATAAGGGGGAAAGGAAGGAAGACGGGGGGGGGAGGAGTAGACAGAATACATCTGCTCTTCTCACTGTCGAACCAATTGGTGATTACCATATACCCAAAAGTACTAGCTCTGAGTTCCTAAACAGGAATATCATATAGCCAATCTCATTAATCGGGAGCGATTTAATGAATGCTGCCCATTTATTAAAGAATTGTCTAATATCTGATTCATTATCGATATTAGTATCCCGCTGTTCCAATATACATTGCTTCTTCAGATAGTTTTTGATCTCTGGGATACCTGGAATCTCTCTCATTTTCCATTTTTTAAAGATTAACGCCTAGATTACGAGTTTGGCGTTAGCCTTAAAAAGCAGCGTTGAGCGGTCCCAACGCTGCTTTTTATCTAACGCTGGTATTACGAGTCAGGCAGGAAAGGGTCTACCGCTCACTTTTCTTCCGCGACTCGAGGCTAGCGCAAATCCCCTTACGTCAATTGTGTATCCTATCTTTTCTATGGGACTTGCCTAACGCTGGTATTACGAGTCTTGGAAGAAGTGAGCGGTAGACCCTCTCTTGTCAAGACTTCTACCGCATTTAAAAGTCCGTAGTTAAGAGTTTTATGGGCTAACGCCAGAACATAAAACTCTTAACTAAAGTGCTACAAAGTACACTAACACCCATAAACTACCTATTAACCCCCTAAACCGAGGCCCCCCCACATCTCAAACACTATAATAATTTTTTTTAACCCCTAATCTGCTGACCGGACATCGCCACCACCTACATTATACTTATGAACCCCTAATCTGCTGCCCCTAACATCGCCGACACCTACATTATATTTATTAACCCCTAATCTTCCGCCCCCAACGTCGCCGCAACCTAACTACACTTATTAACCCCTAATCTGCCTATCGGACATCGCCGCCACTTTAATAAATGTATTAACCCCAAAACCGCCGCACTCCCGCCTCGCAAACAATAGTTACATTTTATTAACCCCTAATCTGCCTGCCCTAACATCGCCGACACCTACTTACATTTATTAACCCCTAATCTGCCACCACCAACAATGCCGCTACTATATTAAAGGTATTAACCCCTAAACCTAAGTCTAAACCTAACACTAACCCCTCCCAACTTAAATATAATTTAAATTAAACAAAATAAATTTAATTTTTTTTACAAATTATTCCTATTTAAAACTAAATACTTACCTGTAAAATAAACCATAAGACAGCTACAATATAACTAATAGTTACATTGTAGCTAGCTTAGGATTTATATTTATTTCACAGGCAAGTTTGTATTTATTTTAACTAGGTACAATAGTTATTAAATAGTTATTAACTATTTAATAGCTACCTAGATAAAATAAGTACAAAATTACCTGTAAAATAAATCCTAACCTAAGTTACAATTACATCTAACACTACACTATCGTTAAATAAATTAACTAAACTACCTACCGAAAAAACCCCCACTAAATTACGAAAAAGAAATAAACACTAAATTACAGAAAAAAAATTACAAGAAGTTTAAACTAATTACACCTAATCTAAGCCCCCTAATAAAATAAAAAAGTCCCCCAAAAATAATAAAATGCCCTACCCTATACTAAATTACAAATAGTCCTTAAAAGGGACTTTTGTGGGGCATTGCCCCAAAGTAATCAGCTCTTTTACCTGTAAAAAAAGAATACAATACCCCCCCAACATTACAACCCACCACCCACACACCCCTACTCTAAAACCCACCCAATACCCCCTTAAAAAACCTAACACTACCCCCTTGAAGATCACCCTACCTTGAGCCGTCTTCACCCAGCCAGGCACCAGTGGTCATCCGATCCATCCAGTAGTCTTCATCCGATGAGGCAGAAGAGGACATCCAGACCGGCAGAAGTCTTCATCCTATCCGGGCAGAAGAGGACATCTGGACCGGGAGAAGGCTTCATCCAAGCGGCATCTTCTATCTTCATCCATCCGACGAGGAACGGCTCCATCTTGAAGACCTCTGGTGCGGTGTTAGGTTTTTTTACAGCCAGCTCAGCCCCATTGTTTCCTATGGGGAAATCATGCATGAGCACATTTAGCCAGCTTACCGCTACCGTAAGCAAAGCTGGTATTGAGGTGAGATGTGGAGCTAAATTCTGCTCTACGTTCACCTTTTTTGCGGCTAATGCCAGGTTTAAAAAAACCTGTAATACCAGCGTTGGCTTAAGGTAGCGGTGGAAAAAAAAGGAGCGTTAGAGCCGCAAGCCTTACTGACAAAAACTCGTAATCTAGCCGTAAGTGCCTAGCTGCCAAGAGAGATGTGATTATTAATTTTTCACTAGGTTGATGTCCTTCATGATTTTTTAGACAAAATAAAACCAGTTATAGTACCAGAGGGGAGATCTTAAGTGAGGAGTTCAACCAGAATTCTAGTTTCCACGAAAAATGTCTAACCTTTGGACAATTCCATAGCATGTGCAGAAGATCTGCTACTAAGAATGAACATTTGGGGCATTTGTTAAAATTTGGATTCCGGAGCTTAAGGCCTTTTTCAGGAGTAAAATATGATTTATGTAAAAGTTTAAGATGTGCTTAAAGTAGCTGAGATACTTTTTCAAGTGGCCTGTGATACTTTATGGATGGATGCTTGTATGAATCTGGAATCATTATTAATATTCTGAGGTAGCAACAGGTTCCATACAGAGGCAATTTTCTCTAGAATGGAGGCTCCCTTATTGGATCCAAGAAGATGATAACATGGAGTAATAGACATACGCCCTTTCTTGACCAGGGTGAGCCAACTTTCCAAGTTACCCAAGGCCCAACACCAATTTGCCTCCTTCATTAATTCTAGAGCAAGATGTCTTATTTGCAAATATGCAAAAAACTCCTTAGTAATATTGAAATCATTCTTTAATTCCTCAAATGTTTTGACACGTTTTTTTTCCTGATCATTTAAATGCACTATCCTCTCTAACCCTGCAGTATGCCATTTTTTGAATACTGCTGAATTTAAACCTGCTTGAAATTTTGGATTTCCTATCAGAGGTAAGTATTGAGAGACCCTGCAGTTTATTGATAGAAGTTTCCCTATTCTCCACCAAGCCTTTAATGGATTAAGAAAAGTTTTGAGTCTCTTGATGTCCACTGGTAGCCCTTTTGGGTCACAGTGGATTAATGTTTGTGGAAGAAATGGATTACAAATAGATTCCTCAAGTGCATTATTCAGAACGTAATTGTTAGAGAAGATCCAATCTGCCACTATACGTGCCAAAAAGGCGAGATTATACAATCGAATGTCAAGCCTCCATACTGCTTTGCAAGAGATAATTTGATTAAGGATATCCTGGGTCTTTTCTCCTGTCAAATAAATCTTCTAAGCATACTATTAAGTAATCCAACTAAGCCAGAGAAGTTCTGATTTTGCTATGTTTACCTTGTAGCTAGAAAAAGACCCAAATTGATCAGTTTGGGTATACTGATTTTAGTATTTGACAGGTAAATAAGAATATCGTCAGCGTACAGAGCTATTTTCATCTCTTGTTTACCTATTTTAATACCTTCTAATCAGTGTCTAATCATGAGTGCTAGTGGTTCAATGGAGACATCGAAAAGGAGAGGGGAAAGAGGATATCCCTGACGAGTTCCTCTTCCCAACGTGATCTGTGGAGACAGAGTGTTATTAACTATCATTCTCGCATGAGGTTGGTTATACAAACTTTTGATAAAATTGAGGAAGCCACCTCTGAAACCGAACTTAGCTAAAGAGGAGAAAAGTTGATTGAAACGTACCGAATCGAATGCTTTCTCTGCATTGATTGAGACGATAGCTAGATCAGGGATGTCCTCTCCCAGCCCCCCCCCCCCCCCCCCGCAGATGCCGCCATGTTCCCAAAGTACTCTTTGGGAAACTTACAGTTTTGCTTTTCAAATAAAGATACCAAGAGAATGAAGAAAATGTAATAAAAGAAGTAAATTTGAAATATGCTTAAAATTGCATGTTCTATCTTAATCACAAAAGAAAACATTTGGGTTCAGTGTCCCTTTAAGACAAAGGGCTCTGTATGGGGGTCATACTGGCAGATTAGCGAAATAGCTTGCTAGGATTACTAAATTTACGGTAAGGAATGCTATTTCATTATAAGTGACAAGGATAGATTTAAAAATAATTCAGATATTAAAAAGATTTTCTTTAAAGGGACAGTCAACACCAGAAATGTTGTTGTTTAAAAAGATAGATAATTAGTGATGTCGCGAACCTAAAATTTTCGGTTCGCGAACCGTGGACTCGAAATTCCGGTATTGTTCGCCATTGAATTCAATAGGCAGGCGAACTTTAAAACCTACAAGGACTCTTTCTGGCCACAATAGTGATGGAAAAGTTGTTTCAAGGGTACTAACATCTGGACTGTTGCATGCTGGAGGGGGATCCCTGGCAAAACTCCCATGGAAAATTACATAGTTTATGCAGAGTCTGCTTTTAAGCCATAATGGGTCTAAATCAACTAACATTCCTAACATTCCCAAAGTGGCTGTCTCAAAACATCCCGGACAGAAGATAGATTGATAGTGATAGATAGGATAGATAGATATACATAGATTGATAGTTAGATAGAATCGATAGAAGAGAAATAGATAGATTTGTTAGATATATAATTACCCTAATAAATTCTAATAATCAAACATGTGTTCTTGGACCCAACTAGCTTGTGTCAATTAGTACTTTTCTTAGCACTTTAATCCCTGTTCCCCCCCCTATCGGGGGAGTTCTATATGGCCTGCCAGATTACCCTGAAAAATTATAATAATAAGACATGTGGTCTGCTACCTATTTTAACAAGGTTGTGTTTTAAGTACTACCATTCTTAGCACTTTAATCTCTGTAACTCCCCCTATTTGGTGAGGTTTATACGGCCTGGATGATTACCCATACAAAATATAATAATAAGACATCTGCTCTTGGTCTGCGACCCATGGTAACTATGTTGTGTTAATTAGTAATGTCCTTCGCATTTTAATAGCTGTTACTCATACTCACCCTATTGGTGGAGGTCTATATGGCCTGTATGATTACCCTTACAAAATATAACAACCAAACATATGCTCTGGGACCCATGGTAAGTAGGTTGTGTTAAGTAGTACTGTTCTTTGCATTTTCATACCTGTTACAACACCAAATGGTGGCAGGTCTATCTGGCCTTCATGATTAGCTGCACCCAAACCCAAAAAAAAAGCTGAGTGGTCTTAGACTAACACCCATGGCTAACTCGGTTGTTTCAATTAGTACTATTCTTAGCACTCTCATCCCTGTTACGGGCGGTCTACATGGCCATCATGATTAGCCGAACAAAATACTACAATCCAACCTTTGCTCAGTCTTCATAGGCCCTTCATTGTCTGTATTTTGATAGTACAGTTCTTATTATTTTTATAGCTGATACAACACCGAATGGTGGCAGCTCTATATGGCCTGCATGATTAGCCGCACCCAATACAAAAATAAATCCAAGCGGTCTTGGATTAACACCCATGGCTAACTCTGTTGTTTCAAGTAGTACTATTCTTAGCACTTTCATCTCATCATCCCTGTTACTTCCAGGACTCTCGGTGGTGGTGGTCTACATGGCCATCATGATTAGCCTAACCAAATACTACAATCCAACCTTGGCTCAGTCTTCCTAAGGCCCTTCATTGGCTGTATTTTGGTAGTACTGTTCTTATTAGTTTAATAGCTGATACGACACCGAATGTTGTCAGCTCTATATGGCCTGCATGAATAGCCGCACCCAAAGCCAAAAAAAAGCCAAGCGGTTTTGCACTAACACCCATGGCTAACTCTGTTGTTTCAAGTTCTACTATTCTTAGCTCTTTCATCTCATCATCCCTGTTACTTCCAGGACTCTCGGTGGTGGTGGTCTACATGGCCATCATGATTAGCCTAACCAAATACTACAATCCAACCTTGGCTCAGTCTTCCTAAGGCCCTTCATTGGCTGTATTTTGGTAGTACTGTTCTTATTAGTTTAATAGCTGATACGACACCGAATGTTGTCAGCTCTATATGGCCTGCATGAATAGCCGCACCCAAAGCCAAAAAAAAGCCAAGCGGTTTTGCACTAACACCCATGGCTAACTCTGTTGTTTCAAGTTCTACTATTCTTAGCTCTTTCATCTCATCATCCCTGTTACTTCCAGGACTCTTGGTGGTGGTGGTCTACATGGCCATCATGATTAGCCTAACCAAATACTACAATCCAACCTTGGCTCAGTCTTCCTAAGGCCCTTCATTGGCTGTATTTTGGTAGTACTGTTCTTATTAGTTTAATAGCTGATACGACACCGAATGTTGTCAGCTCTATATGGCCTGCATGAAAAGTGCAATTCAAAGGCACGAGCAAACTGAGGGTTAAGATCATCAACAATAAAGATTTTTTTAATTGTAATTAGTAACTATACTGTGACAAAAAATTAGGATTGGTGTAAATAGTTGGCAAGACGGCCTGGCACAAAAGGATGGCAGGCAGGAGGTAGATGCTATTCAAGGAAACTAGGAGACTGATTACTGACAGTCTAAACAGTGATGATTGATAATTTTTGCAATACTGTTAACAGAAATATGATTGCTGACAACAATTGGCTAGGTGGGCCTGGCTCACAGCAGGCTGCAAGGCAGGAGGAAAGTGCTATTCAATGGCACCAGCAAACTGAGGATTCAAATCAGAGCAACTATTACCAAAAATTTTAATTTTTAATTATTAGAATACTGTCACAACAAATATGATTGGTGTAAATATTTTTTAAGTAAGCCTGGCACACAGGCTTGGAAGGCTGTAGAAAAGTGCAATTCAAAGGCACGAGCAAACTGAGGATTAAGATCAACACTAAAAAAATTTTTTATTTAAATTAATAACTATACTGTCTGACTGTGACAACAATTATGATTGGTGTAAATAGTTGGCTAGACGGCCTGGCACAAAAGGCTGGCAGTGGCAGGCAGGAGGTAAATGAAATTCAATGGCACTAGGAGACTGAATATTTGCAGTCCAAAAAATTATGGGTTTTTTTTTTTTATTACTGTTACAAGAATTGTGATTGGTGCCACTAATTGGCTACTTGGGCCTGGCAGACAGGCTGGCAGATATGAGTCGTGGATGGTAGGTAGGGCAGCAATTTAACACAGTATGCTGTGTAAGTGACAAAAACACAGGACTGATAGAAAATTAAGTTACATTACACTAGCAAAATATTTGAAAATTTTAGATTTTAATATTAAAATTATGTTAAGAAGTGCAATGCACATATGACTCTATGAGTGGTCACACTGGCTGGCTGCTACGTAGGGCAGCAATTATAACAACAGTATGCTGTGTAAGTCAGATAGACAGTTAGACACAGGCCTGATAGAAAATACAATTAGATTACACTAGCATAATGATTTAAAGACTTTTTTTTGGAAATTTTAAGAAAACGGTTAAGCACATACATATGAGTCGTGGCTGATAGCCTTGGAAGGGCAGCTATTAAAAACAGTAGATTACACTAGAAAAATGATTGAAATTATTTTTTTGGGGGGGAAATTAAAAAAAGGTTAAACACATATGAGTCGTGGCTCATAGACTAGGGAGGGCAGCAAGTAAACACAGTAGGCTCTCTATGTCAGCAAAACACACAGGCCGGATAGAAAATTATATTAGATTACACTAGCAAACAAATTTAAACTTTTTTTTTTTTTATATTAAAATTAAGGTGAAAGAAAAATAGATATGAGTGCTGGGTGGCTGCCTGGCACAGACCAATTAACCAAAAGACTGAAAAAAAGAGGTATATTAATGCTGAGTGAGCCTGACAGACACAGGCATGATAGTAAATGTAATTAGATTACACTAGCAAAAAAAAAATATATATATATATATATATATATATTTTTTATTTTATTTAAAATAATGTTATAAACGGATATTAACACTGGTGGCTGCTGGCTGGCACAGAGCAATGAACCAGAGTATATGCTGTGTGACACTGGCCTAATAGAAAATGAAAAAAAATTACACTAGAAAAATAATTATATTTTTGGGTTAGTTAAATTTAAACTAATGTTGTTAGGGAGATATCAGTGGTGGCAGTAGTCACAGCATATGCTGTGAGCCTTAAACACACAGCTGAAAGCCAGGCAAATGCTAATAAAAAAAAAACGGAAAAAAAAAAACCGGCACGAAATATAGCCCTAAAAAGGGCTTTTTGGGGTGCTGTGCTTGCAGCAGAGATTAGTAGAGTCCTTCTGGACTGTAAATACACTAGCCTAGCTATGTTTTTCCTATTAATGTCAGGAGCAAAAACACAACACGTCCTCTCATTAAAAAAGCAAGGTCGTTATGAGTCTAAAATGGCGGATTCCGAGTAGCTGGGAGTGTCTGTGAGGGAGTGTCTGATGTTGATTGGCTCTAATGTGTCAGGCGGCTGTGACATAAAGGGTCAAAGTTTCCACAATGATGACACATTGGGGCGGATCGAACATCGCCATGTGTTCGCCCACAAACGCGAACGCGAACAACCTATGTTCGCTGTGAACCGTTCGCGGGCGAACAGTTCGGGACATCACTATAGATAATCCCTTTATTACCCATTCCTCAGTTTTGCATAAACAACACAGTTATATTAATACACCTTTTACCTATGTAATTACCTTGCATCTAAGCCTCTGCAAACTGCCCCCTTATTTCAGTTCTTTTGACAGACTTGCATTTTTAGCCAATCAGTTCTGACTCCTAGGAGCTTCACGTGCCTGAGCTCATTGTTATCTATATAAAACACATGAACTAATGCCCTCTAGTGGTGGAAAACTGTAAAAATGCTTTCAGAATAGAGGGGACCTTCAAGGTCTAAGAAATGAGCATATTAACCTCCTAGGTTTAGCTTTCAAGTAAGAATACCACGAGAACAAAGCAAAATTGGTAATAAAAGTAAATTGGAAAGTTGTTTAAAATTACATTTCCTATCGGAATCATGAACATTTTTTTTTACTTGACTGTCCCTTTAAGTTTTTCCAAGACTTTTATAAAGCAGACACTTTAGATCAAGATCAGAAAATTACATTTTGGAAAAATATAACTCTATCTAAACTTCCTAAAGAAATACTACAGGAAATAAATAGACCAATCTCTGTCCAGGAAATACTTGAGGGCATCCAATTAGCAAAGTCAAATGAAGCACCGGGCTTAGATTTCCTGCCCGAATAATTTTATAGAATCCTTCAAGAGCAAATTTCCTCTACACTGCACAAATAATTATTTTTATTTTTTTCTGATAATGTGCAATGTTCTCCTTACTTTCCAGCCTCTAACATTACATTAATACTTAAAAAAAATAAAGATCCCGAATCTCCTGCTTCTAATAGACCAATCTCACTCCAAAATTTTGATTATTAACTTCTTACATCTATTATCACTAAAAGATTAAAACCCCCATCTAGGTAAACTAATTAATGAAGATCAAGCAGGATTCATGGCCAGTAGGAATCCTGCTAAAAATATGCGTAAGGTTATGTTAGTGCTGGATTTTTTGGGGAATAAATTTAAAAATACAAAAAATAAAAATATGCCTGGCTTAGGTATCTTGACGGTAGACGCAGAGAAAGTTTTTGATGATATTAGCTGGGACCATCTTTTTTTTACCTCAGAGCAATTTGGTTTCTCAGGGCAAGTTAATAATTTTGTTTGTTTAATATATAGTAGGCCAATATCTTCTATTATTATAAATGGCTCAAGTACCGAGCGCCTCTTCTTACAAAGAGGCACTAGGATAGGATGTCCGCTTTCTCCCCTACTCTTTAATATCTATTTAGAACCCATTTCTATCCTCCTCTGACAAAACCTAGAAGGTAAAAAACTAGGGGGCAGAAGTTTGTATCTCTTTATGCAGGTGATCTAATGGTATTTTTAAGAAATTTAAAAATTAGTCTACCTAGAATGTAAGTGGATAGTCACTTATTTGGGGCCATATCAGGCTATAAAATTAACCTGTAAAAATCTGAACTACTATGGCTAGTAAAACCAATTTATTCTAGTATCAGTCACCCATTTAGAGAAACTACTCAGTTTAATTACTTGGGTATAATATTAAGTAAAAATCTTCAGGATTGGTATAATTTAAACCTGCCTAAATTTTTTAAAGAATGTAAAATTAAACTGGATGACTGGCTGAATCTTCCAATTTCACTTTTAGCTCGGATTATGTTAATAAAGACCATCCTGTTCCCCAAGCTACTATACCTGTTACAAAATATCCCAGTATTTTTACATAAAGTCGATATCTCATTGTTTAACAGAATTTGTACAAGGTTTATATGGAAAGGAGCCAGAGCCTGCATAGCTCTAAGTCGACTGATGAATCCTAGATTAACTGCAGGAATGGCCTTTCCAATTATAAGAAAGCAAAAATGTTCCAGCTGGTGCAAATCCAAAACCCTTTTTATTTTAGCAATGTGGGATACAAACAGAAGCAACGTTTCAGGCCAGCAATCAGCCCTTTCTCAAGCTTTCTCAAGGCTGATTGCTGGCATGAAACGTTGCTTCTGTTTGTATCCCACATTGCTAAAATAAAAAGGTTTTTGGATTTGCACCAGCTGGAACATTTTTGCTTTCATATATTTATATTGGGCTTGGTAAGCCTGCTTCGTGCTGTGCTAAGTGGAAAGTGAGTGCTGTGTTTTGGATACATTGTTTAAATATTGACTTTCCAATTATAAGAGTATAATTTAGCTGCCTTACTCAAAATTGCGGTTGATTGGATTACGGAGAAGGAACAGTTCTCTTTCTTATACTGTGAAGCCAATTTTATAGTACTGTTCGATTTCGAAGCAATTATTCAATGCCCTCCAGCAATCTTGCCATCCAATGTACTCAATCTAATAACCTTTAGTAACATAATCCTAGCCTTGCAGAAATATTGCATGGATATTCTAAACATCCCGTATGCCTCCGAGTTTCTCCCAATTAGGGGAAATTCCAATTTCCTACCTGGGTATACTAACACAATATTTAGAGAGTGGGTAAATAAAGGCCTAAGATGGGTTTAATCAATTGATAAGTCCTGATCTGGTACAAGAAACCGTTACTGATATTCGCCCTGAAATATGGCCTAGCTAAGAGAGATTTCTATGCATATCTTCAGTTGAGGCACTACATATTAGATTTGAAAGATAAATATAGTTTTGACTGGTCCCTTGGTGTCCTTATGGGTAGAATTAAGTTATATCAAGAAGGTATTTATACGATTTATCCGTTCTATACTATTTTGAATTATTTTTCCACTCCTGAGCAGTTAGAATACCTAAAAAATAAATGGATAAAATATTTTCCAAACATTAATACTCAATATATAAAAGACAGCCTAAGAGTGACAGAAAAATCTTGGGTTTTGACATCCTGGCAAGAGTCACACATAACATTGATTTACTCTGTTTATATTACACCCCATAAGTTAATCAAATAGTATAAAAAAAATAATCCATGTACGAGATGTAGTAATAATAATGCAGATATTTAGATACTGGAGGAATACAGCATTATTGTTAGATTTTGATCTTATTCCACAAAATGTGTTTTTTTTCTAGTTAAATATCTGGGTATCTATAAAAATTATAACCTAATTAATACAGTCCTGTTTGTAGCTGGAAACCTCATTTTAAAAACTTGAGTGCGACAGGCCACTAAATTTACAGAGCTAAAATAAAGAAAGCACTAATTACCCAAGTGACACTGTAACAAATTAATTTACACAACCCTAATAACCATTAATTGGATATGTTTTTTACAAAATTGATTGAGGTAATTAAAACTCTGTCAGAATCTGCGAAAAGACAACTAGTTAACCCATTTATTAACTTAGACCAATTCCAATTAAACAGATATACCGGCCACCTTCCAGATATGTGGTTAGGATAAGGGACTTAACAATCCTCCATGCGCTACCTAGACTGATATGCTAGAGTTATACGATGGTGGAGAGGGGCCACTTTTTTTTTTTTTTTGTGTACATGTAGCTAAGAGTTTGGGTCCGGCTATATGACTGTGTTAACTATTACCAAAGTTATAAATTTGGTAATATAGTATTACTAAATTGTTTTGAAGGACCAATACGGATTGAATTAATATTAATATGAATTCTTTCTATGTGCCTCACTTTGTTTTTGTAATTATTCTCTGCTTTATGTAAGGGATTATTTGTACTAAGAACCTGTGTTCAGTCATATGATTGTGTCAACTATTAGAAATACTATAAATCCTGTGATACAGAATGTTTGAATTGTTGGAAGGACCTAATATGTACTGAACTGTACAGATCACTGATTCTATGTGTGTGTGGGGGGGTCTTTTTCTTTTTTTCTTCCATCCTCAAGGAAGTGGCAGAAGTCTTCATCCAACCGGGCCGAAGTCCTCAACGAAGCTGGGAGAAGTCTTCATCCTAGAAAAAATACTATTGGCTGATGCAATCAGCCAATAGGATTGAAGTTCAATCCTATTGGCTGATCCAATCAGCCAATAGGATTGAGCTTGCATTCTATTGGCTGATTGGAACAGCCAATAGAATGCAAGCTCAATCCTATTGGCTAATTGCATCAGCCAATACGATTTTTTCTACCTTAATTCTGATTGACTGATAGAATTCTATCAGCCAATTGGAATCTAAGGGACGCCATCTTGGATGACATCACTTAAAGGAATCTTCATTCGTCTTTAGTTGTCGGAAGAAGATAATGTTCCGCGTCGGATGTCTTGAAGATGGACCCGCTCCACATCAGATGGATGAAGATAGAAGATGCCGTCTGGATGAAGACTTCTGCCCGTCTGGAGGACCACTTCGCCCGGCTTGGATGAAGACTTCTCCCGGCTTTGTTGAGGTCTTCGGCCCGGTTGGATGAAGACTTCTGCCACTTTCTTGAGGATGGATGTCCGGTCTTCAGAACAGTAAGTCAATCTTCAGGGGGTTAGTGTTAAGTTTTTTTAAGGGTGTATTCGGTGGGTTTTATTTTTAGTTTAGGGACTTTGGGCCACAAAGGAGCTTACTGCCATTTTAAGGGCAATGCCCATCCAAATGCCCTTTTCAGGGCAATGGGGAGCTTAGGTTTTTTTAGATAGTATTTTATTTGGGGGGTTGGTTGTGTGGGTGGTGGGTTTTACTGTTGGGGGGGTTGTTTGTATTTTTTTTTACAGGTAAAAGAGGTGATTTCTTTGGGGCAATGCCCCGCAAAAGGCCCTTTTCAGGGCTATTGATAGTTTAGTTTAGGCTAGGGTTTTTTTTTTATTTTGTGGGGGCTTTTTTTATTTTGATAGGGCTATTAGATTAGGTGTAATTAGTTTAAAAATCTTGTAATATGTTTATTATTTTCTGTAATTTAGTGTTTGTTTGTTTTTGTACTTTAGCTAATTTAATTTAATTTATTTAATTGTTGTTAATTTAGTTAATTTATTTAATTGTAGTGTAGTGTTAGGTGTTATTGTAACTTAGGTTAGGTTTAATAACTATTCTACCTAGTTAAAATAAATACAAACTTGCCTGTAAAATAAAAATAAACCCTAAGCTAGCTACAATGTAACTATTAGTTATATTGTAGCTAGCTTAGGGTTTATTTTATAGGTAAGTATTTATTTTTAAATAGGAATTATTTAGTTAATGATAGGAATTTTTAGTTAGATTTATTGTAATTATATTTAAGTTAGGGGGTTAGACGTAGGTTTAGGGGTTAATACATTTAGTATAGTGGCGGCGACGTTGGGGCAGCAGATTAGGGGTTAATAAATGTAGGTAGGTGGCGGCGATGTTCGGGACGGCAGATTAGGGGTTAATAATATTTAACTAATGTTTGTGAGGCGGTTTAGGGGTTAATATGTTTATTATAGTGGTGGTGACGTTGGGGGCGGCAGATTAGGGGTTAATAAGTGTAGGTAGGTTGCAGCGACATTGGGGGCGGCAGATTAGGGGGTTAATAAATATAATGTAGGTGTCGGCGATGTTGGGGGGCATCAGATTAGGGGTTCATAAATATAATGTAGGTGGCGACGGTGTTCGGAGCGACAGATTAGGGGTTAATAATTATAATATTATAGTGTTTGCGATGCGGGAGGGCCTCGGTTTAGGGGTTAATAGGTAGTTTATGGGTGTTAATGTACTTTTTTTAGCACTTTAGTTATGAGTTTTATGTTACGGCGTTGTACCATAAAACTCTTAACTACTGACTTTAAAATGCGTTAGGACTCTTGACGGGGTAGGGTGTACCGCTCACTTTTTGTCCTCCCAGGACAGACTCGTAATACCGGCGCTATGGAAGTCCCATAGAAAAAAGACTTTACGAAGTTTACGTAAGTCGTTTTGCGGTAAGGCCAAAGAAGTGTGCAGTGACCCTAAACCTTCAAGACTCGTAATAGCAGCGGCAGTGAAAAAGCAGCGTTAGGACCTCTTAAGTCGATAATGTGTTAACATTTTTTACCTGTCAGAACAAACAGGGTATGAATTACAGTTGTATGCTAAAACACTTATAGCTCAAGCAACAGTGTGCATTACATATATAAGAAGTCCCTAGTTTCCAAAAAGAAACCAGACTTAGCCCCTTATAAACTGAAAGAGACACTCACCTTATTAATGTTATATAACTTAATAAGATTTAGACTAATATAATAAATTATAGGGCTGAGAAAGACCTGGTTATTATTAAATAATATGCACATCGTCTTCTACCTTTTCTTAATGTTTTAATAACTTTTAAACAGAAAGAGACACTCACATAAAAATCTAATATAACTTAAAAAAAATTTGATTCATTTAATAAAGTATAAGGCTGTTTGTCTTTAGAAAAAAACTGTCTTTATTAATAAATATGTATATCTCCCTCTGCCTTTCCTTAAGTGTTAACGGTAGAAAGTGCATAACCTATTGCATTAGCAAAACAAAGGAAAAACTCCTCCGTGGCTACAGACCGGCACAGATAGAGCCGTAACAAAATTCTTCACCAAAAATCGTATGTTAACAAAGACGTAAAATTAGTATGCAATTTTCATAGGAATAAATCAAATTAAATATTCACAGCGTAAATCGTAATTGTAGTACACTGGATGTGCAAAAATCACACAGAAATTTGAATTTATAAATACAAAATGCAAAGCGTAATTGTTGTTTTTTTCGTAAAATGGGCTGAACATGGGCGTCGCATGGGCGTATATGACAATGTCTCACTAATCCCAGCGTAATTCTATAAAGATTTTCGCACTGCAGATATCACAGTTTTTTCTCACCAACTAGTGGCGAGCTTTTGTCAAAACAATACGAACAGTTATAACCCCAATAGAAAAACAAATGTATACTAAAATATGGGCGAATGTAAGATGCTATAAGCAGAAAGCAGCGTAATGTGAGTTATATTGGCTGCAGGAGTTTAATTTTAAAGTGCTCCCCCTGCTCCCTATTAACTTCGCACTAAGGAGCGAAGTTTCCCTATCCAGTGAGCTTCATTACTTTTAATAGGAGCCATCTCGCAAATCGCAGGCACTGCCCCTTTTTTACGATCATTACACCGGGGCAGCCCTGCGAGTGTCAGCGAGAAAAAGAAGGTTTGAGCTGGCGAACAATATATCATCGAGTAGTAAGAAGTGAATACAGCGCCAACAAGAGGCCAAGGGATAAATATACTCACAGAGAGATAAAAGAAGATTATTTAATGAACCATGTTAAAAAGCATCAGTAATAAAAGACTATATATAAAAAATGTAAAAAGCACATATAAATAAAATTACAAATACAGGAATATCTTACAGAAGCGGCTCAAAGGGCCAAAGCTGATAATTACAATAAAAACAGAGGTAATAACAGGTGATCAGTGTGAGTGGTACACCAGAATAAGAGTGTATACTAATAAAACAGAATTAGCCTAAGTACAACTGTAGCAAGTGCATCAAGCAAAAAACTAATAAACAATAATACAAACAATAGTGTTCAAAATTAGTGTTACAAAAATAGTGTTCCAAAAAATAGAAAAATGCACTGCAGTGCAAAAAAAGGGGGGTAGCAAAATAATTGTATAGATACAATCAAATAGTGAGTGAGTGCAAATGGATATAAAAATGCTAGCTACTTAATCCAGTGAGGTTAAGATATATTTATCCCTTGGCCTCTTGTTGGCGCTGTATTCACTTCTTACTACTTGTGCTTATTTTTTGGAGGTTGGTTAGGATCTCTGTTTGGATACAGCTTGGGGATTACCTTAGCGCTTGTACACACACCCTTTTTCACTATGAACAATATATCATCGAGCTCCAAGTCTGAACTTCAAATGAGTAGTAGATTTTTTTCTGAAAAGTTTTAAAGTTATGTGTATTTCCACTCCCCCTGTATCATGTGACAGCCATCAGCCAATCACTAATGCATATACGTACCATGTGATAGCCATCAGCCAATCACTAATGCATATACGTACCATGTGACAGCCATCAGCCAATCACTAATGCATATACGTATATTCTGTGAATTCTTGCAAATGCTCAGTAAGAGCTGGTGACTCAAAAACTGTATGTATAAAAGACTGTGCACATTTTGTTAATGGAAGTAAATTGGAAAGTTTTTATTTAAATTTTCATGCCCTATCTGAACCATTAAAGTTTAATTTTGACTTGAGTGTCCCTTTAAGTTAAACACAAGTGTAGTATCACAAAGCAATTCAATTATAATCCTGCCCCAGAAATAAAGTAGCAAAAAAAAAATAATAAGTGTTGAAGATTTCTTGTTTCTTTATCGGCTCCAGTTTTACAACAAGATTGAGGTCTCGCTAAGATTTCATCAGGTTCAGCTGGGGAACAAAAACATGCTGCTTTGTAAATACAACTTTAGATTCTGTTTAAAGAGTACGACTTATCACATGGGTGAGGTTATGCCTTGTTAAGCTATGTAATATAGTGCTGTCGAGTCCAACACGTAGCTTAAGTGGCACACGGTCTCACACTATTTCTCTGTCACATGAGTGTGGGGCATTCTCAAAAGGTGACGGGAAAAACATCAAGTAGTGTAGCTCTTATTCTCACTGCCATGACAAACTCATAATGTGAGAAACCCTACTGTCAGCATTACACAATACCAGAGAAATATAAAAACTTTAAATGTACAAAATTCAGACTTATATTGTAAAAAAAAAATGTTATTTTTACTGCTTATAGATATCATAGTTTAAACATTTTCCAGTAAACTTTGGCTAATATATATTCTTTTGCTAATGGAGTATAACATAAGAATATATAATATGTGTATACAGTATATACATATTAACACAAACATATATATGTATAAAAGCATATACATATATATTTATATTTGCTGCCATTGCTGTGCTACTTACGCAAGGTTCTCATGCGCCTATGGAAGCTCACTCTCTAGCTAGGAGCTAGATTACAAGTGGAGCACTAAATTATAGTGTGCCCGCGGGCCGCGAACGGGCAAATTTTCCCATTTGAGGGCATGCAATAAATAACCAGACATTACAAGTGGCTACTTCTGGTTAATTTTTTAAATGTGCCCCAAATGCCCCTAAAATCAAGTGTTAATTTTCTTTCTTTTTTTTCTTTTTTTTTTTTTTAAAGGTAGTATTTAGAAAATGGAAAAAAAAGAAAACTGCACTTAGCAGTTTTTGTGGGTTGTTAGAAAAAAAATGGCACCGAAAAGTGCCTTTACATTACGGTCCATGGGAACTGTGTGTTCCCAGTAAATATATATGTATATGCTTATATAAATATATATTTGTGTGTTAATATGTATATATATATATATATATATATATATATATATGTGTATAAAAGCATATACATATATATTTATAAATAAATAAATATATTTAAATTTGCTACCATCGCTGTGTTACTTTCCCCCTTCGCTGTGCGAGGTTCTCATGCCATGGAGCCTATGGAAGCGCATTCTTGGGAGCACAATGCTTCCCAGCAATGCGAATTTGAGCTTGCGAGTTCGCATTGCTGTCAACTTTTAATACCCGCGCTTATTTGCACGTGCTGGTATTATTCAGAAGAGTGCTAATATCGCTTTCGCAAAAGCGATAATTAGTGCTCCACTCGCAATCTGGCTCTAAATTGGTAAAAGCAATTTTAAAACGCTTGAAGGCAAACATACTATATGTATTGCTGTATCCTGATTTTTAATGAAAATAATTTAACATTTTTATGTAAGTTTTCATCTTTAACAGTAGCACAGCATAATATAAATATGTAAACCTAAAACAACCAGTTATCTCATATATCAATGTATTGAACATTATTTAGTAAAATATTAATTTAAAGCTAATCATTATTAGTGATTACAGACAATATCACTCATAGCCTAACCACTAAGAAAAAGAAAAAGGGAGAGGGGGTTAGGGAGGGAGAAGGAAAGACGCGGAAAAGAGCTCAGCATCGTCCCAACCATATAGAGGGAGTAATCCAAAGAGTCAGTCCACAAACAGTACCTTAAGCCAATCTAGGAGTTGAACTCTGCCTTTTTTTTATAGAACGTGCAGAGAAAAATATCAAAAGCCTCACATTTTTCTTTACTGCCTCATTTCATTAGCATGAACACCTATTTAACTTTGTGTAACTAATTCTTATTAATAAGGAAATAATTATATAAGTTAATCAAGCATCTAAAAATGTTTATTAATGAACAGTACTTACAAGAAATAATTAAATGTAGCAGTTTCTAAACTATAGGGGATTGCACAAAAAGCTTATTTATAGAAGAGGTTGTCCCTTTTAACAAATATTAAACTATATTTACTTTTTCACATACAAATAGATCAAACACTTGCCATAATTTAGAGAAATCACAAAATATCTTTGGGATAATTTTAGACTTTATATTGTAATGTAGGTGCCTCTTTTTGAGATTAGCTAGATGAACAACTCTCAAGCTATTACACTCAGCTGTTCAACTGCCCTCTGCTAACAGCTTGATTTTAATACCCTGCCCTAGACCTAGAACTACAAGCAATACAGACTTTTACACTCAGCTGTTCAACAGCCCTCTGCTAACTAACAGCTTGGTTTTAAAATATATCCTGCCCAAGAACTACAAGCAATACAGATTTTTACACTCAGCTGTTCAACTGCCCTCTGCTAACTAACAGCTGGGTTTTAAAAAAAAGTATGTCCAAATTCCGATTCCTTACATTATTCCTATTCCTTACATTATTTGCCCTTGCAAGCATGGTGTTCATATTACAAGCCCAAAATCATTGTGATCTCTGAATCGTGGCTAACCGCAAAAATACCTGACTCTGCCATTGCAATACATGGGTATTAATGCCATAGAAATAGCATTGTAATTCATGTTGACAATTCCATAAAGTACACCCCCTTACAAAAATCTGCTCTCCTGCCACCTTTGATTTTCTTTCTGGCACAATTGAGATCCTGAGCAGTAAATCAATCATTGTTGCAAGAATCTATCGCCCACCTATCTCCTCTGTGCATTCCCTTTCTGACATAGCCCATCTCTTTAGTGAAACCATAGCTCAAAACCGAAAAAGTTAAATTTTGGTCCTTGGAGATTATAATATTGATTGGCTGAATCCTAAAAACAATAGTTTAAGACTTTGCAGCTAATGCAATTAATCTCCTCCCCAACTCACATAAACATTAAAAGCCATAACCACACCCTGCTTGATTGGATTCTCTCCACTTCTCCTGACCGAATCCAGGAGGCCGGTGTTCTCCCTAACAATTTCAGTGACCACTGCTTAGTGTACTGCGTGCGTAAAATAAAGGCTACTAAATCCTCTCCCAAGGTTAAAATCACCAGGTCCTTCAAAAAATGTAATTTTCAATCATTTCTAAATGACATCAAGAACCTCCCCTGCACACATATTAAACCAAATCCCAGATTTAGACTCTGCAGTTGAATTCTTTCAGTCTGAACTCCAACAAGTTTGGAATTTGCATGCCCCGCTGCGTAAGGTGAGAGTAAAAGGAGCACATATGAAATGGATCACAGCTGACCTCATTCAAATGTACCAGTTTTGGGACTCATTGTGGTCAAAGTGCAAGCATACTGGCTCTATGAACGATCATTGTGTATATAGACAATGGCAAAATATATGCACTAAACAAACAAAATTGGCCAATATGTATATGCTTATATAAATATATATTTGTGTGTTAATATGTGTATATATATATATACATATGTATATATATATATATATATATATATATATTAACACATATATATATATATATATGTATAAAAGCATATACATATATATTTATAAATAAATATATTTATATTTGCTACCATCGCTGTGTTACTTTCCCCCTTCGCTGTGCGAGGTTCTCATGCCGTTGGAGCCTATGGAAGCGCATTCTTGGGAGCACAATGCTTCCCAGCAATGTGAATTTGAACTTGCGAGTTCGCATTGCTGTCAACTTTTAATACCCGCGCTTATTTGCACGTTCTGGTATTATTCAGAAGAGTGCAAATATCGCTTTCGCAAAAGCGATAATTAGTGCTCCACTCGCAATCTGGCTCTAATTGGTAAAAGCAATTTTAAAACGCTTGAAGGCAAACATACTATATGTACTATGAGAAGAGGTGGGTATATGGTGCGCAAATCTGCCCCTTGCAATACACACTAATCTGCTCCCATAAAGCAGATAATAAAGGAACTGGTGCAAAGAAAAAAGAGAGAAGTGTGTGTATGCGCTAAACAGCTGTGGGGATAGAAAATAAAATACAGATAATATATTATAAAAACACTAGATGTGGCATACAAATATTGTATAGGTGTATTATCTTAGCACCTGGGATAAATATATAAATATCAAAGCAACTGAAATGAATAAAATATCAAAGCGATAAGGTGAAATTTATTTATCACATATAAAATATCACAAAAATAATATGACCGGTCATATATAGTATCAAAACACTACGCTAAAATTATGCTAAAAGTGGCTAAAAGAAGCTGAGTATAGGTTGAGACCTCTAGGTCTGAAAAGATATTGGGATGGTTGCCCTATATAAAAGTGTAAATCCACCTGTGAAATACTGGCTCGTGTGAGATTATGTCACAGTAAAAGTTCCGTTTGGAGTAAGGTAGGTATGAAAAGTTCTGCCTAGAGTTGAAATAAATGTTAAGGCTCCGTAATAGGAATAAATTGGTGTAAAAACACCGTATGGAGATATTTGTAGTTCCGTTAGATGTTTCCAATCAAACAGGGGTTATTAGCAGTTTCTATAATGATCAATAAACCGTGTCTCCTTTGCGGAGTATAAGAATACCCTCTGACTACCACGCTGTTGGGCCGCTACACCTCTTTAGTGCCTACCTGCTCCTTCTCGAGCTGAATCCTCCGTTAAGGTCCGGCACAGGTGTCCAGCGCGGCTCACAACAGCTGGTGACGTCAGGAACGCTGGATGCGTGTCGAATGTAGGTCCGGTCAGGAAGAGAAACTCTGCACAGAGTAATATTAGAACTGAGTAAAGTAGTCCCAACGAATCCTTTGCAATCCTTGCAGAAAGTAATGTATTATCACTTTGTGATTAATCATCTAGGTCCATCAACGCGTTTCACCACATAACATGGCTTTATCAAGATGGTTTAAGCTGGTTCTGAGATCCTTTATAAACGTATAGTTCATCTGTGATTGGTCATGGTTTAATTGTTGAATTGATGATTCCTTAAGGGCATACCTTACTTAAGGTGGATTTACTTAAAGGTGGATTTACTTAAGGTGGATTACCTAAGTTATCATTTTGTATTATATAGAGCTATTTCCTTCTAACATTTGATACATTTTATCTGGAAAAACCATTGTATATAGACAACTTCTTATAGTAAAAAAGTATTTCGAAGAATTCATTCTTTTTACTCAATTAGTATATGTACAATCTATATGTATATATAATTAATAAAACAGCTAAATGTATAGATGGGATTAATGTAATGTAAACCTAATGGTAATTTGTATGTGTACAATTTATAATAAAATTCTAAAAAAATCTTAAAAAATGTACAAAAAAAAAAAAAAAAAAATTTTATATTATCAATGCATGCATAATATAGGCTCGTCATTTATGCATATGTTGTATAAAGCATATGAAATTGGGACTAATGTAATAAGAGCTTACATCCATATTTATTAGAACTTGTATTATTTCTTTTTTTCTATCAGTATTAACGTAAAGCTTGTGAGAGTTAAAAATTATACAACGTTATTGTTGTTAAACCGTTATTAACCCTAGATGTCAGTACTTGATAGTAGGTCCCATGATATCAAAGGTCCCATGAATATCTTTAAATTCCGGATCATGCGTGACCTATTGGTTAATAATATGTAATACTCGTGAATCTCAATTAAGTTTACTAAAATGCCATATATGTTAAGAGAACTGTGACAGTAAAACTAAGGTAATCAATGAGGGATCATAAAAAGTCATAAATTAAATAGTAGGATATATCTGGGAGGGTTTTTGATGTTTTTATGTACGAAGTGTAGTTCTATTAAGGGTATTGTTTGGCTTATGTACATGTGTATACAATATAGAATGTTGGATAGGTGGGGAGTTAAAAGATTAACAGTCTAGAATAAATGGATTTAAATCTAGCTCTGAATTTAGTCCTTGTGGGAATAGTGTTTTTAATTCAAAAATAAGTTCTGCTTCTTTTCTAAGGAGTAGTTGATCAAAATTCCCTCCTCTCCATGGTTTTGCAATCTTGCAAATGCCCCAATATTTAAGGTCTTTGGTGTTGTTATGGTGTACTGTCCTGAAGTGTTCATAAAGCCTGGTGTCTTGATCACCTTTTTTATAAGATTGAGGTGTTCCCTAATTCTAGTTCGTAGAACTCTGGAGGTCTCTCCCAAATATTGTTTGCCACATGTGCATTGAATCAGGTATATGATGCCTTTGTCACTGCATCTAATGGTCTCTTTGATAGTGTATTCCTTACCTGTATTGAAGGACCTGTAATTTTTACATTTTGTGCTATGTTGGCAAGCTTTACAGCTATAGCAGGGATAATATCCCCTCAATTTTCTTCCCATCAAATCATTCTCTTTTATCTTATGATTTTCTTTCTTAAAATCACTGGGTGCAAGGATATTTTTAATGTTAGTTGCTTTTCTGTAAACAATGCTAGGGTGATCAGAGATATTGTTTCCCAAAATTGGATCAGATTTAATCAGATGCCAATGTTTGTTTAAAATCCTAGTTAGATGTTTGTGATGGTAATTATAATTAGTTATTAATGGTACTTTTATGATTTCTTTGGTCTGATTCTCAGCTTTTGGTTTTTTTGAGAGTATATTCTGTCTGTCCATATTTCTGACTCTAATAATCTCGTTTTTCAGACTATCATGATCATATCCCTTTTCCAAGAATCTGTCCTCTAGGATCTTAACCTGTGTATCATAATCAGAAAGTTTGGAACAATTGCCGGCTCCAGTGCAGAGGCTGTCTATTGCGTCAGAGTACGTCCAAGCGTATCATCAAGTGGGCGTGGCCTTACGCGTTTCGCGAGGCTCCTCCTCGCTTCGTCAGAGGCAATGCCCACATTGCTCATCCAAGCCCTTTTTAAATCATTCCCACTATTGCTTCTTCCCTGTTATAGGTTGACATACCTTGTGGTTTAAAGAGCCGCAAAAGGTCCATATTATTTTCTTCAATAATTGAACTGAAAGTTCACTAATAAAAATAACAATACACATAAAAAATCTTGTTTGCACATAAAAGAATACATAGTCCAAAAACATTCCATATTTAAATACTTCATACATAATAATAAAAGAACATAGCATCCTAAAACAAAAAAATATATGTATATATATTCCATACACAATCACTGCATCTATCTTTTGTTAAAAAATAATAACTTAATTACAAAGAAGGATATTGCACGAAATATATTGCACAAACCTATAATGCAAATAGCAATAAAAGACATATTTAAAACACACACTGTGATCTCTAAATAATGTTCCATGTGTTGAGAACGGTATATTTTGGGAACTGATGACATAAATACATTGGGAACACTATGTTTGCGGACAATAGACATAGATATATGGTAAAAGGATCCGTAAAATTTGATTTTAATAACTTAGGCTAAAATGTAATACAGATACTTCCTATAAACCCATATATATATAAAAACACCATATTACTTTATCTGGGTGACCATGGATGTCAGTTCCTTGTACACTTCTATTCCACATTTGTTGGGAATTACAGCAGTAAAATATTTTGCTAGGAAAAGTGGTTATATCAATGAGATGCAGATGGAATTTTTGGAGAAGGCCATGTTGTTTATTTTAACTAAGAATTATTTTATGTTTGAAAACAAATACTTCCTCCAAATTAGAGGTACCGCAATGGGTACAAAATTTGCTCCCACCTTTGCGAATCTTTATATGGGGTGGTGGGAGGACTTATTTGTTTTCAATCAAGATAATCCATTTAAAAACAATATAAAACAATGGTATCGTTATATAGACGATGTGCTTATGGTTTGGCATGGTTCATTTGAGGAATTGAAGAGATTCTTAGAATATGCAAACAAAAATCTCTTCAATTTGAAGTTTACAATGGAATGGAATAAAGAGAAAATAAACTTTTTAGACCTTGAGATCATACAGGAACAAGGCAAAGTTTATACAAACCTATATAGGAAACCAACAGACACAAATGGCTACCTGCATGCCAATAGTGGCCATCATGAAAAATGGATAAGGAATATCCCTCTAGGCCAGTTCCAAAGAGCGAGACGCAACTGCACAAAGGATGGTGACTATCAAGCAGCAGCAAGTGTTATTACAAATAGATTTTTAGCAAAGGGATATGACATTAAAGATCTAAGAGAGATTCAGGAAAGAGTTGGAACAATGGATAGGGATAAACTGATTAAGGGCACCAAACAAAAGAAAAAGAGTAGGGATAATAAAAGAAAGATACAATTGGTAACAAAATTTAATAGAGCTTCAAGGGAAATTGAAAAAGCAATGAAGAAGTATTGGCCAATCATAATGCAAGATCCGATCCTGAGAGATATCTTGAACGATAAAGGACAGGTCATTTTTAAGAGGAACTCAAGTGTTAAGAATAGGATTAGCCCAAGTATGCTTAAATCTGGGAATCATGCGAATTGGCTAAATAAGAACACAGAGGGATTCTTTAAGTGTAGTAGGAAGAACTGTAGTTGTTGTGCACATATGGAGAAAAACAAATGTGCCTTTGGTAAGAGAAAAGGGGAAACTACTTTTAGAGTAAAAGGATTGATGAACTGCAGGACCTGCTACGTTGTGTATCTTCTCAGGTGCTCATGTGACAAAATCTATGTAGGCCGCACGAAGCGACCTGTGAAAACACGATTCAATGAGCACCTGAGAAACATAGACAATGGGTTAGATAACCATGGTGTGCCAGCACATTTTCTTGAAGCACACGGAAAAGATAGCACAGGTCTTAGCATTTTAGCAATAGAACATGTGAAAAATCCTATTAGGGGAGGAGATAGATTACTCCTCCTTAGACAGCGCGAAACCTACTGGATTCATAAGCTGGAAGCGTTGGGTCCAGAGGGTATGAATCGCGACATTGATCTAGCAGCCTTTTTAGATGTGTAATATGGTGTTTTTATATATATATATGGGTTTATAGGAAGTATCTGTATTACATTTTAGCCTAAGTTATTAAAATCAAATTTTACGGATCCTTTTACCATATATCTATGTCTATTGTCCGCAAACATAGTGTTCCCAATGTATTTATGTCATCAGTTCCCAAAATATACCGTTCTCAACACATGGAACATTATTTAGAGATCACAGTGTGTGTTTTAAATATGTCTTTTATTGCTATTTGCATTATAGGTTTGTGCAATATATTTCGTGCAATATCCTTCTTTGTAATTAAGTTATTATTTTTTAACAAAAGATAGATGCAGTGATTGTGTATGGAATATATATACATATATTTTTTGTTTTAGGATGCTATGTTCTTTTATTATTATGTATGAAGTATTTAAATATGGAATGTTTTTGGACTATGTATTCTTTTATGTGCAAACAAGATTTTTTATGTGTATTGTTATTTTTATTAGTGAACTTTCAGTTCAATTATTGAAGAAAATAATATGGACCTTTTGCGGCTCTTTAAACCACAAGGTATGTCAACCTATAACAGGGAAGAAGCAATAGTGGGAATGATTTAAAAAGGGCTTGGATGAGCAATGTGGGCATTGCCTCTGACGAAGCGAGGAGGAGCCTCGCGAAACGCGTAAGGCCACGCCCACTTGATGATACGCTTGGACGTACTCTGACGCAATAGACAGCCTCTGCACTGGAGCCGGCATTTTCAGAGCAGTGTGTGTCAAAACGGAACAGAGAGGGTCCTAAAGATCTATACAGAGACTTACCTGCTGGCTATCGAATATTCCTTGGAGGAAGAGAGGAGGAGACCAGTAAAGGGGAATCTTTATATTTTTACCGCATGCACATACCTCATATGTTTGAGGGTATCGATGTGAGTGTTTGATTCGATGTTTTAAATCTGCTGTGTGATGTTTACCTAATAAATTATTTTTAATCTACACTTAGATCTTCCGTGTACTGTTTGGTGCACGGAGTTGCGCTCCTGTCTTTTCTTGTTTTTAACAGGGATTTGTCTTTACTCCTTAGAAAAGAAGCAGAACTTATTTTTGAATTAAAAACACTATTCCCACAAGGACTAAATTCGGAGCTAGATTTAAATCCATTTATTCTAGACTGTTAATCTTTTAACTCCCCACCTATCCAACATTCTATATTGTATACACATGTACATAAGCCAAACAATACCCTTAATAGAACTACACTTCGTACATAAAAACATCAAAAACCCTCCCAGATATATCCTACTATTTAATTTATGACTTTTTATGATCCCTCATTGATTACCTTAGTTTTACTGTCACAGTTCTCTTAACATATATGGCATTTTAGTAAACTTAATCGAGATTCACGAGTATTACATATTATTAACCAATAGGTCACGCATGATCCGGAATTTAAAGATATTCATGGGACCTTTGATATCATGGGACCTACTATCAAGTACTGACATCTAGGGTTAATAACGGTTTAACAACAATAACGTTGTATAATTTTTAACTCTCACAAGCTTTACGTTAATACTGATAGAAAAAAAGAAATAATACAAGTTCTAATAAATATGGATGTAAGCTCTTATTACATTAGTCCCAATTTCATATGCTTTATACAACATATGCATAAATGACGAGCCTATATTATGCATGCATTGATAATATAAAAATTTTTTTTTTTTTTTTTTTGTACATTTTTTAAGATTTTTTTAGAATTTTATTATAAATTGTACACATACAAATTACCATTAGGTTTACATTACATTAATCCCATCTATACATTTAGCTGTTTTATTAATTATATATACATATAGATTGTACATATACTAATTGAGTAAAAAGAATGAATTCTTCGAAATACTTTTTTACTATAAGAAGTTGTCTATATACAATGGTTTTTCCAGATAAAATGTATCAAATGTTAGAAGGAAATAGCTCTATATAATACAAAATGATAACTTAGGTAATCCACCTTAAGTAAATCCACCTTTAAGTAAATCCACCTTAAGTAAGGTATGCCCTTAAGGAATCATCAATTCAACAATTAAACCATGACCAATCACAGATGAACTATACGTTTATAAAGGATCTCAGAACCAGCTTAAACCATCTTGATAAAGCCATGTTATGTGGTGAAACGCGTTGATGGACCTAGATGATTAATCACAAAGTGATAATACATTACTTTCTGCAAGGATTGCAAAGGATTCGTTGGGACTACTTTACTCAGTTCTAATATTACTCTGTGCAGAGTTTCTCTTCCTGACCGGACCTACATTCGACACGCATCCAGCGTTCCTGACGTCACCAGCTGTTGTGAGCCGCGCTGGACACCTGTGCCGGACCTTAACGGAGGATTCAGCTCGAGAAGGAGCAGGTAGGCACTAAAGAGGTGTAGCGGCCCAACAGCGTGGTAGTCAGAGGGTATTCTTATACTCCGCAAAGGAGACACGGTTTATTGATCATTATAGAAACTGCTAATAACCCCTGTTTGATTGGAAACATCTAACGGAACTACAAATATCTCCATACGGTGTTTTTACACCAATTTATTCCTATTACGGAGCCTTAACATTTATTTCAACTCTAGGCAGAACTTTTCATACCTACCTTACTCCAAACGGAACTTTTACTGTGACATAATCTCACACGAGCCAGTATTTCACAGGTGGATTTACACTTTTATATAGGGCAACCATCCCAATATCTTTTCAGACCTAGAGGTCTCAACCTATACTCAGCTTCTTTTAGCCACTTTTAGCATAATTTTAGCGTAGTGTTTTGATACTATATATGACCGGTCATATTATTTTTGTGATATTTTATATGTGATAAATAAATTTCACCTTATCGCTTTGATATTTTATTCATTTCAGTTGCTTTGATATTTATATATTTATCCCAGGTGCTAAGATAATACACCTATACAATATTTGTATGCCACATCTAGTGTTTTTATAATATATTATCTGTATTTTATTTTCTATCCCCACAGCTGTTTAGCGCATACACACACTTCTCTCTTTTTTCTTTGCAAACATACTATATGTATTGCTGTATCCTGATTTTTAATGAAAATAATTTAACATTTTTATTTAAGTTTTCATCTTTAACAGTAGCACAACATAATATAAATATGTAAACCTAAAATAACCAGTTATCTCATATATCAATGTATTGAACATTATTTAGTAAAATATTAATTTAAAGCTAATCATTATTAGTGATTACAGACAATATCACTCATAGCCTAACCACTAAGAAAAAGAAAAAGGGAGAGGGGGTTAGGGAGGGAGAAGGAAAGACGCGGAAAAGAGCTCAGCATCGTCCCAACCATATAGAGGGAGTAATCCAAAGAGTCAGTCCACAAACAGTACCTTAAGCCAATCTAGGAGTTGAACTCTGCCTTTTTTTTATAGAACGTGCAGAGAAAAATATCAAAAGCCTCACATTTTTCTTTACTGCCTCATTTCATTAGCATGAACACCTATTTAACTTTGTGTAACTAATTCTTATTAATAAGGAAATAATTATATAAGTTAATCAAGCATCTAAAAATGTTTATTAATGAACAGTACTTACAAGAAATAATTAAATGTAGCAGTTTCTAAACTATAAGGGATTGCGCAAAAAGCTTATTTATAGAAGAGATTGTCTCTTTTTTTTTTTCTTTTTTTTTTTAAAGTTTTCAAACTTTAAGATTTATTGAAAGATGGACATAAGAGTACAAACAAGCGCACACAGTACAAAATAAAAGTAAAATTACATTTTTGCCTTACAGGATGAACCTTGCAACACATATGAAAACCAGGGATAGGCAAGGTGTCCGTATACGGACACTGGTGTCCGTGACTGGCCCTTGCAGTGTCCGCCACCTGTTTTGTGAAGGGGAGGGAGGAGTAGGACAGATGAATGCTGGTCCTCACTCGCCCTTGACCCAAGCAGTGCCACTCTAAGTAGCGGGAAAGTGAGGGAAGAAGCAAGCTGCCTGCAGTCAACTAACCGTGAGTCGTGACCCATCACAATTCATTGATGTGTGTGGCAGCATGGTGCTGGTGTCTGTGTGTAGAAGACCGCTGCCTACTCTGACAAACCTTACGTAACCAAGTAAGTAACCAATCATGATGATCATGCAATTAACATCAAGGTGAGTGGGTTTGGTCAGGAGTTGCAGACTCTCAATATAACCAAAAAAATAAAAGATAATACCACAAGCAGTCTTTATATAAATGTTATTTTAAACATGTTTGTATAGATGACTAATTTGTACTTGTGGAACTAGACCAGGGCCGTCCAATATGCAGCCCATTTGACAGCAAAGTGTCGCTCTACTGACTTATAGAAACATAGAATATGTCGGCAGATAGGAACCATTCCGCCTATCTAGTCGGCCCAATTTTCTGAATACTTTTATTAGTTCCTGGACTTATCTTATATCTAACATAACGTTATGCCTATCCCATGCATGTTTAAACTACTTCACTGCCTCTACCACTTCTGCTGGATGGCTATTCCACCATGTATCCACTACCCTCTCTGTAAAGAGAGTGTTTTTTGATGTTTTTAATTTGAAATGTACCTTGATGTCCTTCACTAACGTCTGTTCTTTGAAAAATGTCCGCCACAGCCTTGGTCCGTGCCTATCCCTGATGAAAACAAAGGATGTTGGAATTAAGGTTCAGAAAACAATTATTAAGTACTCAGTCCATTTTTGTAAGCTCTGAAGAAAATATGGGTGTTATTATAATACATTGTAGAATTTTTTTTTATCGATGGCGAGAAACATGGGCAAAAGCATATCCATCTGGAAATGGAGGAGTAAATAACTTTAGAAAGCTAGACATACTGGTCAGATACCATAGAGCAAGGAGGGGAGGAGGGGGAGGGTGAAGAAGAGAAAAAAAAAAGGGGGGAAGGGGGGAGGGAAGGGAACGGAGAAGGCTAGTAAGAGGCTGGAATGGTATTTTTTATTACATTGCATGGGGCTGGTAAAGGGGAAGGGAATCGAGGGGATGTACCCAGCAGGTTATTATCTAAGAGACTTTCATTGGTCACAAATTTGCGAGTGTAGTGGGGCTTTGTTGTTCTGAGTAAATATCGGGAGCTCCATAATCTCAAGATATGACATTATCTTAGTGACTTCGCTCCACACTGGATAAAGCTTCTGCCTCCATAATCTAGCTATTGACAACTTTGCTGCCATAAGCATATAGACGCTAAGGAGATCCCCGGCCTTTGTTATCGTTTTAATATTTAGATGAAATAGTAAGGTCTGTGGGGTGGTCTCCAAAGAAGGGTCTAAGAGCTTTAGTCTGCATACAATCTCATGCCAGAAGGGTTTTAACGCAGGGCACTCCCACCAGATGTGGGAAGGCATACCAACAGAACCACATTCCCTCCAGCAAAGGGGGGAATTAACCGGGGAGATTTTGAAGAGTCTGAGGGGGGTGAGGTGCTACTGAAGACATACTTTGATGTAAAGTTCTAACAAAGTTATACAATGCAAGGGCTGTCTGGTAAGCGAAATGGCCTTGGACCACTCATCCTGCTCAGCACTAAAATTAAGAGATCTCTCCCACACAGCGATATAAGCTGATTTATTGAAAATTGGGGGGTTCAGCAGGTCCTTATATGAGGTTGCAAGTGCGTGCGGGACTTTAATACCTGCCAGCCATCGCTTCTCCCAAGCGGTAGGTTCTCTTGGAGGGGAATTCAAAAAACCCCAAGATTTCAGGAGGCTGCGCACTCTCCAAAATTCAAAACGCAGGAGAGGAGGGGGATTATAAGTGGAGCTAAATTGAGCTAGCGATATCATGCGACCCTCGGGGAGTAAGTCAGCAATATGAATTATACCATGTTCTTCCCATAAGGAAGGGCGAGAGTCTCGAAGAGCCATTAGTAGGCCTGAGAAGGAATGAATTGGCGACAGATGGGGAGCTATCTATGGTAAGGAGTGGATCTTGTCCCAGAAGTGGAGTGCATGTAGGATAATTGGATTTTGGATCTTATAGTAGGCCCTAGTGTGTTTTGGTAACCATATAAGGTCTACTAGAAGGAGGGGGTCAGGCAAAGTCGCCTGTTCCAGGATTTTCCACTTGCTCTGGGAAGCTTTAACATTCCAGGCAAGAATATGAGCCAATCTAGTGGCCTCATGGTAGAAAATTAAGTTGGGGGCGCCTGCGCCTCCACTCAAAAGCGGTTGCTCCATTATTCTTGTGGCCACCCTGGGATGTTTGCCTCTCCAGACAAATCGATTACACGTAGCTTGAAATTTACCAATAAGGGATTTGGCGATAGGAATGGGAAGGGCGCGAAACAGGTAGGTGAGCTTGGGAAGAAGGACCATCTTAAACGCGGCAATCGTGCCTAGCCAAGATATGCAAGGAACATTCCATTTTACAGCACAATTTTGAAATTGGCGTAGGAGTGGGTAAAAATTAGCTTCTATGACGGTGGATATATTGCTAGACAAATAGACACCCAAGTGTTTGATCTTATGTTTAGACCAATTAAATGGATACATCAGCTTCAATTTTGCAAATTCGTTATCAGCTATGTTTATAACATAGGCATCTGTTTTGTTAATGTTAAGTTTATAAAAGCTAATACTGCCAAAGCTCTCAAGCAGTGTGAAGAGGGGAGGAAGAGAACCTGTTGGGTCTCCTAAGAAGATGGTCAGATCGTCCGCAAATAGGGCGGTCTTTTGAGAAATACATGCTACCTCAACTCCCTTAATATCTGGGTTTATTCGAATAGCTTCCGCCAAGGGTTCTATGATCAGGGTGAAGATAAGAGGGGACAATGGGCATCCCTGTCTTGTCCCGTTGGAAATAGGGAAGGTTGATGAGTGAAAGCCTAAACCTCTGACTGAGGCCGAGGGCGTAGAGTATAGTGCAGCTATGCAAGAATAGAATCGCGGGGGGAAGCCAAACCTTCTCAAGACCTCGAACATATAAGTCCAGCCCACCCTGTCTTTTTCCGCATCTAGAGCCAAGGTTGTACACGGGAAACCTGTTCTCCTGGCTTCTAGATGTATTTTAAGAATTCTTCTGGTATTGTCTGGCCCCTCTCTACACAGAGTAAAGCCAACCTGGTCCCAGTTGATTAATGAGGGAAGAATGTGGTTAAGTCTAGTGGCCAAGAGTTTAGCAAAAATTTTCATATCAGTATTGATTAATGAAATATGGCGAAAGTTTTCACAAATGTTTGGAGCTTTACCGGGCTTAGGAATCGTAATTATGGTAGCTTCTAGGAATTCAGCAGGAAATATGCTGTTATGTCTGGCTAATGAGAACAGTCTAGTAAGTACAGGTGAAAGCAGTGGGAGAAATGTTTTGTAGAAGAGGGCATTATAACCATCAGGACCAGGGGCTTTGCGATTTTTTAGTGAATTGATGGTGTCTCTGATTTTTTTAGGGCTAAAGGGGGAATCTAAGAAAGTTTTTTGTTCCTCCGACAGGGTGGGCAAGGACAGAGCGTCCAAGAACCTCTGAACTCGAAATAACGAGGGGGGAGTATCAGCAGTGTGGTTTTCTAGATTATACAAAGATAAGTAGTAGCTAGCGAAAGCATTACCTATGTCTGAGGGGAGACAAACTATGCCCGAGGGCGTCTTGATGTATGGGATTCGTGCCGCAGCTGTGCGTTGTCACAATTTATTAGCCAATAGCCTGTCTGCTTTGTTGCCTTTAGCATAGAAGATTTGTTTAAAATTTTGAATGCGGGCCTGCAAGCGCTGTGACTCTAACTCTTCAATCCGGTTCTTAATTTCCTTAATTCGAGTTAGGATTTGGGGGTCCAGTGTTAGCATATGGGTGGCATTTAAGTCTTTTAGGGATACATGTAATTTGGCTAGGGAGTTGCCTGTTTTTTTCTTGTGTTCAGCCCTTAGTTTAATAAAGAGGCCACGGACAAATGCCTTCAAGGAGCCCCAAAGATTATAGTCACTGACTGCACCATTGTTGTTAATCACTAAAAAGTGTTCTATCTCAACCTTGAGGAATTCGGTATGTTCCACAGAGGAGAGAATGAAATCTGGCATTTTCCACAATGTTCTTGGAGCATTTGGATTGTGAGTTTGCAAAGATAGCTGTACAGGAGAGTGGTCCGACCATGCACAGCCAGGCATGTGTATAGATTGGATGAGGTCTAGTTGGTGGGGTTCACAAAAGATATAATCAATTCTAGTGTAAGTATTGTGGACGGGAGAATAATAGGAGTAGTCTCTAGAAGAGGGGTGATGGAAGCGCCATGCGTCAATATATATAATAATATATTGGGCTATGAGATTGTTAAATTGTTTAGCCTTCCTGGTTAGAGAGGGGTCGCGGGGTTTAAACTGTTGCAATCGTCTATCATAGATAGTATCCAATATCATGTTGAAATCACCTGCTAACAACAAATTGTGCGTTTTATGTGCATATAGCAGCCTTAGAAATTTACGGAGTGCTTGTATTTGCCCGGAGTTAGGGCCATAGTAGCTTGCTAAGGTGTACGGGACACCATCGTATCTGCCCTGGGGGTCCCTGATTACTTCTAATTTCTCAAATAGTAAGCTCTTATGTAGCATGATCGCAACTCCTCTTGACTTTCCCGTGAAGGAAGCTGTTTCTATGACTTGGAAATGTTTGGAGTTTAGGGGAATGGATGTCCCATCGATCAAATGTGTCTCTTTGTAGAAATGCGATTTGTGTTCTAGCATGGGCCAGGTGACCTAACAGTCTACTTCTCTTATTTGTGGTATTAAGCCCTCTAGTATTGTGGGAGGTGCAAATGAGTGCCATTTTTATGGGGGAAGCTCCAAGGAGAGGAGAGAACAGGGAGTAAGGGAGTAGGAAAGGGAAATGGGGAAGGGAGGAGGGAGAGGGGGAGAGAGAGAAAAAAAAAAGGCGGAGGGGAGCTTAAGACAGTACTAAAAGGAAGATGGAGTAGATGGTATCAATTAGGGGGTTAGTACCATTGTAGGTAGGAAGCTTACTTACTACTTACTATGAGGGTGCAGTATAGACAAGAGTAACCGCTTATGTAGCCCCCTAGTAAATAGGGGTACCTTAGTTAAGGGGGGTGGGGGAGGGTGGATATGTAGCTGGAGGGGGGGAGGGGGAAGGTGTTAAATAATTGGTTGACTCAGTGGTTATATAATGTTAGGGGGTGAAAATGAAGCTGGTCTTTTGAAGTTCCAGAAGGGAGTAAAAGTAGTGACCAATAAAAATAGGGGGACATAAATAGCCATTTTGCCTGTTCTAAAGAAGGTAATTATAAAGAGGATGTGTAAAACACAGTGCTGCGTAGTGATGGAGAAAAATCTCGGAGAAACAGACTATTCTGGTATGCAGGCATGAACAAGGAGAGACAGTATAACAATATAACAATATAACAGTTATCTTCCCTAAAAAAAAAACATATAACAGAGAGGTAACCATTTGGAACAATCAACAGTTCAAACATATAAATAAATACGATTAACAGAAGAGATCCTGTGTCATGTTAAGCTAAGGGATATCCACAATCTATGTGAAGAGGACAAAGAGTCTAGGCAGTTTATTTGTTGTGAGGAAGCTCTTGCAACTGTTCCAGAGATTTAACATCAGGAAGAGCCAGTAGTGTGTAATCAACAGTTCAAACACATAATTAAATATGGTTAACAAAAGAAATCTTATGCTATGTTAAATTAAGGGATTTCCAACAGCCAAGTTATAGGGGCTAAGTATCTAGGCATCTAATATAATGTGATAGGGCTCCTTCAATTATTCCAAATATTTTGTATCAGGGAGAGCCAGTAAAGTATAACCTATGTTGGTGAGATGGGCACCCAAAAGTAATTAGTATAGTCTGACCTTGAGTGTATATAACAAATAGGTGCGTCAGTGAAGGGATACTCTAGTAAGCTGCTGGAATATTATGGACAGTAAAAGTAAGCAGAGGCACAGATAGCTATCTAAACTAGTTCCCATATAGCAATTTATCACCAATGTATAGTGGCCTGCTCTAGTTGTCCCAAGGGCAAGCTCTTATATATGTTATACAGTAACTACACCCCTTAGCAGGAAATCTTGTAAATCTAAGGGTGTTGTTAGCAGTGATGTAGCTAGTGAGTGGCAATATGATTAGGTTCTGTGAGCCTAAAATGTGCTATGCCCAACATTCCACATTAGAGTGCTTGTCTGAGGAATCAGGATATGTGAGATAGTAACTAAAGAATAAGTCCCTGAGGTTACTGCTATTGTGTAGGCATGTTTTTACTGTATTCACATCTGAGTGCGAGATACTCAATTAGTGGGACAGGCTAGAGATAGAATGCTATAACCTATATTACCCCTAAGTAGTGTACACTGGGAAGCTGATATTGTTGAGAAGCAGCTAAGGGGGAAAAAAACAAGTAAATAACAATTAAAGCAACACTTAACAATTAACAGATATTTATCAGTCCTTGGCCAATCATACTGAACAGGGAACTCTGAAGTTCCCCGGTCACCTGGGACCCAGTCCAGAAAAGGTAGCACATCTGCAAGTAAGATAAAAGACTTTAGGTGTCCGGAGAAGAGGTTCTTCTTCTTTGAGGGAGAGCAGACCATTCTTCAGTGTCTCCTTGAATATGAAAGGGGGGCCTTTAAAACTTGGTGTCGGCCATATGAAAGATTTAGCTTTAGCGCCTCTTAGAGTAGGCTGTGGATCCGTTGAGGTAGTCTGAAGCCGTTGTTCCGAAAGGGTATCTGGAGCACTAGGCGAAGTCCAGGCTTCTGCTGTGGCTCTTAGAGTAGTGCGCTGGTGTGGGAGTTTGTCTTTTTGTGTAGGTAGTAAGTTCCATAGCTGTAAAAGTTCAAAACCTTTATCTGCATTCAGAATTGTGAACATCTGATTGTTTCAGAAGACAAGCAGCTTTATAGGATAACCCCAGCAATAGCTGATGTTGTTATTTCTTAAAGTGGAAGTAATATCCGTGAAGGTTTTTCTTTTTTGGAGTGTTCTCATAGATAGATCTGGAAATATCTGTATAGTTTTGAACTTATCTGGTAGAATTGGTTTCTGGAAGTGTGCTCTTTGGATTCTTTCCTTATATGTATAATAATGTAGGCGGACTATAACGTCACGTGGTTGATCCTCAGAGAGGCCCTTAGGTTTAAGTGAACCATGGACTCTGTCCATTAAATCTTCAGCCTCAGTGGTTTTAGGAGCTATCAAGTGAAACAACTCCTGTAGAAAAGTCTGTAGATCTGAGTTGGAGACAGACTCCGGCACACCCCGGATCCTGAGGTTATTCCTCCGGGACCTGTCTTCCATGTCAGCTATTTTGTCCATTATGAAGGATGGCGTGACCTCTGTGTTTGTGAGTTGTTGTATGTCCTGCATGGCAGATAGCATAAGATCAGAGGTCTCTGATCTCGGTGAATCTGGAGAGTCTGTCTCATTAGGAGAACCTGAGCGAGAGGGACCAAAGTGGCCAATAACTGTTTTCTTTGGGAGATAGGGCTGTTTGTTATTTTTCTTTCTAGCTGACTGAGACATGCTGCAGAAATCGGTGATGCAAAAATATGTAGAAAAAAAAAGGAAGATAGCTAACTCTGGTGTGCTGTAAGGTAATTGTGAATAATCAGCAATATGAGTTAGCTGTGGATTTACAAAGTATAGCACGGTCAAAGCAGCACTGCAAGGGAGACAGGCAAAATTGGCTAATAAATGTTTATTCCATTGTTATAGGTGGTTAAACAGGTCAGAAGGAGGGATATAAACACAGGCTGCAGCTAGCTTTTGTTGTGATCAGATAGAAGGGCTGCAATTGGTAAAAGGCTCTGAGTCCAGTAAGGCACTGATCTTCACTCCCACAAATGTAATATTATCAAGTGCTGCTGCAAGTCCTTACATTTTAAGAGTTGCGCTTTATTAGTGTTGACAGGGCAAGAATAAAAAAAAGATTTGTTTATTATAGTTCAGCTGAGATTTGCCCGATATGTAAGAATGTTCCCTGGTGTATACAGCTATGTTAGAAATGTCAGGTGAATAGTTATGGAGCGGCCATACTGTATATAAGTCCCACGTGGAGATGCTGCTACTTTGGCTTGTATTTTGCTGGTAGAGATCGAGGTAAACTAGATAAATACACAAGTGCAGGGTTAAATGACTGCTCTGTAGTGCTCCGTGTGGTTGCAGGCTGTCTGTGTGAAATTATGTACACTGAGCTAGGTGCGCACTATCAGAGAGAGGGAGAAAAAAATGGCGTCTTCGCGCCTTAGCTGAAGGAGTACTTAGCGGCACTAAAGATTATAGGTATGTCCTCAAACTGAGTGGTCAGCGTGACCTCACCTGTATGGGTGTACAACAGTGGGTCACCTCGTCACAAGCCAGTGTCTGCCCGGTCGCCGCTCACTGCTGACAGTGTTGTCGCAATATCAGTGAGATGTCCTCAGAGATCTGCCCGCAAGATGTCGGAAAGTGGCAGCTGTGTTCTTAGCTGAGCTCCGGAGCGGATCCCCGACCCTTCGGAGCTAGATGCGCTGCACTATAGAAGCTGGTGCGGTGATAGACCAGTGTCCCGCCGGAGAGACCTGCTTGCAGGGCCCTGTAGCGCTTGTGGGTCTGAAGTAGGTTAGGCTCTTAATAAATCCTCAAGAAATTGGAGGGGTGTCCCACTGAGGGGGAACAGTTGGGGGTTAGTAAAGTACCCCTTAGTAGAAAGAGAGTCACTTTTCTATGGGTTTAGACAACTTAACGTTAGTTAGTGTGGAGGAGCTCTGTAAAGGTGTGACTGCTGTGTGCGATGGCTGGCTCCGCCCCTCGAGGTTGTCTCTTTTAACAAATATTAAACTATATTTATGTTTTCACATACAAATAGATCAAACACTTGCCATAATTTGGAGAAATCACAAAATATCTTTGGGATTTTTTTAGACTTTATATTGTAATGTAGGTGCCTCTTTTTCAGATTAGCTAGATGAACAACTCTCAAGCTATTACACTCAGCTGTTCAACTGCCCTTTGCTAACTAATAGTTTGATTTTAAAAATATATCCTGACCAAGAGCTACAAGCAATACAGACTTTTACACTCAGCTGTTCAACTGCCCTCTGCTAACTAACAGCTTGATGTTAAAATATACCCTGCCCTAGAACTACAAGCAATACAGACTTTTACACTCAGCTGTTAAACTGCCCTCTGCTAACTAACAGGTAGCCTTCTGGAAAACAGTTTCCCTCCCACCCACACCAAGCTCATTTCCTCATTTATAGATAGTCTCCCACACAACTTTCATTCTCCTGAAATGACAGCTGCAAACACTGATCAGCACATCCTTCCATTCACTTAACCCTATAGAATACATACCCTCTCTCCCTACAAGTACCTATATATCACACATCAATATGATATACTTTTTATTTATTTTTTATTTTTTACTATTTGTATTTTATTTTCATTTACACACCTCATACCACTAACATGAATCCAAATATCACCATACTGTTATTCATGATAACCTTTTTCTCACTCCAATTTTGTTCACATCACTATAAGCACACACCTCAAGCAGGAAAACAAATTATCATACACCATGGCCTGCTCTGTTGCTGTACCTTATCTGCTGAGTACTGGTGGAGAGTTATAAAAAATAGTCCTCCTACCCCCACTCACTATATGGCCAAACAAAAAGTATGTCCAAATTCCTATTCCTTACATTATTTGCCCTTGCAAATTATGTAGAGTCTAACCCTGGTCCCCCAACAAATTCCATTCCTAGCCTTCCAGCTAAAAAAGGCCTCTCCTTTGTGCACTGTAATATCTGCAGCTTACTACCAAAAATTGATGCACTGCAAGCATGGTGTTCACATTACAAGCCCAAAATCATTGTGATCTCTGAATCGTGGCTAACCGCAAAAATACCTGACTCTGCCATTGAAATACATGGGTATTCATGCCATAGAAATGGCATTATAATTTATGTTGACAATTCCATAAAGTACACCCCCTTACAAAAATCTGCTCTCCTGACACCTTTGATTTCCTTTCTGGCACAATTGAGATCCCGTGCAGTAAATCAATCATTGCAAGAATCTACCGCCCACCTAGCTCCTCTGTGCATTCCCTTTCTGACATAGCCCATCTCTTTAGTGAAACCATAGCTCAAAACCGAAAAAGTTGGTCCTTGGAGATTTTAATATTGATTGGCTGAATCCTAAAAACAATAGTTTTTTTAAGACTTTGCAGCTAATGCAATTAATCTCCTCCCCAACTCGCATAAACATTAAAAGCCATAACCACACCCTGCTTGATTGGATTCTCTCCACTTCTCCTGACTGAATCCAGGAGGCAGGTGTTCTCCCTAACAGTTTCAGTAATCACTGCTTAGTGTACTGCGTGCGCAAAATAAAGGATACTAAATCCTCTCCCAAAGTTAAAATCACCAGGTCCTTCAAAAAATGTAATCTTCAATCATTTCTAAATGACATCAAGAACCTCCCCTGCACACAGATTAAACCTAATCCCAGATTTAGACTCTGCAGTTGAATTCTTTCAGTCTGAACTCCTACAAGTTTGGAATTTGCATGCCCCATTGCATAAGGTGAGAATAAAAGGAGCACATATGAATTGGATCACAGCTGACCTCATTCAAATGTACCAGTTTCGGGACTCATTGTGGTCAAAGTTCAAGTATACTGGCTCTATGAATGATCATTGTGTATATAGACAATGGCAAAATATATGCACTAAACAAACAAAATTGGCCAAGGCCCACTATTTCTGTGAAAATCTGAACAATAACATAAAGTTTTGGAAAGTCATAAATAACTTACACACTCCCCCAATCCACTCCCAACCCTCCACTCTCAAAGTGGACAACCAAACCCTGCAACTTCCCTTAAAAGTAGCAAATGCCTCTAACAATTATTTTGTCAGATGCTCCACCACCCTGATTGAAAAACTAATAAATGACACACATCCTGAAAATACAAATGTGGATCAGGCCCCGCTAAATCTGCAAAGACCCAATAATTTTAGACCTGTACCCATCAATGTCATTAAGAAACACCTTAATAATCTAAAAATAAAAAAAACAGTCTGGACCTGCTAAAATCCCAGCAATGCTGTTGAAGCTCAGTGCGCCGGCAATTGCTAAACCTGTCACAACCCTAATTAAGGAATGCTTGGTGTTTGGATACACACCCAAACTTTAGAAGACTGCAAGAGTAGTGCCTGAGTTAACCTTGGTTAGTAACTATCGCCCAATATCATTGCTCCCAGTATTGTCAAAAATCTTAGAAAAATGCGTCCATACGCAACTATTTGTGTATAACCAACAATCTAACTATCTGACCCCTGATCAATCAAGTTTTCGCCCAAATCACTTCACTACAACTGCCCTCCTAAAAGTTTGCAACAACATCCAAACTGGCATGGAACAAGGAGACCTAACTGGAGCAATTTTCCTTAATTTTGCAAAGGCCTTTGACACAGTAGACCACAACATACTACTGCTCAAACTAAAAAACTCAGGTATTGGTGATTGTCCGCTAACCTGGTTTCGATCATATGTATCGGATCGATCACAATATGGCTCCATTTCTGAAAGCAACTCCCTCTCCCAGTCACATGTGGTCTGATCATAGGTCTGATCCAAACGTTCCCAAACCATTTTTTAACTTGCAACTGGGTTGTCTACATAGACAGCTCTGAGCTTCTTGACATGTTCTGCAGATTCAGCACCTAACCACTTTACCAGCAGATCAAGCTCTTCTCTAGCAGATATACCTAAATCTTCAACAGCAGTCTTGAATGTAGACTTCCAAGATCTGTAGTTCTCTGGCAGGTCATCAAATTTTGTAAGACTTGTATTAGTAAGCTCACGTCGAATAATATACCTTGCAAACTCAGACATCTCTAACATCTCTGTCTTTGTTACTGGAGGTGCCTGAAGATCACTTGGGTAATAGGAATTGAATGCTGAGGGATAGTATGGGTTCGCTGATATATTTAATCCAGCTGAAGCCTTTTCTTTCACTTATCTTAATGGAAGTGACTGTGATGGGCCCCATACTTGCTTGTTTACAAGAGGTTGTGTGATTTGTGCATTGACACCTGAGCAGCTCATCCACTGAATTGCATCAGTTCTGGCTGGAGCAATTGGATCACTATTGAGGTGTATATAATTTGTGGTAGGGTGCACATCATTCCAACCTTTGTCTTTATGACCATTGCCTCTTTCTTCTTCCTCAAAGGAGTTGTAGTGTTTTCCACTCTGGTTAAGAACATAATCACATTTTCATTTTGCAGTATTTCTAAATCTGTTTCTTTTTTCTCTGCTTCTAATTCTTTTTCCATTTCCCATTTTGCTGCTTCTAATTCTTTTTCCTTTTTCTGTTTTGCTGCCTCCATTTTCAGTGTTGCTTCTTTTTTGCTAAAAGAGGCGCGCACCATTGCAGCTTCTGCTTCTGCACATGCTTTGATAATCGCAGAGTTTATAGATGAAGAGGTAGTACTTCTAGATTTAGCAGAGCGAATTGTTGAAGCAGCACGCGGTGATCTGGATTCTAGCAAGTCTGCAATCCTGATTTCAACTGTTGCTAATGTGCTTTGCATTAACTTCTCGCGCTGTAGATTAGATTAATTAAACTGGGTTTGAATTTGCACAGTTTTCTCAACATTAGTTTTTGATAGCAGATTAAAATATTTGCGTGACAACCTTTCATAATTTTCATAACAAGTATTAAGTCCGTCTGTTCTCTGTCAATAGGAGTTTCATTAGCTAAAGACAAACATTTTCTAACCTTCTCCCACATTTCATCCAATGCATCCACTAATTCATCTCAGCTTGATAACTTTGTATGACTTTCTCAGTGGGTTTTATTGTACGCTGTGGTCTAATGTTCTGCTCTTTCTCCTGTGACAGTGTAGCTTGTATTGCAAGTTCCTTTTCAGACATTTTGAGTCACTAGATTAGAGCTATTTTTAACTGCAGTAGTAAATTTCTCTGAGGAAAACTGACAGTATATAAAAGTTCAGTGTACACTTCTCAGCTGCAGATTATCTTGTGTGAGACAGTGCAGATGCTTAATGGAGACTTCCTTGTTAAATGCAGAAATATTTACTGAGCTGTTTGCAGCAAGTTATGTAGCTTCTCATTCATATAAAGTCCTTTAGTTACACACTGAGCTGTGTTCAGTTTCACAAACATGAGTCTTTCTATTGAAGATTAATTACTCTGAAGGTATTATTTTTACTATTCTGACTTCATCTACTGTTTTCAAGATGACTGCCTTCTGATGGAAAGTTTAGACATGCAATCCTACTTACAGTTAGTAGAATCCAGCAGTAGCTTAACTCAGACAAATACCACAGCAGAGATTTGTGAATCCTTCATGCTTTATTGTTGCAGGAGAAAGAATTCTGAGGTTCCAGAAGTAGTAATGCCAGGTAAAAAGAATTTGCCTCTACAAAGCTATAAGGGCTGATGCTCTACCTGGTAGCTACAACCCTTAAAACCAATAACTTATCAACTTACACTCTATAACAATAAAGACACGTACACAGAGAGCTGGGTATAAGACCATATCATGGTCATGTTTATTTAACATTTAAATAAACCTGACTTCAACTGAAGTCATAACTATACACATTAACTTGTGGCGGCATTCAAGGCCTAGTAAATAATAATAACTCCATATGACTAGAGGTCAAGGCCAGGTGTTATTCGAATTGCAAAGTGGAAGGGGGGCCGCAAAATGAGGATACACCCCATTCCGTCTAGGAGGCTCAAACGTCCTAAAGGATCTTCATCCAGCTGTCCCGTGGGGTGGGGGGGCCTGGGGACATCTCCTCCGCCCATTAGCCCGACTGTCACCCTTACAGACTCTGCCCTCAGGTATTTATGGCCACAACCTCCCGCCACAAGAGACAGACTCTATCAGGAAAGACGGACTCTTGCCACCACCAACTAAATATGGTTAACTAAGGCTCTTTTGAGGTCCACCAGGAAGATTAACAGCCCTTCGTCGGACAGGTGCACCCCATCTGGATGATAAAGTTGCTTCCTGATAGCTGAAATCCCTTCATGGCGGACCAAAAAACCGCCTACAGCCGTGACTGCTCTACCCAGCTCTCTGTTTACCTTCTTCCTGACTCTATATGCTGTCTTGGGCATGGGAAAGAACCTCCACCGCAACCGGGGAATAATATTGGACCAATCCAATCTCACTCCCGGAAACGTGGCACAGATCCATCGCACATCAGATCTCATGATATTGATGAGGTCCAACGCCGATGCACAACCTAAATCATAACCCCCATATGTAGAAGGATAATCTGGCATCTTGAAGAAGGGCAGGCAAACTATTCCACTGTAAGCCTCTACGGCCCAACCATCTCACCAAGGCCCCTACCACCGATAACCCCAAGGCCGTCCAGTGTACGTAAGAGAGACCTACGATCCAAACACACGTAGGGCCCCTAGCAATACCTATAATAGATTACAATAGTTATGAACTATACACCAACTGAACAAGGCAAACTCGGTCAACATGCAAGTCCCCCCCCCATCTACACCTCCAATGGAGGGCGCACATACAGTCCGACCCACAGCCTAACGTTGCAGCACTAATGGCAGCCCCTATACAGATCGAGTGAGGAGTAATTCTGCAGTCTCCCATACCCGCCGAAGCCACTGCCCTCTTCAGAACTGCTCTAAACTGGTATCTGGACAGGTTAGCCCCGTCAGCATGCACTAGGAACTGCAACTGGCCATGCGGACGCCGCACTACATAAGTCCTAGTCAAACTCACTGGACAAGTCTCTGAAAACGAAGGGGTCAGGGTCACCTAAGCGCCTTTTCCATCCTGGTCTGTCTTAGAACGTGGGATGAACAAGAGCATGTTATCCCCCGCCCACTTGACATGTGACGCCTGTATCCCAGACTTAATTGCCTGCTTGGAGGCAGCAACCAACTTCCCCGGCCTCAGAGCAGCAAAAAATGCCAATGAAAAGGCGCATTGAAACATGGCCTTCTCATAGGAATCTGTGCACACAGCTTCCAATGCGTTAAGCAGCTTGGACAACCTCTGCATTGTCACGGGTTCCTGAGCATCTCCTAAATTCCTTTCTAACCTGCTCCAGCCTTTGACAACCTGTCTTAACATGAAACCCTTAGGGACATTGGGGTATTCCAGTAAGTTACTGAAGAAGCATATTGCCGCAAGCTTACTAGACACCACCCCCTTTGAGACCCCCTGCCTGTTCATGCTAGTGAGCCATTCCAGAAACAATGCCCGGGGACCATCCTCCACTACCAAGTCATGCGCTAAGCAAAACCCCACCCACTCACCCCAGTGCTGTGAGTAGGCCTTCCAGGTGTGCGGGGCCAGTGACACCTGCTGTTGCATTGGGTGCCAACCTACGGAATTGTTCCCACTGAAATCTAGATAATGCATCTGCCAAAGTGTTATTCACCCCCGGGACGTGCCTCGCCGTAAATTGGATGTTATGCTGTAAACATCTTAGTACTAAGTGGCGGATGTACCGGAAAACCACTGGCGAGGAAGCAAATAGTCTGTTAATTGAGAAGACAGCGCTAGCGTTGTTTGTCTAAAATACAATGAACCTGTTCCTTAGATCCGGACCCCACAGCTCAATTGCCACGACTATAGGAAAGAGCTCTAACAATGTTAGATTCCTAGTCAGGCCCGCCTGGACCCACAACAACTGCCATGGCTATGCACTCCATTGCCCTTCCAGATATGCTCTGTAGCCAAATGCCCCGGCCACATAGGTGAAGAGATGCAAGGCCTGACTAGATGCCTGTGGAGAACACCATAGCAATGACCCATTGAAATCCATGAGAAATTGCTCCCATACCTTCAGGTCCGCACGCATGTCCTCTGACACTATGACCACCCACGAGCGATGAGGAGCGGTCAGCTTAGCTTCCATCCTCCTATTAAACACGCGACCCATGGGTATAACCTTGCATGCAAAATTGAGGACTGCAGCTCTCTTATTGTTATGCTTGGGGCTGCTGCTACCTTCCGGACTGCAGCAAGCATTGTTCCCACCTTGTCAACGGGAAGGTGGCATAGCCTTGCAGCAGTGTCTATTTTATGCCCAGGAATGTTAGCCTGGTGCAAGGCCCTTTGGTCTTATCCTCTGCAAGTGGTACCCCAAACTTGGCCATCAATCCCCTCATAACCGCTATGAGTCTAGCACATTCCCGAGAATCTGCGCCACCCACCAGCAGGAAGTCATTGAGGTAGTGGGCCAACGTGCCACCTGCTGCTGTCACGTTCGACCAATGCAAGAAAGTGCTAAACGCCTAAAAATAGGTGCAGGACACCGAGCACCCCATGGGGAGGCATTTATCAACGTAATACTGGCCTTCGAATTTGCACCCCATCAACCTGAATGGCGCGGGGTGTATGGGAAGCAATCGGAATGCTGACTCGATATCGGTGGACCCGACCCAAGGGCCGGATTAGTAGGCCCGCTCACCACCAGAGGCGCAACATCTGCCGGCAGCACAGCAGAAGTAAGGTCCCTAAACAGGCCCACTACCACAGCTGCAGCCTCCTGGGATAGCCCAGAGGATGTGAGGGCCTCAAATCCCACCTCCAATGCCCTCTCTAGAATAGGAGCCACTCCCCCCCCCCTTGCTCCCCAGGTCCCACAACCATGGCAGTACTAGGCCCCGGGGAGTCATCAACAGGGGGAGGGGGACAGGTGGGGTGGATTGGGCCTAAGGGGGAGGGTGGAAGATACAGGCCTCTCCTTTGTGGGCATCTGTGGCACAAAATCCACGATCTCTTCCTCCTGTCACCCCCTAGGTGCAGCCCAGCGTGTTGACATTCCAGCCTCCTCTCTAAAGCGTTGAGGCAACGCTGGGCTCCTCTTGGATCAAGACATCACTGGAAAGGATGATCACAGCAAACTTTCTCAGTTGAAAATTCCAGGAAGAAGAGGCAGGAACTTTCAAGAACTACCCTTATAATTGGTGAGTCTAAAACCTCCCATTACTCTGCAACAATGTTGCTATCACCATGAACCAGGGATTTTCACTACCTTGGAATGTGCAGGCCCTTAACTTCGTTACAGGAGACCTTGCTACTCTACACTACCCTTAGCAGAAGATTCTAGCAAGCTTTGCACACACAAAATGAAACTAAAATGGAGGCAGGAAGTGACCTCAAAAGGTAAGAGGTAGAACAGATAATATACATTAAATTAAATAATAAAACATAACACTAGAGGGAGCACAAGAACTAAAATAGCACTTAAAGATGTACATATGAAAATATGGACAGAACAGTTAGGCTTGTGAACTTGCAAAACCACACTTTCCACATTTAGGGCACCATGTACTAAGCCGTCAATTAATCCAACATTGTAGATGTGAATAAACTCGCATAGCGCTGTCACTATGTACTAAAAAACACTCTAAATAGACACGTCTAGCCCGCCGCGATTATTGATAAATTTGACGCCTCACTCACCGTAACTAATCTAATTTACTTAAATGTCAGTAAAATTGTATGGCCAGATATGCAAGGTGTTAGAAACATCATAGTAGTCGTGGGAACAGAATCTGAATACTATAATATATATATAATGTTCAATTTTTTTTATCAGTTCATTCTGTGCGTTATTTTTGTAATATTTATTTACAAATTTGATATGACTTCATCTGGATCGGATTCCCAGACTTCAAAATCCAAGAATCCTCACTTTTCTCATCAGCAAAACATAGTTTTGATTGATATGATTATTGACTCTTATGATTATTTATTTGGATATCGTGTCAAACATACAAATTTTTCACAAAGGAAGATGATCTGGCAACGGATAAGCAATGCAGTTAGTGCCAAGTGTCCTGGAAAAAAAGATGTTGAACAGCTCAAGAAACGTTATAACAACATCAAATGTTTCGCAAAAGCTAAATTGGCCAATGAAAAAAATTCTGCACGTGCTACCGGAGGTGGAAGAGCATACGTGGCCAACTTAAATGACTGCGAACAGAAGCTTGTTCAGCGTCTAGGGCCTGAGATCATCACCGGCATAACGGACGACTGTGACAGTGATTTGAGAGGTAAATGTCTAACGTAATAATTTACGAGAAATGCTTGTAAAATATCGATCGGTGTATTTGTCCAATATTGAGATTGAAAAATAACCTTATTTGTCTTCCTACAAAAGAAATTAGCTGCTTATGTACGTTATATCACACATAGGCCTCAATGAATTTGATTCATAGAAATAATGACACATTTTTAATAATTTTGCATAGTTATTGATTTCAGAAATATATATATATTAAAAAAAATAATAATAATTCTATGTGATTCTATAATAATCTTCGTTCTCGAATTATCTGTTGTATAAAACTATAACGGCAATATTTAAAACAATTTAGATATATGTGTACTGTATTGTTCCTGCATATAAGAGCTAAACTATAAATTCTAACTTGATAGTCTAAAACATCTTGGAATGACGCATATAGACCTTTTTTTTTTTATTAATTGAGTTGCAATATAGGGGAGAACTAAGTAATGTGATCTCTATAGATAACATTGTGCCCACGCCGTACCTTTTTAATAAAAATTGCAATAGGCCGAATTTAATTTTAAATTTTAATAAAGGAAATGCCATGTGACCATGCTTAGTTTATAATATGCTTAGATACAAGCTAATAATAGCTTTCAAAAGTATATAATATGTAGAGCCAACAACACAATGATTGTTGGAAAAAATAGATCGATAATTCCTCTAATAGTCATTCAACAGTTTTTCTTAATCAAAACTATATAATAAATAAACTTTTTACCTCAGATATTAACTTTGATCTAAGCATATTCTGACAGCCCCCTGATCACATGCCTTTTTATTTATTATTTATTGACTTTCATTTTATACAATTAATTATTAGTGCAGTGCCACAATCCACTGGCGTGATCATAATGTAATCAGTTATACAAGTACAACTCGTGGTCAATTTATAAGGTCGATATCAACTCTCACACACAGTACTTCCTCTGCGGACAGTCTACTTGAAAATATTTATTGTTTTAAAAAAAAAAAATTCCTTTATAAACCATTAGCCAGTTTTGCATTACCAACACTGCTTTATTAATATACTTTTTACCTCTGTGATTACCTTGTATCTAAACCTCTGAAGACTTCCCCCTTATTTCAGTGCTTTTTAAAAACGTGAATTTCAGCCAATTAGTGCTGGTTTCTGCATAACTTCACGGGAGTGAGCATAATGTTATCTATTACTATATGTCATATATGAACTAGCACTGTCTGGCAATTTGGTGGCTTAGAAACAGGCAGAGGTTTAGAGGTTATAACGTATATTAATATAACAATGTTGGTTTTGCAGATCTGGGGAATGGGTAGTAAAGGCATTATCTATCTTTTTAAAAAAATAAAAAAAACAAGTAGACTGTCCCTTTAAATTACTCAATGGGGTGAATAAATAATTAAACTATATTGCAAATCTATTGAACTATGCATAACTTAAAGCGGAATTCAGTCCACTGTTGAGAGATCCCCAAGCCTGGAGGGGACTGTTCGTCTATGTTTTGTGCCTTACAGTAACGGGAGAGTGACCGGTTGCATTAAACCCTAGCAAGTGGTAATATTGGTACAACAACAACAAGAACGAACACTTGCAAGTTTACGGCACTAACAAAGTTCCCATTAGTTGACAATAAACTGTTAATCAAGGAACTTCTCCCTGGATTGCCTACTTACTCACCCTCCTTCCCGGTGAAGAGACCGGAGACCCTTCACTGTGGCTCCGTGGGACTCGTACCTGCAACAGGGCTTAACAAGGACAGCGAAGAAAAACTGAAGGAATTCCCTCCTCCCCCACCGGTGCTGCGTGGGAGGAGGTGATAGCAGGAGCAAGCCGCTCTAATACCTAACACAGCTCTGCAGCGCGGCTACTCTACCTGGAGCCCCGGTGAGGAGTGTGGTGGCTGGTTCGCGCACATTCGGAGCTGCTCCGAGATCTGGCACTGTGGTAATTGGAGGTCTCCCTCCCCCCCACTGGTCCTGCGTGGGAGGAGGAGAGAGCAGGAGCGAGTCGACCTGGCATCTGACGTGGTTCTGCAGCACGGCGTCTCTACCTGGAGTCCCGGTGAGGAGTGCGGTGGCTGGTTCTCATACATACAAGCCGCTCCAAGATCTGGCACAGTAGTAACCGGAGGTCTCCCTCCCCCCCCACCGTTGTTGCGCGGGAGGAGGCGGGCAGAAATTGTGCTCCTGGGTTGCTCTCAGCTAACTGGTTAGTACCACTCTTCTTTATGTAGGTGCCCAGAGAAAGAACTGCCGCTCATGGATCACGTTTGAGATTGGATGATATCCCCAACTACCGGAGGTGAGTAGGGTGAGTACAACATAAGGGGTTAAACCCTCTACTTTCATATGGCAAAATAAATTGCCCCACAGTCCCAGAGGAAATAAATAACAATCTGAACAAGCCAATATCGGAGGAGGAAGTTATTAAAACTATTTCCATGATACCATGTAACAAGGCTGCAGGCCCAGACGGGCTGCCCAACGAGGCCTATAAGATTTTAGCCCCTGAAGTAGTGCCATATTTGTGCAATTTATACAATGACTTCTATATCAATGGCAAAACTATTCCATCGAGTTTCTCAGCTTCATTCACAACATTACTTCTGAAAGGGGGTAAAGACCCATCTCAAAGAGGGTCTTATCGCCCCATTGATCTCCTAAATTCAGAATACAAAATTCTGGCCTCAATATTAGCAGGAAGACTCCAAAATGGTCTTACACATATTATACATAAAGACCAAGCAGGTTTCCTTAAGCACCGCAATTCTGCCTCAAAAATCAGAGAAGTACTGGCGATAACAGAATATTTTTCTCAGAAGATAGATAGTGAGGAGGAGATAGGGGGCGCCCCAGATCTTGCCATAGTGGCAATCGATGCTGAAAAGGCCTTTGATTCAGTTTATTTTAGTCATATTTTCACATCTTTAGATAAATTTGGATTTACAGACAAGTTTCGGAAATTTATAGAAAATCTTTACAAAGCACCCCGCACAAAACTGATAGTTAATAATCTCACATCTACAGATATTGAAATCCAGAGGGGATGCCCCCTATCTCCTCTTCTATTTGACATAGCCATAGAATCCTTAGCAATTAGGGTTAGACAGTATCTTCAAGGCGTTATTATATCTAAACATGAAATAAAAATTGCGCTATACGCGGACGATATTCTTCTTTACATCGCGAACACAAAGGAAAATATACCCAAACTCATGCAAACAATAGATAGTTTTGGTTCCTTTTCCGGGTATAAAATAAACGCATCCAAGTCGGAGATCTTTTGGCTCAGGAAAAAGGCCAACTCACTGAGCGATTGCCCGTTTAAGGAAGTGACAAAATCATTTAAATATCTAGGCATAAATATCCCAGTCAAAGCAGCAGACCTGTATAGTCTTAACATAACACCAATTTTACTACTCATACGAGAAAAATTGAAAACCTGGTTAAATTTACCAATTTCATTGTCCGGGAGAATAGCGCTATATAAGATGGTCCTCCTCCCAAAACTTCTAAATGTGTTACAGAACACCCCACTACTCATGCTTGAAAAAGACATTCGATCATTTAACTCGGCACTTAGAAATTTCATTTGGCAAGGGAAGAGATCTAGGATATCAATAGCCAAACTTTCTACAGGGAAGGAATTCTGAGGGTTAGCATTACCCGACATAAGATTTTATAATTTAGCATTCCAAGCTCGCACTGTAACAGACTGGGCTTGTTCTAAAAATTATGTGACCAACAACTTAGTAGATGAGAATATTTGCTTTCCCTTCCTCCCAATAGGATTGGCCCACTGTGAGCCAAAAGCATTACCTCCTGAAATTAAGAAACTCAGAATTATTCTGAATCCTATTAAAGCATGGTGGAAGATTGGGACCCTCTTAAAAGTCAATTGTAAAGCTTCACAATATCTGCCAATAAGGGGAAATCCCGAGTTTTGTCCGGGCCTGAACTCGGCAATTTTTGACAAATGGTTTGATAAGGGCCTGAAGACAGTACAGCAATTAATTAGAGCAGACATAAAATGTGTAAAATCATTTGAGGAAATAAAAAATGAGTTCAAATTAGTTAACAACCAATTCTTCGTATACCTACAATTAAGGTATTATATTGCAGATACAATAAAAGTGAAGAGGGAGAAATAGTTGGTGTGGAAACAGTCCAAAACGGGTTAAGTGTCAAAAAAGTGTTGCACAGAAGAGAATCCTAATGGAAAGTATCAATCAAAACCACTCACATATTGAATACTTATATTATAAGGGCATACAGAGTGCCTAATTTCTCCTGGTGTGTTGATAAGCAGACCATCTGGAATGACACTTAAAGATAAATTCACTTAACCCCGAATTGGAGGGTGCTGAAATCAGCAGTGGGGTTCCTCCGCCCCTCTGTATGATGAAGTGAATGGAGAACGGACCCAAAGTTACTTAATACATCACCCGATATACAACTAAACACAGAATCATAACACAGCTCCCCAGACTTAATGGAGAATCATACCTTTCCTTTCCAACGTAGTGGTGGTAGTAAACATACTGTTACTCCATAGTCATCTCCCCGTCTGTGTGAGTTCCGGTCCCTTGTCTCCAACAGCGCTCCTATGAAATGATTACCCCTGCAGCCCTTTGCCGCGAGCTCCGTGCTCACTCTGGCCCCAGAGCAATGTAAACTGAACAAAAACTTGAGAAGCACTCGAGCGGCAGCAGTTTAGTGCATTTATTCAGAAATTCCAGTTATGGACAAAACGAAAATGGTGCAAGAAGCAACAACATAAGGGTAACATAACCCAAGTAAAACAGAGTTTGTTAGAACTGGAGTGACAAAGTTACGGCCTAAGCCTTACTCATAGCCATTTTAAAATAAGCACGGATTTAGTGTGCTATAAAACCTCACCCCAGTGTCGATAGGCCATAAGGATCCCCACCTGTATTTACTGGCCAATCAAAAGGTCAAACATGTACACACCCCCACTCCAATCACTCAGGTAAACGAACACATGCGCACGCTAATCACCTAAGGGAAATACAGACAGCCCACTGTTACCTAGCAACTGGGAGTGCATTCCCACGTGTCAAAAACGTTCAGCCTCTCAGTCTCTCCGCCAATTGCTGTTTACTGAACAGCCCGTAAGTATGGAGGATCCCCAGGATTGCAGCGTAATATTAGTCAAATGTTAACTTAGTACTTAAGGCGCAACAAGGTGACTGAGAGGGCGAATGTGTGGAGATAGAATGTGCATAATGGACAAGTAAAATAACACCCTCCAAGATACGGTGAAAGAAAAGCCTCGAAATTATAGTTGTCTAGTTCTCACATACCAAAAGGAACATTACAGACATTCACATCTAGTGCCGGAGGGTAATATCTGTCCAAGTGCACATAAAGGGAAGGGGGTGCAAGGATACAATCCTCATACAACGGAAGAAACCAAGGATAATATGTGGCTGTGGAAGGAGAAGAATGTCAAAGATGTGGATATATAATGCGGCTCAAGGGTACTTAAAAAGTCAATATTAGCTTAAGGCCCCGACATCATTTGAAGACACTGAATCAATTTTAGACCGAATCCTCCCTACAAAGCAAACACAAGAAATAAAAATAAAATTAAAAATAAAATTAAATTGCAAATATTGAAAATAATAATAATAATTACCAAAAATAAAAATAATGCAACATTGAAAGTATTCAAACAACAAAGCAATGTGTACATACTTGAATAGTGGTAAGAAATTAACAATACACATAATCATAATGAAAGATTATCCAAACTAATTCCGGTCAGTAGACCAGAAATTAATAAGGTCAAACTCAGAGTTGAGGCCCTCTGGAGTTCGAGTTCTTAACTTGAAGATCCAGAAGGCCTCTCGCTCCCCTAGTTTACCAACCCGATCAGTAAAACCCTTCTTGGGTGGGACCCTGTTAATAATGGTCCAAGTGAATGATCTAGAAGATTTCTGATGAACATCAACAAAATGTTTGACCAGGGGAGTTGTCATCATGGTACCTATCCTGATGTCTGACAGGTGTTCCTTAATTTGCGTTCTCGCCTCCCTAGTGGTCAATCCTACATATTGGAGGGAACACCTGTTGCATGTGATAAGGTAAATAATAAATGTCTGTCTACAGTTGAGGCAGAATTTAATCCTGAAGGACTCACCCGTCAACGTAGAGACAAAAGAGTTTCCCACAATTACCTTCTCACATGCAACACATGTACGGTAGTGACATCTGAACATCCCTAGACTAGTGAGCCATGATGAGGGAGTTGCTGTCCCTTCAACAGACCCTATCCTTGTGGGTGCCACATAGTTACCCACAGTTTTATTCCTCCTGTATGCAAATCTAACTCCCTGATTAATCGCTCTAACTAGGCCATCATCAGCTGTCAAGAGCTTGAGATGTTTCCTTACAATTTGGCAGACCTCTTCATACTGTCTAGAATACTCAGTAATGAAGGTCACCTTGGAGTCAGAATAAGATATAGAGTCAGGATTAATGTTTTTCTTCTTCTCTAAAAGTGAAGTCCTAGGTATCTTGCTCACCACTCTTCTCGCTTTCCTCACAGTCCGTGTATCATATCCCCTCTCACTCAGTTTCAGAGTCAGCTCATCCGCCCGGATTTCATACTTGAAATTTCATGCTCTGAATAATTCCTCTTCAGACGGATGAACTGACTCTTCGCCACGCCTCCAAATACCCTGTGTGGGTGACAGCTAGAGGCATGGAGCAGTGAGTTACCAGCAATGGGTTTATGATACACATCAGTCTTAATCCTTTGACCTGGAATACCCAACAGTGTAATATCCAGGAGATTCACCCGGGAGATTTGTATCTCCGAGGTGAACTCAATGCCAACATAATTCCTATTCAGGTAGTTTGTGAATTCCACCAGGAGAGACTCTGACCCCCCCCCCCAAACAAAGAGGAGGTTGTCAATATAGCGACCAAACCATACAATCTCTCCTCGGTAAGGGTTTCCATCCCCAAAGACATGGGACAGCTCCCACCAACCCATGAATAGGTTGGCATAGGAGGGGGCAAATTTAGCCCCCATTGCTGTCCCACGCCTCTGGAGGTAGAACTCCCCACCGAATTCAAAATAGTTATGGGTCAGGAGGTACCCGGTGACTTCCACCACATAATCAGAGAAATCAATGTTGTCAAAAAATCTCGTCATGAAAAAACTGATAGCCTCTAAGCCCTTATTGTGTGGGATAGAGGTATAGAGGGATTTGACATCCACAGTGAGCCATCTGTAGTTTTCCTGCCACACAATATTCTCAAGTAAATTAATTACATGTCTTGTGTCAGCCAAATGGCTCCACAGAGTACTCACCATGGGCTGTAAAATGCCATCAAGCCATTCAGACATGTGTTCAAGCAGTGAACCTATCCCACTCACAATTGGCCTCCCCTGCACATTAATGAGTGTTTTATGCACCTTAGGCAGGTGATTGAAAGTCGCAGTTCGGGGATTAGACACCAGTAAATAGTTTCTGGTGTCCGGGTCAATAAAGCCATACTCAACCCCGTCGTCCACAAGGGAAGCCAACTGTGAGTGGAATGTCTTGGTGGGATCAGTCGACAGTTTGGTGTAGTCATCTGTGTTGTGTAGCTGTCTCTCCGCTTCAGCTACAAAATCACCCCTGTTCATGATGACCACCATCCCACCCTTGTCTGCGGCCCTTACAATTATATCCTTGTTCCTGCTTAAGCTCTCAATTGCTTGTTTTTGTCTGTGGGTCAAGTTGCCACTATGGCCTCTCTCCGTCCTATAATACAGCTTAGTCAGATCCTCCTCCACCCTCCTCTGGAATTTTTCGAGAAGGTTACCCCTACATTGTATTGGGTAAAAGTTTGATCTTTCCCAAAAAGACAGGAGTTTAAAACCATCCTGTCTGATCAAACCCATTCCTTCTCCCAAAGACTCCAATGTACCCACATCACATAGCTCCTGGAAATCCAAAGTATTATCCCTAGGTGGCATAGATCCCCACCCTGTTCTGTTAGGAATGTGACCATGACTCTCATTGCCCTCCCCAGGGTGCATATTAAAGAATTTTTTTAGAGTCAAGTCCCTTATTAATTTGTTGACATTTAGTAGAGTCTTAAAGAGATTAAAGTCCATTGTGGGAACAAAAGTGAGTCCTAGGCCAAGCACTTTCATCTCATGGGGATTAGGAGAATAATCAGGTAAATTGATTATATTCCGTAGTTGTAATTCCCTCTTCTCCTTCCCCTCCTCTGGGGATACCTCTGCAGCTCCTGATATTGATTGTCTGGGTCCTGGTTTTGTCTTCCTCCCCCCCCCCCTTCTGATGTTCCTTGGGGGATGGAAAAAACCTGCTCCAGTTGGACCCGCTCACGCTCTCTGTTGTCACTTCTGACCCCTATTGTAGGTGTGTCTTCCTCTCTATAATTTGACTGTGAGTGGAAATAGAGAGTTGGGGATTTCAGTATTGGGGCGGTTGTTTTCGGTTTTGTCACTTGATCTTGTGTGACTTCTTCACCTGCCGATCCTGAACCTGACCCCTCGTCCCAAGACTCCCCCTCAGTCTCATAGAAATTTACTCTACGGCCTCTGTTGCACCTTTGTCTGTTGGACCCTTGACGTTGATTAGGATGGAAAGAGTTCTTGTTCTGTTCCCTCCTAAAGAGACTACGTTTCCTTCGGTTCCAGATGTAGACCCTATTCAGATCGTAATCTTGCTGGTCCCTCAGGTACTTGTTGTGTTTTACCTGAAGCAATAATGTCTTGGCATCTGCCACAATCTGTTGAAGGGTATTGTTGAATTTTAGGAAGTTGGAGTCCTCGCTCCTGGTACTGAGCTCCTTTTGTACCTCCTTGATCTTTCCAGCTAGTTCCTCCACCTCCTTGTTTAAATTCACAAATAAGTCTCATCAGTTTGAAGGAACAGTCAGATAAATTACTGTTCCACAATTCCATGAAATTTTTATCATCTGTCAAAAATGTAGGGTATTTATTCAGTCTTAAACCCCTGGGAATAATACCAAGTTCCAAATATTTCTTTAAGGTATTTAAATCCCAAATCAACTTGTTCTCTTTCAAAAGTAGGAACTCAAGTTCCTCAAACAAGGTTATCAAGTTGTAATGTGCTTTATTAGTGGAGAATATTTTACAATAATCCTTGGTGTAAACATCCCTTTCTTTCTCCGATCTGAGTGCAAAAGGGATGGGGGTGGTCTCTGTTATACTTTCATTGTCCATATCGGCTGCAGGGGTAACACTACTGATTGCACACCAGAAACCAGGCCCCGGTTCCAGCAAATATGCTTGATACAATAAAAGTGTAGAGGGAGAAATAGTTGGTGTGGAAACAGTCCAAAACGGGTTAAGTGTCAAAAAAGTGTTGCACAGAAGAGAATCCTAATGGAAATTATCAATCAAAACCACTCAAATATTGAATACTTATATTATAAGGGCATACAGAGTGCCTAATTTCTCCTGGTGTGTTGATAAGCAGACCATCTGGAATGACACTTAAAGATAAATTCACTTAACCCCCAATTGGAGGGCGCTGAAATCAGCAGTGGGGTTCCTCCGCCCCTCTGTATGATGAAGTGAATGGAGAACGGACCCAAAGTTACTTAATACATCACCCGATATACAACTGAACACAGAATCGTAACACAGCTCCCCAGACTTAATGGAGAATCATACCTTTCCTTTCCAACGTAGTGGTGGTAGTAAACATACTGTTACTCCATAGTCATCTCCCCGTCTGTGTGAGTTCTGGTCCCTTGTCTCCAACAGCGCTCCTATGAAATGATTACCCCTGCAGCCCTTTGCCGTGAGCTCCGTGCTCACTCTGGCCCCAGAGCAATGTAAACTGAACAAAAACTTGAGAAGCACTAGAGTGGCAGCAGTTTAGTGCATTTATTCAGAAATTCCAGTTATGGACAAAACGAAAATGGTGCAAGAAGCAACAACATAAGGGTAACATAACCCAAGTAAAACAGAGTTTGTTAGAACTGGAGTGACAAAGTGAACGGCTTACGCGTTTCGGCCTAAGCCTTACTCATAGCCATTTTAAAATAAGCACAGATTTAGCGTGCTATAAAACCTCACCCCAGTGTTGATAGGCCGTCAGGATCCCCATCTGTATTTACTGGCCAATCAAAAGGTCAAACATGTACACACCCCCACTCCAATCACTCAGGTAAACGAACACATGCACACGCTAATCACCTAAGGGAAATACAGACAGCCCACTGTAACCTAGCAACCGGGAGTGCATTCCCACGTGTCAAAAAAGTTCAGCCTCTCAGTCTCTCCGCCAATTGCTGTTTACTGAACAGCCCGTAAGTATGGAGGATCCTCAGGATCGCAGTGTAATATTAGTCAAATGTTAACTTAGTACTTAAGGCGCAACAAGGTGACTGAGAGGGCGAATGTGTGGAGATAGAATGTGCATAATGGACAAGTAAAATAACACCCTCCAAGATACGGTGAAAAAAAAGCCTCGAAATTATAGTTGTCTAGTTCTCACATACCAAAAGGAACATTACAGACATTCACATCTAGTGCCGGAGGATAATATCTGTCCAAATGCACATAAAGGGAAGGGGGTGCAAGGATACAATCCTCATACAACGGAAGAAACCAAGGATAATATGTGGCTGTGGAAGGAGAAGAATGTCAAAGATGTGGATATATAATGCGGCTTTTTAAGTACCCTTGAGCCGCATTATATATCCACATCTTTGAGAGTCAGTTCATCCGTCTGAAGAGGAATTGTTCAGAGCCTCATAAGTATGAAATCCGGGCGGATGAGCTGACTCTGAAACTGAGTGAGAGGGGATATGATACACGGACTGTGAGGAAAGCGAGAAGAGTGGTGAGCAAGATACCTAGGACTTCACTTTTAGAGAAGAAGAAAAACATTAATCCTGACTCTATGTCTAATTCTGACTCCAAGGTGACCTTCATTACTGAGTATTCTAGACAGTATGAAGAGGTCTGCCAAATTGTAAGGAAACATCTCAAGCTCTTGACAGCTGATGACGGCCTAGTTAGAGCGATTGATCAGGGAGTTAGATTTGCATACAGGAGGAATAAAACTGTGGGTAATTATGTGGCACCCACAAGGATAGGGTCTGTTGAAGGGACAGCAACTCCCTCATCATGGCTCACTAGTCTAGGGATGTTCAGATGTTACTACCGTACATGTGTTGCATGTGAGAAGGTAATTGTGGGAAACTCTTTTGTCTCTACGTTGACGGGTGAGTCCTTCAGGATAAAATTGTGCCTCAACTGTAGACAGAGATTTATTATTTACCTTATCACATGCAACAGGTGTTCCCTCCAATATGTAGGATTGACCACTAGGGAGACGATAACGCGAATTAAGGAACACCTGTCAGACATCAGGATAGGTACCATGACAACTCCCCTGGTCAAACATTTTGTTGATGTTCATCAGAAATCTTCTAGATCATTCACTTGGACCATTATTGACAGGGTCCCACCCAAGAAGGGTTTGACTGATCGGGTTGGTAAACTAGGGGAGCGAGAGGCCTTCTGGATCTTCAAGTTGAGAACTCGAACTCCAGAGGGCCTCAACTCTGAGTTTGACCTTATTAATTTCTGGTATACTGACCGGAATTAGTTTGGATCATCTTTCATTATGATTATGTGTATTGTTCATTTCTTACCACTATTCAAGTATGTACACATTGCTTTGTTGTTTGAATACTTTCAATGTTGCATTATTTTTATTTTTGGTAATTATTATTATTATTTTCAATATTTGCAATTTAATTTTATTTTTAATTTTATTTTTATTTCTTGTGTTTGCTTTGTAGGGAGGATTCGGTCTAAAATTGATTCAGTGTCTTCAAATGATGTGGGGGGCCTTAAGCTAATATTGACTTTTTAAGTACCCTTGAGCCGCATTATATATCCACATCTTTGACATTCTTCTCCTTCCACAGCCACATATTATCCTTGGTTTCTTCCGTTGTATGAGGATTGTATCCTTGCACCCCCTTCCCTTTATGTGCACTTGGACAGATATTACCCTCCGGCACTAGATGTGAATGTCTGTAATGTTCCTTTTGGTATGTGAGAACTAGACAACTATAATTTCGAGGCTTTTCTTTCACCGTATCTTGGAGGGTGTTATTTTACTTGTCCATTATGCACATTCTATCTCCACACATTCGCCCTCTCAGTCACCTTGTTGCGCCTTAAGTACTAAGTTAACATTTGACTAATATTACGCTGCAATCCTGGGGATCCTCCATACTTACGGGCTGTTCAGTAAACAGCAATTGGCGGAGAGACTGAGAGGCTGAACGTTTTTGACACGTGGGAATGCACTCCCGGTTGCTAGGTTACAGTGGGCTGTCTGTATTTCCCTTAGGTGATTAGCGTGCGCATGTGTTAGTTTACCTGAGTGATTGGAGTGGGGGTGTGTACATGTTTGACCTTTTGATTGGCCAGTAAATACAGGTGGGGATCCTGACGGCCTATCAACACTGGGGTGAGGTTTTATAGCACGCTAAATCCGTGCTTATTTTAAAATGGCTATGAGTAAGGCTTAGGCCAAAACACGTAAGCCGTTCACTTTGTCACTCCAGCTCTAACAAACTCTGTTTTACTTGGGTTATGTTACTCTTATGTTGTTGCTTCCTGCACCATTTTCGTTTTGTCCATAACTGGAATTTCTGAATAAATGCACTAAACTGCTGCCGCTCGAGTGCTTCTCAAGTTTTTGTTCAGTTTACATTATATTGCAGAACTGGTCAGAATGGCAGGTTGGAGCTGGGGGTTGGGAAAAATGGAAAGCAGGCTGTTATTAACAAAGAATGGCTATATGTCAATCACCTTTTGCTACACATCTCTAAGTAACAATAAGGGAATTCCAATCTTAGAACAGATGGCTTTAGGGTGGAATAGACTGATTGTTCCTAACCGTATTGACTTAAATTTTATTCAAAAATCTATCACTAAAGTATATCACGCCACACTTTCAGCAACCTGGAGAGAGGCACATGTTAAAATGTTGCACAGAGCATATTTTATGCCAGAAAAAGGTCAAAAAGTGCATAATGTAAATTTTAACAAATGTCCAAAATGTGCGTTACCTGCAGCTGACCTGAAACACATGATATGAAGTTGCCCGAAAATCAGGCAATTTTGGCATAAAATTTAATATTGGTTTAGCAAAATATTGAAAGTCTCCCCTCTGGACCTAACATTTTTACAAGTTGTATTTTGTATTAAACAATCTGAAGAGCAACATTCGCAAGAAAAATTAGTAATTCTCTCAATTCTAGCAGTCAGATATTTAATCATCAAATGCAGGAAAAATCACAGGGCCCCTGCATTGTTAGAAGTTAAAAACTGCCTAAAAAAAAAATGCTTACTAGAGCAAAGAGATACCAACATAAATAGTGAGGAAGATATAAAATCATTCTTTACAAAATGGGCAGTTTTCATTAAAAGCTACCCAGAAAATGAAATTGAACACATGATTTTTCCATTTAGAAATTCCGAATTAATGCAGTTAGATCTATGGTAGGTCAGGGGAGATGGAGGAGAGAGAGAGGAGTTCCCTCCCCTCCCCTTTTTTTCCTTTTTCCTTTTTTTTTTTTTTCTTCCTTCCCTTTTTTTTCTGTTCCACCCCCCCCCCCCCCCCCCCCCCCCTTATTGTTTTGTGAGTTAAGGTCTTTTGGCAGGAAATAGGTAGGATCAGGTTTACAAAAAGGAAATTAGTAAATTGATCTATGGACCAAGAACGAACTACCTAAAGGGACGCCAATAGATATATTTTTTCAGTTTTGGTAATTAATCATATCTCTTTGTTCCTTCTCTTATAAATGGTCTGCTGCATTGATAAACAAAAGATATGAGAAAAAAAGAAAAAAAAGCCAAAAATAAGAGGACTTGGGCAATAGGATAGGATGACATCTGGGTAAATGAGAGCAATCAAAGGTTTTGTTTTGTTTTGACCAGCTATAATATATGTCCAGCTATAATCTAGTATGTATTAGAGAAATCTTTCCTTTTTTGATTATAGATAAGCATCAGTTTTTTTGAAAAAAAAGGAAAAAAATAAATAAATATATATATATAGTTTTCTTATGTGCAATGCATGCATATCAGAGGTTGCTTATTGTTGTCTTACTCTTTAATTTGTCGTTGCTTTCTGTAAACATGTTGAATGTGATATTGAACAAATTCTGAATTTTTATTTTTTTGTTTTTTTGTATTGGATTACTTGTTGTATTCCTGAATGCTCTTTAATAAAAAGAAATTAAAAAAAAAATTGCATGCTCTTTCCATGTCCCTTTAAGAGACAATATTTTCTTCACGGGGCATAAACTTCCTTGTTTCAAAAAAACTGAAAATATTTGTTTAAAAAGATAATCCCTTTTTTACCCATTCTCCAGTTTTGCATAACCAACACTATTATATTAATATACTTTGTATCTAAGCCCCATTTTAGTCAATCTGTGCTGGTTCTTGTATAAACATTATCATTCTCCATGGGAGTGAGCGGAATATTGTCTATATGGCACACATGAACTAGCACTGTCTTGCTGTTCAAGATTTAAAAAGCTAATGAAAAGCAATGTTGGGGATTGGTAGTAAAGGTATTATGTATCTTTTTAAACCCTTCACTACCGAGACGTTCATAGAATAACTTGGCCAAAATACCAGAGCATTAATAGCATTTTAATTTTCACTTCATTTAAACAGAAAGAGAGCCTTGTTTTTGTTTCTATTTACAGTACCTGTCAAAACTATATACATATCATATATAGTAGACAACCCAAGGTATTGATCTATGCCCATTTTTATATATTTCATGCCACCATTTCACCGCCAAATGCGATCTTATTAAAAAAATTGTTAACTTTTTAACAAACTTTGGGTTTCTCACTGAAATTATTTACATATCCCTTGTGCAATCATGGAACAAATGGTTGTAAAAGCTTCTCTTAGGTTCGATTTGTTCAGAAATAGTAGACATACATGGCATTGCCACTATTTGCAGCTGTGCTCCACACTTCTATTATTCCCTATTTTAGCTTTAGTGTAGAGATTACCCTCCCATCCAACCTGATCCCTCCCAGACAGCTCTCTTGCCTCCCTCACTCCCCACTGGTCACCACCATCTTAGGTACTGACAATATGAAGTTTTAATGCAAATTTTTTATTTAAATTATTTTTTTTACTTTATTTTCTGGAGTGTAGGATAAACCCCTTACCCACACAGTGTCATTGACTGTAACGATCTGGCACCTGCCTTTATATGGAACCAGAGTACCGATTGTACTTGGGTTCCATATGCGGGCAGATGCCTGGAATTCAGAAACTCCAGCTCTCAGCTGTAACTTTACAGTCGAGACTGCTGGAGCTTCCTGCCGCTCCAACGTATATATACATTGTACAATAAGCAAAGTACTGCACAATGTATATATAAACGTTGCATTGGGTTAAGGGGTTAAACAATAAAAAAATGAAGTAGACTGTCTCTTTAAAGGACCAGTCAACACAGTAGATTTGCATAATCAACAAATGCAAGATAACAAGACAATGCAATAGCACTTAGTCTGAACTTCAAATGAGTAGTATATTTTTTTTTCTGACAATTTTAAAAGTTATGTCTTTTCCACTCCCCCTGAACCATGTGACAGCCATCAGCCAATCACAAATGCCTACACGTACCATGTGACAGCCATCAGCCATTCACAACTGTATACACACATACGGCTAGATTTGGAGTTTGGCGGTAAAAGGGCTGTTAACGCTCCGCGGGTTTTTTTCTGGCCGCACCATAAATTTAACTCTGGTATCGAGAGTTCAAACAAATGCTGCGTTAGGCTCCAAAAAAGGAGCGTAGAGCATTTTTACCGCAAATGCAACTCTCGATACCAGAGTTGCTTACGGACGCGGCCGGCCTCAAAAACGTGCTCGTGCACGATTCTCCCATAGGAAACAATGGGGCTGTTTGAGCTGAAAAAAAACCTAACACCTGCAAAAAAGCAGCGTTCAGCTCCTAACGCAGCCCCATTGTTTCCTATGGGGAAACACTTCCTACGTCTGCACCTAACACTCTAACATGTACCCCGAGTCTAAACACCCCTAGCATTACACTTATTAACCCCTATTCTGCCGCCCCCGCTATCGCTGACCCCTGCATTACACTTTTAACCCCTAATCTGCCGCTCCGTAAACCGCCGCCACCTACGTTATCCTTATGTACCCCTAATCTGCTGCCCTAACATCGCCGACCCCTATGTTATATTTATTAACCCCTAATCTGCCCCCCACAACGTCGCCGACACCTACCTACACTTATTAACCCCTAATCTGCCGACCGGAGCTCACCGCTATTCTAATAAATGTATTAACCCCTAAAGCTAAGTCTAACCCTAACACTAACACCCCCCTAAGTTAAATATAATTTTTATCTAACGAAATAAATTAACTCTTATTAAATAAATGATTCCTATTTAAAGCTAAATACTTACCTGTAAAATAAATCCTAATATAGCTACAATATAAATTACATTTATATTATAGCTATTTTAGGATTAATATTTATTTTACAGGTAACTTTGTATTTATTTTAACCAGGTACAATAGCTATTAAATAGTTAAGAACTATTTAATAGTTACCTAGTTAAAATAATTACAAATTTACCTGTAAAATAAATCCTAACCTAAGATATAATTAAACCTAACACTACCCTATCAATAAAATAATTAAATAAACTACCTACAATTACCTACAATTAACCTAACACTACACTATCAATAAATTAATTAAACACAATTGCTACAAATAAATACAATTAAATAAACTATCTAAAGTACAAAAAATAAAAAAGAACTAAGTTACAGAAAATAAAAAAATATTTACAAACATAAGAAAAATATTACAACAATTTTAAACTAATTACACCTACTCTAAGCCCCCTAATAAAATAACAAAGACCCCCAAAATAAAAAATTCCCTACCCTATTCTAAATTTAAAAAGTTACAAGCTCTTTTACCTTACCAGCCCTGAACAGGGCCCTTTGCGGGGCATGCCCCAAGAATTTCAGCTCTTTTGCCTGTAAAAAAAAACATACAATACCCCCCCCCCAACATTACAACCCACCACCCACATACCCCTAATCTAACCCAAACCCCCCTTAAATAAACCTAACACTAAGCCCCTGATGATCTTCCTACCTTGTCTTCACCATGCCAGGTTCACCGATCCGTCCTGGCTCCAAGATCTTCATCCAACCCAAGCAGGGGCTAGACATCCACTGAAGAAGTCCAGAAGAGGGTCCAAAGTCTTCCTCCTATCCGGCAAGAAGAGGACATCCGGACCGGCAAACATCTTCTCCAAGCGGCATCTTCTATGTTCTTCCATCCGATGACGACCGGCTCCATCTTGAAGACCTCCAGCGCGGATCCATCCTCTTCTTCCGACGACTAGACGACGAATGACGGTTCCTTTAAGGGACGTCATCCAAGATGGCGTCCCTCGAATTCCGATTGGCTGATAGGATTCTATCAGCCAATCGGAATTAAGGTAGGAATTTTCTGATTGGCTGATGGAATCAGCCAATCAGAATCAAGATCAATCCGATTGGCTGATCCAATCAGCCAATCAGATTGAGCTCGCATTCTATTGGCTGATCGGAACAGCCAATAGAATGCGAGCTCAATCTGATTGGCTGATTGGATCAGCCAATCGGACTTGAACTTGATTCTGATTGGCTGATTCCATCAGCCAATCAGAAAATTCCTACCTTAATTCCGATTGGCTGATAGAATCCTATCAGCCAATCGGAATTCGAGGGACGCCATCTTGGATGACGTCCCTTAAAGGAACCGTCATTCGTCGTCTAGTCGTCGGAAGAAGAGGATGGATCCGCGCTGGAGGTCTTCAAGATGGAGCCGGTCGTCATCGGATGGAAGAACATAGAAGATGCCGCTTGGAGAAGATGTTTGCCGGTCCGGATGTCCTCTTCTTGCCGGATAGGAGGAAGACTTTGGACCCTCTTCTGGACTTCTTCAGTGGATGTCTAGCCCCCGCTTGGGTTGGATGAAGATCTTGGAGCCAGTACGGATCGGTGAACCTGGCATGGTGAAGACAAGGTAGGAAGATCATCTGGGGCTTAGTGTTAGGTTTATTTAAGGGGGGTTTGGGTTCGTTTAGGGGTATGTGGGTGGTGGGTTGTAATGTTGGGGGGGGGGTATTGTATGTTTTTTTTTACAGGCAAAAGAGCTGAAATTCTTGGGGCATGCCCCGCAAAGGGCCCTGTTCAGGGCTGGTAAGGTAAAAGAGCTTGTAACTTTTTAAATTTAGAATAGGGTAGGGAATTTTTTATTTTGGGGGTCTTTGTTATTTTATTAGGGGGCTTAGAGTAGGTGTAATTAGTTTAAAATTGTTGTAATATTTTTCTTATGTTTGTAAATATTTTTTTATTTTCTGTAACTTAGTTCTTTTTTATTTTTTGTACTTTAGATAGTTTATTTAATTGTATTTATTTGTAGCAATTGTGTTTAATTAATTTATTGATAGTGTAGTGTTAGGTTAATTGTAGGTAATTGTAGGTAGTTTATTTAATTATTTTATTGATAGGGTAGTGTTAGGTTTAATTATATCTTAGGTTAGGATTTATTTTACAGGTAAATTTGTAATTATTTTAACTAGGTAACTATTAAATAGTTCTTAACTATTTAATAGCTATTGTACCTGGTTAAAATAAATACAAAGTTACCTGTAAAATAAATATTAATCCTAAAATAGCTATAATATAAATGTAATTTATATTGTAGCTATATTAGGATTTATTTTACAGGTAAGTATTTAGCTTTAAATAGGAATCATTTATTTAATAAGAGTTAATTTATTTCGTTAGATAAAAATTATATTTAACTTAGGGGGGTGTTAGTGTTAGGGTTAGACTTAGCTTTAGGGGTTAATACATTTATTAGAATAGCGGTGAGCTCCGGTCGGCAGATTAGGGGTTAATAATTGAAGGTAGGTGTCGGCGATGTTAGGGAGGGCAGATTAGGGGTTAATACTATTTATGATAGGGTTAGTGAGGCGGATTAGGGGTTAATAACTTTATTATAGTAGCGCTCAGGTCCGCTCGGCAGATTAGGGGTTAATAAGTGTAGGCAGGTGTCGGCGACGTTGTGGGGGGCAGATTAGGGGTTAATAAATATAACATAGGGGTCGGCGATGTTAGGGGCAGAAGATTAGGGGTACATAGGGATAACGTAGGTGGCGGCGATTTGCGGTCGGAAGATTAGGGGTTAATTATTTTAAGTAGCTTGCGGCAACGTTGTGTGGGGCAAGTTAGGGGTTAATAAATATAATATAGGGGTCGGCGGGGTTAGGGGCAGCAGATTAGGGGTACATAAGTATAACGTAGGTGGCGGTCGGCAGATTAGGGGTTAAAAATTTTAATCGAGTGGCGGCGATGTGGGGGGACCTCGGTTTAGGGGTACATAGGTAGTTTATGGGTGTTAGTGTAGTTTAGGGTACAGTAGTTAAGAGCTTTATAAACCGGCGTTAGCCAGAAAGCTCTTAACTCCTGCTTTTTTCAGGCGGCTGGAATCTTGTCGTTAGAGCTCTAACGCTCACTGCAGAAACGACTCTAAATACCAGCGTTAGAAAGATCCCATTGAAAAGATAGGCTACGCAAATGGCGTAGGGGGATCTGCGGTATGGAAAAGTCGCGGCTGTAAAGTGAGCGTTAGACCCTTTAATCACTGACTCCAAATACCAGCGGGCGGCCAAAACCAGCGTTAGGAGCCTCTAACGCTGGTTTTGACGGCTACCGCCGAACTCTAAATCTAGGCCATATTCTTGCACATGCTCAGTAGGAGCTGTTGACTCAAAACGTTTAAATATAAAACTGTTAATGGAAGTAAATTGGAAAGTTGTTTAAAATGGCATGCTCTATCTGAATAATGAGAGTTTAATTTTGATTGAGTGTCCCTTTAAGTGAAAGCTTCCAAGTATTTTGCATTTTTCAGGATGTTCCCTGTTTGGGAGCTCAGTGACTGGAAATACTGAAAATCTGAAGTAAAAGTAAGAGTATTTGTGGACTTAAAGAACCGTAGTTGTTCCATTATGAATAACTAAAACATTCTCAAAGTGTTTACTTTCCCTCTAAGTCTCATGATGTCTGTATTAAAGGGATATGAAACCCAATTGTTTTCTTCTGTTATTCCGATAGAGCAGGCAATTTTAAACAACTTTCTAATTTACTTCAATTATCAATGTGTCTTCATTCTCTTAGTATCTTTTGTTGAAAGACAGTGACATAAGCTCAGGAGCCGGCCCATTTCTGGAGCACTTAAGGGCAGCAGTTTTGCAAGAATGTTATCCATTTACAAAAGCACTAGATGGCAGCACTATTTCCCACCATGCAGTGCTCCAGATGCCTACCTAGGTATCTCTTCAACACAGAATATCATGGGAGCGAAGCAAATTTGTTGGAGGAAGTAAATTGGAAACTATTTTAAAATGGTCTGCTCTGTCTGAATCACAAAATAAATGGTTGGGTTTCGTATCCCTTTAAACAGTGTGCAGCCTGCAAGATATAAACCATAAGGCAAGTCTAAACTAAAATAGATTAAGAAATATTTAGATTTGTGGTTCAAAAGCTGTTTAGAAAAAAAATTCAAATGAAAATCCATATTTAAATCCTTTATGGGATTATGTATTATTTAGCTTTGATTATTTATACTTCACTTCTGTTTACTTTTGAGAGGCCCCATCATGTTTGCCCTCTGGGACTCTCAGCTGATTTGCCCTTTGGGACTCTCCACTGATTAGTATCACATGCGAACAGCAAGTTGTAGAATGTGTTTGTTTATAAGATTGCATTGCCCCAACTGCAAATAAACAGCTGAATATTGTTTACATTAATTCTATATTTAACATTTTGTTTTCTTTTTTTCCCTCTGCTTTGAGTTCTGCCAATAATCTCTTTCTAGTGTTCTTGTAGGAAAATGACTTTATTGGCAAGATAGTGTTTTTATTCACTTTGCACTAATGAGTTATACCAACACTGGCATTCATGTCTGGAGGCACTCGTGACTTTAGTTTCAAGAATTTATGTTTAATCTTTCATTGATGTATTGAATCCCTTCTTCAACACAAGTTTTCCCATTAAATTAACATATTAAAGCTACAAATAAGCATTTTTCAAGCTCAAAACCATTGTGGTCGATGCTTTAAAGGGACGCTACAGTCAAAATTAAATGTTTATTATTCAGTATGCAGTTTAAAAAAAATCTAATTTACTTTCATTATCAAGTATAGGCAATACAATACAAACATTAAGAACAGAACCATCTAGTACAACAATACAGTATGTCATTCATTCAAACAGTAGAAGACATTTCATAAACAAAACATATAAACTAATCATATTAAACCTCCATTTTTTTTATATTTATATCCACCCAAAATATTTGAGGTCATTCATGGACCTCCCATCCAATATGTTAATTTGGTCAGAGCAAAACAATGATAAAGTCCTTTAGTATCAAATGATTGGAGCAGATCTGTAGATATAAACTGGAATCATATTAAAAGAAATTAACAAATAAAGAATGGAAGTTCTTACTCTTTCTGGCTGATATAATGGCTGAGGTACATCCCTTTTTGTGATAGGTATAATATTGTGCGAACAAAAGTTAAAGTTATGCATCCCATGATTAGCGGTTCCCTACTTGCCCTAAAAACTCTAGTTGTTGCATCACAAAAAAGACTGCATTTGTCCAAAAGGTCATCATGAAATAAAAATCCTAATAATAGTGCAAACAAAAATATCAATAAGTGACTTGAAGGGACAATGTACATCAATTTTCATATAACTGCATGTAATAGACACTACTATAAAGAAGAATATGCACAGCTAATGATCTAAAAAATCAGTATAAAACCTTTTAAAAACTTACTAAGAAGCTCCCAGTTTAGCATTGTTGATGGTTAGGCTGGGACACCCAGTTAAATGGATGAGAAAGCAGAAAGAGCACACCTTACCTTCCCCTGTATATGAAAAGACCCATTACACAAACAAGAGCCAGCAGGAATCTGTAGACTTCAGTCTACATCTGATACTTTGGGGATTGGTTATGAGTCTGAAAATCAGCACAATGTTATTAAAAAAAAATAACAAACAGCAAGAAAAAAAAACTTTCTGCGCTAAACTTTCATATGCTTAGTATATAATGCAGATCATGACGGCACCTATCAGTTAATAACATCTAAGGGGTGTTTCTGTGTGTGTGTTCTTTTCAGAATAACGATGTAGCCCAATAGGTGTGTCCTAAGGTAGATAACACATATTTTTCCCATGACTGGTAATTAACACACACATAAAGGGTTCACACTATAGGCATAGACTATTATTACTTTTCCTCTTGAGAAAGCCCGTCTGTCAGACGGGGGAAACGCGTTGAGGTGTTCACATTACTTGGTGTATGACTGATACATATAATAGACTTTAAAGCTGCTACAGGCCAGAAGGTGTATTGGGATCCGGAATCTACCTGGTGGGATGTGGTGATTTTTACCGGTGTACCCTGCTGTTCCTGTCTTGCCTGCTCAATTACTATGTGCCTTTTTATCTTGTTTATTTGGTAAGTGTATCACTTACCTTGCGCTTTGTCTTTTAAAAGTGTAATAAAATCCACTTGAATCGAGGTTGCGCTTTTTTTTTTTACTATCTCTTTTAAAAAAAAAAATAAGCAAAACTATACATTGTTACAAAAACATTCCCAGATGGTCTATATAAATGCATCGTCTCTACAGTACATTTATGCAAAGAAAAATCTAGTGTACACTTTCCCTTTAAAGGGACATAATACTTATATGCTAAATCACTTGAAAGTGATGCAGCATAACTGTTAAAAGTTGACATGAAAATATCACCTGAACATCTCAATGTAAAAAGGGAAGATATTTTAGCTCAAAATGTATTTAGCTCACCAGATCTGTAAACAGTAAGAGCTGCTGTAAAGCTGCAAATTGAAAATAAAAAAATAAAACACAATAGCAAATCAGCTGAGGTCTTGCATTGCTTTGCAGTGATCTCATGAGATTTCACTTAAATCTCATGAGATTTCACACTAAACTTCCATAAACTGAATAGGAAAATAACATGACTGTGCCTGCACATGACAGATGCACACTCCCTAGCTTATCCTGGGACAAGCATTCTGACTGGCTGCCTATAGTTTCTTTACGGTGGGGTGTGAATACTTAACAAATTTTGAGGTACATTTCTTCCTTTTTTACATAGAGATGTTCAGGTGATATTTTCTAGTTATCTTTTTTTCTAGCTATGATGCATCACTTTCAAGTGCTTCAACATTTGGGAATTATGTCCCTTTAAGCTCTGTAATTAGCCTGTTATGATGGGACAGGGATTCTACCTTGCGTAGTGCACCCAGGAGTGAAAAGTGCTCAGAATGAAGACATCTATGTATCAATAAGTTGTCATATCAAAAACATGAGGCTGTTTAAAGCAAAAGATCCAAGCAATATGAAAGGGCATCCTAGATATTAGAACCATATTGTTATCAACAAATCCTATGCAAAATATCTTCAGTGCCTTTTGAATGCACTTACGGCTAGATTTAGAGTTTTGTTGGTAAGGACCCGCGTATCTAACGCTGGCTTTTTTCTGGCCGCACCTTTAAAATAACTCTGGTATTGAGAGTCCACAGAATGGCTGCGTTAGGCTCCAAAAAAGGAGCGTAGAGCATATTTAACGCAACTTCAACTCTCGATACCAGAGTTGCTTACGGACGCGGCCAGCCTCAAAAACGTGCTCGTGCACGATTCCCCCATAGGAAACAATGGGGCTGTTTGAGCTGAAAAAAACCTAACACCTGCAAAAAAGCCGCGTTCAGCTCCTAACGCAGCCCCATTGTTTGTTATGGGGAAACACTTCCTACGTCTGCACCTAACACTCTAACATGTACCCCGAGTCTAAACACCCCTAACCTTACACTTATTAACCCCTATTCTGCCGCCCCGCTATCGCTGACCCGTGTATATTAGCTATAATGTAGGTGGCGGCTCTTTGCGGTCGGCAGATTAGGGGTAAATTATTGTAGGTAGCTGGCGGCGACGTTGTGGGGGGCAGGTTAGGGGTTAATAAATATAATACAGGGGTCGGCGGTGTTAGGGGCAGCAGATTAGGGGTACATAAGTATAACGTAGGTGGCGGTCGGCAGATTAGGGGTTAAAAAAATTGAATCGAGTGGCGGCGATGTGGGGGGACCTCGGTTTAGGGGTACATAGGTAGTTTATGGGTGTTAGTGTACTTTAGAGCACAGTAGTTAAGAGCTTTATGAACCGGCGTTAGCCCAGAAAGCTCTTAACTACTGACTTTTTTCTGCGGCTGGAGTTTTGTCGTTAGATTTCTAACGCTCACTTCAGACACGACTCTAAATACCGAAGTTAGAAAGATCCCATTGAAAAGATAGGATACGCAAATGACGTAAGGGGATCTGCGGTATGGAAAAGTCGCGGATGAAAAGTGAGCGTTAGACCCTTTTTTGAGTGACTCCAAATACCGGCGGTAGCCTAAAACCAGCGTTAGGAGCCTCTAACGCTGGTTTTCACGGCTACCGCCAAACTCCAAATCTAGGCCTTAGTGAAGCAGATAAAAAAAAAGAAAACAATGTAATGAATATTCAACCAATGTACATAGCTGGTGAAAGTGGTGAATTTCTAATCCTGCATATTTATACTGACTGAAAACACCTATATACCACTTTGTTATACTTTTTTTCATATAAATGTAAAACAATGTGGTAGAATTGCATGTATCTCAGAAATTAAAGGATGCTTTACTATATACAAAATATAATTTATGACATAACAATTGGCAGAGTAAAGAGGAAACCTGTAGCAAAATGAGAGGGAGAGAGAGGTATAAAGGAACATGCAACTATTTTTTTTTCTTTCATGATTCAGATAGAACATACAATTTAAACAACTTTCTAATTTACTTCTTTATTTTCTTGTTATCCTTTATTGAACAACAGGAAGGTAAGTTAAAGGGACAGTCTACACCAGAATTGTTATTGTTTTAAAAGATAGATAATCCCTTTTTTACACATTCCCCCGTTTTTCATAAACAAATCAATTATATTTATATATTTTTTACCTCTGTGATTATCTTGTATCTAAGCCTCTGCAAACTACCCATTTTTCAGTTCTTTTTGACAGACTTGCAATTTAGCCAATCAGTGATGGCTCCCAGGTAACTTCACATGCATGAGCACAGTGTTATCTATATGAAAAACATGAACTAACACCCTCTAGTGGTGAAAAACCTGTTAAAATGCATTCTTAAGAGGCGGCCTTCAAGGTCTAAGAAATTAGCATATAAACCTCCTAGGTTAAGCTTTCAACTAAAAATACCAAGAGAACAAAGAAAGATTGGTGATAAAAGTAAATTGGAAAATTGTTTAAAATTACATGCTCTATCTGAATCATGAATTTTTTTCTGGACTAGACTGTCCCTTTAAGGAGTGTGCACATGTTTGCAGCACTATATGGCAGCAGTTTTGTAACAATGTTATATATTAGCAAGAGCACTAGATGGCAACACTATTTCCGGTTATGTAGTGCTCCAAACATGTATACGCTGCCTATCTAGATATCTCTTCAACAAAGAAGAACAGGAGAATGAAGCAAATTTGATAATAGAAGTAAATTGGAAACTTTTTTTTTTAATTGTGTTCTCTATCTTAATCAAGGGTTTCATGTGCCTTTAAGTACAGCTGAATAAAATTTGTATTCCTTTGTATTAGTGCTAACTGTAGGGGGGAAATACTCCCCCAGACACCCCAGTCTTACACAGGGTAAAAGGCCCACAATTAAGAGTAAGAAAAGTCTATATGTACACACTAGACTATAAAAATGATTGGTACCCATATATGTGCCATAATAAAGATCAGCCATGAAGCGTAATAGAAGCAACCTAAATATGTTTGCACAGATTTAAAAATATAGTAAACCTGTGGAACTTAAATCCCAGCAGGCATGTTGCTAGAGCAAGTCAAGTCAAGCTTCAGCCTGCTCTAACCTTCCAGAGTACTGATGTATCATTTAACGATGGTATGCTCTCCGCAAAGACAGATAGAAGTAAGCTGTGTTGCGAAACCAACTCCGGAGGAACTTTACTGAGACACATAAGTATCTCTATAGCTTGTAAGTCTTTCTTAGCTTCAAGTACAGTAAAGTGGCTACGGCGAGTTGACAATTCAAATAGAAAGGTCCCACAGAAAAGGCCTCTCCATGGCTATAAGATAAATGTCTTAAGGCACTCCCTATCTACCTTACTATGGTAAGTATCGTCCTAATCTCCTGACTACTCATTATCACTTAGGCACTGGACACTAACACTCCAACTCCACTGAACTTGCAGCGCAAGAGGAGGAGAAGTCTCGGCATTAAGCCAGAGGCAGAGACAGGTAAGTCTATGGAGTCAACTCCTCCATAATCTAGACAATTTGCCTTCAATTTCAGAGGGAGTTAAAGTCTACTAGCATTTCTTCAAAAAACATCACAATTTTTTTTTTTAATACCAGACCCTAATAGGTTCATAAAACCTAAAAAGGCTAGATTACAAGTGGTGCATCAGAAATAGCACACCTATTACAAGTTGAAAGTAGATGCAATTGGCAGAGCACAATCACATTTGATGCTTGTCAGGTTAGTGATATAGAAACCTTTGCATAAAGGGTAGAGTGTTAAGTGGCACTAAACTCTAAATAAATACATTCAAAATTACAGTTAAATTCATTTAAAAAATATTTGATAAAAATAAGTCATATAAATAATAAAAAAAATGTTAAGGGTTCAAAGGTATGTGGTATATAACAAATGTGTTTGACTGCAAAGGGCACACACAAGTATCTCACAAAAGTGAGTACACACCTCACATTTTTGTAAATATTTTATTATATCTTTTCATGTGACAACACTGAAGAAATTACACTTTGCTACAATGTAAAGTAGTGAGTATACAGCCTGTATAACAGTGTATTATTGCTGTACCTTCAAAATAACTCAACACACAGCCATTAATGTCTAAACCGTTGGCAACAAAAGTGAGTACACCCCTAAGTGGAAATGTCCAAATTGGGCCCAATTAGCCATTTTCCCTCACTGGTGTCATGTGACTTGTTAGTGTTACAAGGTCTCAGGTGTGAATGGGGAGCAGGTGTGTTAAATTTGGTGTTATCGTTGTCACACTCTCTCATACTGGTCAATGGAAGTTCAACATAGCACCTCATGGCAAAGAACTCTCTGGGGACCTGAAAATGAGAATTGTTGCTCTACATAAAGATGGCCTAGGCTATAAGAAGATTGCCAAAATCCTGAAACTGAGCTGCAGCACGGTGGGCAAGTGTCAGGGTGCCAGGAATCAGACTGAGACAATAAGTGCAAAAATAATCACACCTTTATTAATAGCAAAAAATAATAAAAAGTCCATAAGTCAAATAACAAGCCAGGAATCAAAAACCAGAGCTGGTAGTAAGATGAGCCGAGTCAGGAGCCAAAGCGAATAGTCAGACAAGCCGAGTCAGGAGCCAAAGCGAGTAGTCAGACGAGCCGGAATCAGGAACAAGGAAAACAGCAGAGTCAGGAACAAGCCAGGGATTAGGAACCAGGAGGGATGTCAGATAGCCAGGTAATATACAGGATCTCTCACAAACAGGTCTGAGACAATGCAAAGGCAAAGCATACTGAACAGAGGCCCTTTAAATAATAAGTGATGACATCACAATTCTGAGACTGCATCCTGTCTCACATGGTTGATGCACACCAGTCTGGCCATAAAAGGAAGTGCAGGAAATGAGCAGCATCCCCCACAATGCACCATAGTCTTCAAGAGAGGTGAGTAAAATGGCCCATCCCCCGTGGGAGGACAAAAGGCTTATTGGGGAAATGGACATGAAAGGCACGGAGGAGGGCGGGAGCATGAAGATCAGAGGAGGGAACCCATGAACGCTCCTCTGGACCGTAACCCCTCCAGTGAACCAAATACTGTACACGGCCCCTGGACATACGAGAGTCAATAATGCTGCTGACCTCATACTCCTCATGGTTGTCAACAAAGATAGGACGGGGACGAGGCAACACAGTGGTAAACCGATTACAAACCAATGGTTTCAAGATGGAGACATGAAAAACATTGGAGATGCGCATTGCAGGAGGAAGGTCAAGAGCGTAAGTCACAGGATTGACCCGTCAGAGTATTCGAAAAGGACCAACATAACGAGGAGCCAGTTTATTGAAAGGCACACGAAGGTTCAAGTTGCGGGAGGACAGTCAAACTCTCTCACCAACCTGGTAGGAAGGCGCGGGCAGACGCCTACGATCAGCCTGGAACTTTTGGCGCTGCATAGAACAATGAAGGCAATCTTGAATCTGCACCCAGGTGGAACGGAGTTGCCGGAGATGCTCCTCCAAAGCCGGAATACCCTGATACATGAATGAATCGGGCAACAAGGATGGTTGAAACCCATAATTCGCAATGAACGGGGATAACTTGGAAGAAGCATTAATAGCACTATTACGAGCAAACTCAGCACAAGGTAACAGTTCAGACCAATTATTATGGTGATCTGAGACATAGCAACGGAGGAACTGTTCCAGAGCTTGATTAGAACGTTCCGCAGCCCCATTGGATTGAGGGTGATATGCTGAGGAGAAGGAAAGCTGGATTCCCATTTGAGCACAAAAGGAACACCAAAATCTGGAGACAAACTGGCTACCCCGGTCCGACACTATCTCCTTGGGTAACCCATGTAAACGGAAGACCTCCCGGGCAAAAATTGAAGCAAGCTCCTGAGCGGTAGGCAACTTCTTCAAGGGAAATTCAATGTGACATTTTAGAAAAACGGTCAACCACCATAAGGATAACAGTATTGCCATTGGAAACAGGGAGCACGACAATGAAGTCCATGGAAAGATGTGTCCAAGGACACTCACCATTAGCAATAGGTTGAAGAAGACCCACAGGAAGACGTCGAGGAGTCTTATTCTAAGCACAAACTGAGCAGGAGGCAACATACGCAGCAACATCAGAACGAAGACCTGGCCACCAGAATTGTCGAGTGACAGACCAAATCATTTTGTTCTTGCCTGGGTGACCTGCGGCTTTAGGATAGTGGTAAGTGTGCAAAAGTTTAGTTCGAAGATTCTCATGAACAAAACACTTACCACTAGGTTTCTCAGGAGGTGCATTGGTTTGTGCAGCCAGGATCTCCTCCCCCAAGGGAGAAGTCAAATTAGTACATATGGTAGCCAAAATATGGTCAGGAGGTATAACTGTGGTAGGTACAGACTCCTCCTTGGATAGAGACGAAAATTGTTGAGAGAGGGCATCAGCCCTAACATTCTTACTACCAGGCAGGTAGGAGACCACAAAATTAAACCGAGACAAAAATAGCGCCCATCTGGCCTGTCGGGGTGACAAACGTTTTGCTTCAGAAAGATAAAGTAAATTCTTGTGGTCAGTAAGAATGAGCACTGGCACGCTAGTACCCTCGAGAAGATGCCTCCATTCCTTGAATGCCAAAATTATAGCCAATTTCATAATTGCTCTCTGCTGGAGACAATTTCTTAGAGAAGAAACCACACAGATGCAAGGAGCCGTCAGGCGTAGGATGTTGAGACAAGAGGGCTCCTACTCCAGTCTCAAACGCATCGACATCAAGAATGAAAGGCAGGATGAGCCAGAACTGGAGCAGCAGCAAAGGCAGTCTTAAGACTAGCAGTAGGTGACCAATGGAGTGGATCATTCTCTTTACGGGTCATATCTGTGATAGGTTTGACCAAGGAAGAAAAGTTTTTAATAAACTTTCTATAGTAATTGGCAAACCCCAAAAATTTGAATAGACCGAAGACCAACTGGGCGAGGCCACTGCAGAACTGCAGATAACTTGACAGGATCCATGGAGAACCCTGCAACGGAGATAACATAACCTAGGAAGGTTACTTGAGTCTGATGGAACTCACACTTCTCGAGTTTACAAAACAGGCCGTTCTCACGTAGTCTCTGAAGAACCCATGTAACATCAGAAAGATGAGCCTCAAGTGTGGGTGAGTGTATGAGGATGTCGTCTAAGTACACCACAACACACTGTTGCAACATATTTCATAGGACATAATTTATAAATTCCTGTAAAACAGCAGGAGCATTACATAGGCCAAAGGGCATTACAAGATACTCATAATGCCCACTCCTGGTGTTAAATGCTGTTTTCCATTCGTGGCCCTCCTTGTTCCTAACGAGATTGTACGCTCCTCTCAAATTAAGTTTACTAAATACCATAGCTCCCTTGAGGTGGTCAATGAGTTCCGTAATGAGCGGAATAGGTTAAGCATTCTTAATGGTAAGATGATTAAGACCCCTATAATCGATGCATGGTCTTAACTCGCCTCCCTTCTTCTTTACAAAGAAGAAGCCAGCCCCTGCAGGAGAGCAGGATTTGCGGATGATCCCCCGCGACAGAACATCGGCAACATACTCCTCCATTGCACAATTCTCCGCAACAGACAGAGGGTAAACCCGGCCCCGAGGAAGCATGGCTCCGGGTTGCAGGTCTATGGCACAATTGTAAGGCCGGTGAGGAGGCAACGTACCGGCACGCACCTTGTCAAAAACGTCTAGGAACTCTCGGCACTCCTCTGGCAATTGAGATACCTAAGAAGTGCACAAGACTTTAACTGGTTTCCGAAGACAAGTGGAAATACATTGCGGAGACCACGACAAAATTTCAAACCTGCGCCATTCGAGACTGGGATTGTGCTTTTGGAGCCAGGGATAACCCATAACAACCAGAAAATGCAGAGAGTTTATCACCTGGAACTGGAGGGTTTCAAAATGGAGAGCCCCAACAGCCATGGATAACGGAGCAGTTTCGTGAGTAACGAGTGCGGGCTGAATGGGCCTGCCATCAATGGCCTCAATATCAAGCAGAACGGACCGAGGCAAAACAGGAATGGAGTGTTTTGATTCAAAAGCACTGTCAATGAAATAGCCCGCAGTACCGGAGTCAACAAGAGCCTGGATGACTATGGAGGAGTCCACCCAGGAAAGGACAACCGTGATCAAAGGTTTCTCGTTTAGCGGTTCCGGTGATGAGGATAAACCACCCAAGGTCTGACCCCGACAGGACCTTAGGTGTGAGCATTTCCCGGCCATGTAGGACAAGACTTCAAAAGGTGGCCCTGTAACCCACAATAGAAGCAGAGCCCCTCCCTCCTCCTAAAGGCCCTCTCCTCCGTGGAGAGACACTTGAATCCCAACTGCATCGGCTCAGCAGTACCTGGTGACTCAGGACCAGGAGGCAAGGCAGGAGAGGGAGGCATGGGTGGGAACGAACATGTAGGAGACAACAGAACAGGAGGCTTCCGCAAGCTCTCCTTGAAAGAGGGCCTCTCACTTAGTCTGATGTCAATTAGGATCAAAAAAGACACCAATGCCTCAAGATCCTCTGGTAAATCTCTGGCAGCAACTTCGTCTTTAATCGCATCAGAGAGCCCATGAAAGATGGCGGCAACAAAGGCTTCATTGTTCCAACCTACCTCTGCAGCAAGTGTACGGAACTCAATGGCCTACTGAGCAACAGATCTTGTACCTTGCTGAATGGACATGAGTCGTTTAGCAGCAGAGGAGGAGTGAGCCGGAACATCAAATACCCTTCGAAAGGAGGCCACAAATTCAGGGTAATTTTAAATCACAGGTTTATTAGTCTCCCACAAGGGATTAGCCCAGGCAAGAGCTGTGTCAGAGAGTAACGAGATGAGAAATCCCAACTTAGCTCTGTCAGAGGGAAACGCCTGAGGTAACATCTCAAAGTAAATACGCACCTGGTTCAAAAACCCTCTGCATTGATTAGGATCGCCTCCATATCGCTGAGGTAGAGGTGCAGAACCGTTCATGCTCCTGGTAGGACTAGGTTCAGCAGCGGAAACAGGAGCAGCCATAACTTGCGGGACATTTTGGTCCAAATGTGCATTGCAAGTCAGCAGGGTTTGCAGGGCTAGTGTAAATTGAGCCAAGCGGTGATCCTGTTCATCCATCCTGGAAATTATGGCAGGTAAAGGTGGATTATCAGCACCATCAGGATTCATGGCCTTTGCATAATGTCAGGGTGCCAGGAATCAGACTGAGACAAGAAGTTCAAAAATAATCACACCTTTATTAATAGCAAAAAATAATAAAAAGTCCATAAGTCAAATAACAAGCCAGCAATCAAAAACCAGAGCTGGTAGTCAGATGAGCCAAGTCAGGAGCCAAAGCGAATAGTCAGACGAGCTGAGTCAGGAGCCAAAGCCAGTAGTCAGACGAGCCGGAATCAGGAACAAGGAAAACAGCAGAGTCAGGAACAAGCCAGGGATCAGGAACCATGAGAGACGTCAGATAGCCAGGTAATATACAGGAGCTCTCACAAACAGGTCTGAGACAATCCAAAGGCAAAGCATACTGAACAAGCCCTTTAAATAATAAGTGTTGACATCACAATTCTGAGACTGCATCCTGTCTCACATGGATGATGCACACCAGTCTGGCCATAAAAGGAAATGCAGGAAATGAGCAGCATCCCCCACAATGCACCATAGTCTGCAAGAGAGGTGAGTAAAATGGCTGCAAGCATCACATGGCAAACAAAACAAGTAAAAACCCTGACAGCAAGACCATACAGCGGTTTCACAGGACAGGTTCCACTCAGAACAGGCCTCACCATAGTCGACCAAAGAAGTTGAGTGCACATGCTCAGCATTATATCCAGAGGTTGTCTTTGGGAAATAGACGTATGAGTGCTGCCAGAATTGCTGCAGAGGTTGAAGAGGTGGGGGGTCAGCCTATCAGTGCTCAGACCATACACCGCACACTGCATCAAATTAGTCTGTATGGCTGTCGTCCCAGAAGGAAGCCTCTTCTAAAGATGATGCACAAGAATGCCCACAAACAGTTTGCTGAAGACAAGCAGACTAAGGACATGGATTACTGGAACCATGTCCTGTGGTCCGATGAGACCAAGATAAACTTATTTGGTTTACCTCTAGCCGAGAGGGAAAATTTAGTAGCCCACTTAATGTTAAAAATTGGAAAAAGTCAAATTTCTAAGTCATCCACTGAAATCTTTACATTGTACAGGATTACTGGACCATATATATATATATATATATATATATATATATATATATATATATATATATATATATATATATTTATATTTATATATATATATATATATAAAATTCATTAAAATTATGGGGGGGGAGATAAAAAACTGAAATTAAAATCCTCCATGTCTCAAAATTAAATCAATGTAAATATTTGCATAGGAAATTAGTACATCTAAGCAAGTATCCCCGCTTGCCCCCAGAAATTCTTAATATGCAATGTTTCCAATGCACAAGAGAATTGTGGGTAAGATATGCAAATTAGGTATGCAAATTCTCAGTTTTTTTGCTTCAAAATACTGTTTTAACACAGCGATCCTTTTAAACAGGAATATGACAGCAAACCAGAAATCACTCACTATACAAGCCTGTTTCGTTCTTTTTAGAACTCATCAGTAGGAGATAGATTTCTGATTGCTGCATTGGAAAAGCTATTTTCATGGTTAAACCAAAATTCATTAAAATTATGGGGGGGGGAGATAAAAAACTGAAATTAAAATCCTCCATGTCTCAAAATTAAATCAATGTAAATATTTGCATAGGAAATTAGTACATCTAAGCAAGTATCCCCGCTTGCCCCCAGAAATTCTTAATATGCAATGTTTCCAATGCACAAGAGAATTGTGGGTAAGATATGCAAATTAGGTATGCAAATTCTCAGTTTTTTTGCTTCAAAATACTGTTTTAACACAGCGATCCTTTTAAACAGGAATATGACAGCAAACCAGAAATCACTCACTATACAAGCCTGTTTCGTTCTTTTTAGAACTCATCAGTAGGAGATAGATTTCTGATTGCTGCATTGGAAAAGCTTTTCCAATGCAGCAATCAGAAATCTATCTCCTACTGATGAGTTCTAAAAAGAACGAAACAGGCTTGTATAGTGAGTGATTTCTGGTTTGCTGTCATATTCCTGTTTAAAAGGATCGCTGTGTTAAAACAGTATTTTGAAGCAAAAAAACTGAGAATTTGCATACCTAATTTGCATATCTTACCCACAATTCTCTTGTGCATTGGAAACATTGCATATTAAGAATTTCTGGGGGCAAGCGGGGATACTTGCTTAGATGTACTAATTTCCTATGCAAATATTTACATTGATTTAATTTTGAGACATGGAGGATTTTAATTTCAGTTTTTTATCTCCCCCCCCATAATTTTAATGAATTTTGGTTTAACCATGAAAATAGCTTTTCCAATGCAGCAATCAGAAATCTATCTCCTACTGATGAGTTCTAAAAAGAACGAAACAGGCTTGTATAGTGAGTGATTTCTGGTTTGCTGTCATATTCCTGTTTAAAAGGATCGCTGTGTTAAAACAGTATTTTGAAGCAAAAAAACTGAGAATTTGCATACCTAATTTGCATATCTTACCCACAATTCTCTTGTGCATTGGAAACATTGCATATTAAGAATTTCTGGGGGCAAGCGGGGATACTTGCTTAGATGTACTAATTTCCTATGCAAATATTTACATTTATATATATATATATATATATATATATATATATATATATATATATATAATGTCTAATAGCCTGTGGCCCATCACTCTGACCTCTGTGTACATGGAGTGACCTGGGTGCTGTCCTCAATGAGAAATCATATAAATCTCTGGAGAAGGAGGGCACTCACAGGATTTGAATAATCCAATAATTTATTATAGACAAAGTACATGAAAAGTCATAGTCTACGTTTCGGCTCTACCCTTGAGCCTTCTTCAAGACAACTTTTACATCTAAAGAAACAGAAAAAAGCATAACTGTATAGTGTATGATAATAAGTGACATCAAACAGCAAGTGCACACACTTGCTGTTTGATGTGGTTTTATTCTATTTTTAATGTGAATTTAAACATTAAAAATAGAATAAAACCACATAAACTAGAGCTCAGGCCCAGGATAGAATAACAGTGGGTCCCTAGCCCAAAGAGAAATGTACCAGTACATGCACTTCTCCCCAAAGCAACAAACAGTATACCCATGACACCTATCAGGATAATAAAATACAGATCTTAGAAACGTTTGCAACAGCAACCAGAACCCTGGTTCAAGAATAGCCAATATACAGACCCCCACTCCACCTGAGCGGTATGTGTACAAACACAGCAAGTGGCATAGAGCTGCATCCGAACTCCATAAGTCCCTCCAATGTTATTGTGTGTGGAAAGAGCTGATCCCAAATTTAGCTAGTCAGTAATACAGTATTGGTAAGTAAAGTGAGCCGTACAAACACAAGTAAGATACTATCGTATGGCTGCATCTAAGGAGCCAAATGTGTGCAAATCCAAACAATAAATGAGTGGGTAAGTGTACGGGCCAGCAGTACAAAGCAATAAACCAGAGTATCATATAGATCTTTAAGCAGAATTCATACTTCCTGTACATCGTAATGGTACTACCCCTACCACATTCATCACAGACCCCGGGACTGAAAACAACAATCTAGGCCCGCAGTAGCAACTCGCTCAACACAACACATGTATAGTTACTCAGGAGTCACGACTTACTCCTTAGAAAGACTATAGCATTGCAAAATCAAACCTAACGTGACAGTTGAATAACCAGAAAAATGAGACATACCTTCGTACAGCTGACCTGCCGTGTTCCCAATGGAGAGAAACAACTGATACATGAGACTTCTCAGCCACGCCCTTAAATACAATACGTTGCTATGTAATTAGGAAATACAGCTGTTAGCAAGACGGCATGAATCGCAGATGAAGTCAGCTGTTCAGCAATGGAACATAACTATGTGTTATAGTGAAGTAACCACAACGAGTAAACACCAATCAGTCCAAGCAATGCTCATGTGTCAGACTTATAAAGGATGTGCATGGTAATAACACCAAAGACCCACTAATCTTGCCACGAAGCACCTACATACATGATCCAATAGAGCTATACTTAAAAACCACATTAAACCTGGGTTAGCCAAAGGCAGAGCATAATGGCATCAGACCCAACACGAAAACCACACATGCCAAAACCTAAGTGGTCAGCATAATATCCAAAAGTATAATAGATAATAAAACTAAATTGCCAAAATATTATGGAAAATGGGGCAACACGACCTACACTCTCTTTTTCTGAATGTCACCCTTGTCAAATTGTCGTGTGTATATTTGTCTCCTGTGTCTCCCTCACTGACCTAGTTTTCATACATTCTGGACCAGGGTTGAGAGCTGGAGTTTGTAATTGTTATGGATACCCATGATCAGTACTTTTTGGATTTTCCAATATTGATAAGCTGAAGTCAGTTGTCCATGCTCCAGAGGTGGTTTTCTCGGTCCCTCTCCGCTATTGATGGTGGTTCCTTGGCGCATAGGGCTGAGGTTGGTCCTTTTGGGGTTTTCCCCCTAGTGAGAAAGGTCAGCCTAGTAGCCGTGGGTTCCCCTTATGTTATTGGTCATTTTGACTTGTCCACCTTTGATTGCTACCCACTCTATTGGTCGTGTGGCCCCGTTTCCCATAATATTTTGGCAATTTAGTTTTATTATCTGGAGCAGTCTCAAATATCCAGCACAGGGAATGTATCAAGGTGTGCCAGCAACAAGGTTCCTGCCAGAACCCAACAATAGAGCACAAACAAAGATGAAGCAGCACCACCAAATTCTTTCTTCAAGTAGCTTTATTCAGCTTGAGGAGTAGCCAGACCAAATAATCAAACAACAACATTTTGGACACAGTCCTTAGTCATGTATATATACATGACTAAGGACTGTGTCCGAAACATTGTTGTTTGATTTTTTGGTCTGGCTACTCCTCAAGCTGAATAAAGCTACTTGAAGAAAGAATTTGGTGGTGCTGCTTCATCTTTGTTTGTGCTCTAGTTTTATTATCTATTATACTTTTGGATATTATGCTGACCACTCAGGTTTTGGCATGTGTGGTATCCGTGTTGGGTCTGATGCCATTATGCTCTGCCTTTGGCTAACCCAGGTTTGATGTGGTTTTTAAGTATAGCTCTATTGGATCATGTATGTAGGTGCTTTGTGGCAAGATTAGTGGGTCTCTGGTGTTATTACCATGCACATCCTTTATAAGTCTGACACATGAGCATTGCTCAGACTGATTGGTGTTTAATCGTTGTGGTTACGTCACTATAACACACAGTTATGTTCCATTGCTGAACAGCTGACTTCATCGGCGCTTCACGCCGCTCTTGAGAACAGCTGTATTTCATAATTACCTAGGAACGCAAGGTATTTAGGGCGGGGCTGAGAAGCCTCATGTATCAGTTGTTTCTCTCCGTTGGGAACACGGCAGGTCAGCCATACTAAGGTATGTCTCATTTTTCTGGTTATTCGACTGTCACGTTAGGTTTGATTTTGCAATGCTATAGTTTTTCTAAGGATACAAGTAAGCCGTGACTCCTGACTAACTGTACATATGTCGTGTTGAGCGAGTTGCTACTGCGGGCCTAGGGCTCCATGTACTAAAGCGCCAATTTTCTCGCCGACAATGTGTCTTCTCGACTCGCTTGAACTTGCAGCTAGCGAGATGTTGCCTGCCCGCCATACGCACTAAAAACTATCCCAAAAAATGGTGCGTCTAATCCGCATTGAGCACTGGTGAATGATTCATACATATGATGCCTCGCTATTTGCGAATGTACTATTATTCGCTTACAACTTGTCAGTCATGTTTGTCCCACGTGACTGTAAGGTGTCAGAAACGTCAGATTTGTCGCGGGAACATATTGCAGCACTATATAAAGTAGAATTTATAAATTTTGTCAGACTGCATAGTTCCCAAACTTGAAGCTTTACTCACTGTTATTGTTATTGATAAATTAAGTATGACTACTTCTCGATCTGATTCACAGTCCAAATCGAAGAATCCACACTTTTCACATCAGCAGAACCTGGTTCTTGTCGATATGGTTCTAGACTCGTATGACTATTTATTTGGTTGTCGTGCGAAGCAAACTTCGAGTATCCATATAAAAAGTATATGGACCCGGATAAGGGATGCTGTCAGTGCTCAGGGACCTTGGAAAAAGGACGTTGACCAAATCAAAAAACGGTACAACGACATAAAAAGGTTTGCCAAAGCCAAATTGGCAAAAGAAAAAAATTCTACTCGTGCTACCGGAGGTGGAACCTCCCATACGATGAGGAAAATAGCGTTCCATAGCATATACCAGGATGACTATTTCTCCATCATTGAAAGGCTCCGGTAGCGACATTTTAGTATCTGACGTCACAAATATACTTGTCAATCAAATTGACGCATGACTATTTTTACAATGTAGCATTATTTTTGGTTGATTCTTTTTTTTTTTTTTTAATAAAATTTAAAATGAAGAATATTGTTTATCCGACTAACCGTTACTAACAACAATTATATTTAATTTTGGGTGGAACAATAAATTTTGCATGAGGAATGAGCACATGTAAATACTTATCGTCATGGATAATTGGTTTTTTAACACATCACTATATCCAACGTTGTTGACCACAGCTAACACTACTACTATATATATTCTCAAATATTGTAATTCATTTATATTTCATCCCATTACTATGTAACAAAATCACTGGTTAAATGTAGAATAGTATGTCTAATATGTAACCTTTCTAAAGATAAATGTTGTACTTTTTTGTTATGTAAATATATTAGTTTTATTAGGATAGAAATAGTTATAATTGTTATTATTGTTGCTTTTTGAACTTTAAATAAATAGTTATTATATTATTTTTACGAAAAGAAACTTATGTTTCATTTATTTTTTGGGTGTGACCAATCCAAATAATGTTTGTTTATAAAAAGGGCTAAAAAGAAATAACAATATGATGATGTTTCACAAAAAATTTTATTTGAACAAAAAATAACACATAACTGCCGAACACAATTTGCATACAAGGAAATATTTTTTTGATAAAGATCAATCATCAAAATATTGGTTAGAAACCATATCCCTTGTGGCCATGCCACGTCTATTTGTGTTTTCTCTGCAAATTTCTTCGGGAAAATCATTAAAAGGCATGGCAATATCGTCAACAATGGGGCATCCTCGTTTTGTGGCAATATTATGCAAAACACAGCAAACTAATATGATTCTTGCTACTTTTTCAGTAGAATACTGCATTGCACCACCAGATCTGTCCAGACATCGGAACCTCATTTTCAACAATCCATAAGTCCTTTCAATGACACCCCTTGTGCTCTTGTGTGCTTCATTAAAACGAATATGTTTCCTGAGTTGGGGGTTATTATAGGGTGTCAGAAGCCATTCATAACAAGGGTAACCGGCATCCCCTGTAATAATTTTTTTTTTTTTTTTTATTAAAGTAAGTAAATTTTCATTCAAAGAAAAAATAATTTTTATTAGTTATCGAGGCTAGCGTCAAATTAGTATAAATTTATAGTAACAACTTTACAATTTACTTGTATTATGTATTTTTAAGAATTATTTATATATCCTTTGTTGAAGAAATAGCAATACACATGTGTGAGCCAATCACACAAGGCCTCTAGGTGCAGCAACCAATCGGCAGCTAATGAGCATATATCGAGATATGCTTTTCAGCAAGTGATATCAAAAGAATAAAGCTAATTCGATAATAGATGTAAATTATAAAGTTGTTTAAAATGACATGCTCTTTCTAAATCCTGAAAAAAAAGGGTTTATAGTTCCTTTTAAGCTTGCCTAATAACCATCCCTCTGGCATCTCTCCATTCTCAAATTTTTGATACAGTCCGGTCTGCCGAAGGATATAAGCATCATGGCAGGAGCCAGGGTAATTTGATCTCACACTTATTATTCTCATTTTCGGGTCACACACCATCTGTACATTCCAGGAATGGCATGACTTTCTGTTGCGGTAAATCTCCTCCCGTAAATGGGGCGGTCGAACTGCAATATGGGTACAGTCTATTGCCCCAAGAACATTTGGCATTCCAGCCACACTGCAGAATTGCGACTTTATCGATTGCCACTCTTCTGTGGTAGATGGTAGACAAACATATTCGGGGAATATATGCATGAGTGCATCGATAACTTTGGCTAGATCACGAGAAAAGGCAGACTGACTGAAACCAATGATGACGCTGGACACTGCCTGAAATGATCCGGTGGCAAAAAAGTGCAAGGCAGCAAGAAACTTGAGGATTCCGGGAATGGCCCTTGAACGAGCCGTCACAGGTTCTAGAAAATGTGCTATTTGAGCATATAAAGTCAATATTGAATGTCGATCCAAACGGAACCTTTGAATAACCTCTCTATCGGAAAGGGCATCTAAAGGAACCCAAGGAAGGAATACCCGCTGTACTCGTAATCTCCTTCTTCTAACCGGATTTGGGGCATCAGGTTGACGAATTTGCCTTCTACCCCTGATTTGCATCAGACGAATAATATAAAGTTGAAGAAGTGTCTCCATGGCTAACAGGATCAAAAGTGAGTAACAATTCAATTGTACCCCTCTTTTAAATCAGTTGTAGGCGTTGATCTTATAGACCCTATTGTTTATTATGGTGCTCGCCACCTATTAGCTGGCGAGGGATTTTTGCACGAGGTAGGTGCGGAGAAATTCACGAGCGTATAAATAGATAGTTTAGTAATTACTGTTTTGTGCGAGATTTATGTCGAGCGAGTATTTTTGAGCTACAAAAAAGACTAGAATTCAAGAGTTGCGGACAAGTTCGCTCGACATATGCTAATGTAAGGTTTTTAATGGATTTGTGGCATAGTACATACGGTTATTGATCCGCAAGCAGAAATTTAGACGGAAATAGTCACGAAGACCTTGCAGACAGCTTAGTACATGGAGCCCCTAGATTGTTGTTTTCAGTCCCAGGGTGTGTGATGAATGTGGTAGGGGTAGTACCATTACGATGTACAGGAAATATGAATTCTGCTTAAAGATCTATATAATACTCTGGTTTATTGCTTTGTACTGCTGGCCCGTACACTTACCCACTTATTTATTGTTTGGATTTGCACACATTTGGCTCCTTAGATTCAGCCATAGTATCTTACTTGGGTTTGTACGGCTCACTTTACTTACAAATACTGTATTACTGACTAGCTAAATTTGAGATCAGCTCTTTCCACACACAATAACATTGGAGGGACTTATGGAGTTCGGATGCAGCTCTATGCCACTTGCTGTGTTTGTACACATACCGCTCAGGTGGAGTGGGGGTCTGTATATTGGCTATTCTTGAACCAGGGTTCTGGTTGTTGTTGCAAACGTTTCTAAGATCGGTATTTTATTATCCTGATAGGTGTCATGGGTATACTGTTTGTTGCTTTGGGGAGAAGTGCATGTACTGGTACATTTCTCTTTGGGCTAGGGACCCACTGTTATTCTATCCTGGGCCTGAGCGCTAGTTTATGTGGTTTTATTCTATTTTTAATGTTTAAATTCACATTTGTGAAGCTGTCTGACCTTCTTAGTACACTACTGGAGGAACGGATAACATTAACTATGTCCCAGGGACTCCTTAATATGCCACTCCCAAAATACCACCATCATATTAATACTTTCATTAGAATACTCTGCACAATCACAAGGATATGCATAGCTAAGTACTGGAGGGAGAGGGCACCACTATGGCAAAAAATCCTAAATAGAATTAGTTTGACACATAAACTCCATGAAACCGCAGCTTTCATCCTGGGAAACGTAGATGCTTACCACAAAACATGGTTTTACTGGTTAATGCAATCGAATTGACACACTGACTTCCTTGAGGCCCTAAACTACATTGGTAGACAGACTACTAATACGCATCAAAAAATTTTGAAATAGGACAGGGTTTCTCATGGATACTTTACCCCCTATATGGAATATAGTTCTTAAGGTACCAAACGGCAATGACACATACATATGCTTATCACTTGACCACTTGTTGTTTTGTTTTTGTTTTTTGTTGTTTTTTGTTCTTCTTTGTTTTTTTCTTAAAAAAGGAAGGGAAAGATCATTTTTATTCTTTTCTCTATGAAAATTAATATGCAAAGAATCTATGTTAGCAGTCACGTTGTAGGGTGTAACAGATGGAGACTGATCTCCGATACTAGTATTAAAATTTCTTGATGAGATATTATATAACACTGGATGAACATTGGGGACTATAATCTCAAACTACAGTCAATGGTAAAAGTTGACGCAGAAAAAAGGAAGAAGTACAATTGCTATTTTGATGTAACACCTACTGATTATGTGATGTACCGATATATGACTGTTTATTAATCTGTGATGGAATGTAATTTGCATAGTGACAATAAAAATATTTTAACATAAATTCACATTTGTATGTTTATGTCTTTTAAGTGTGGTGGTGGGTGCACTTGCTGTTTGATGTCACTTATTATCATACACTATACAGTTATGCTTTTTTCTGTTTCTTTAGATGTAAAAGTTGTCTTGAAGAAGGTTCAAGGGTAGAGCTGAAACGTCGACTATGACTTTTCATGTACTTTGTCTATAATAAATTATTGGATTATTCAAATCCTGTGAGTGCCCTCCTTCTCCACAGATTTATATGATTTCTCATTGAGGACAGCACCCAGGTCACTCCATGTACACAGAGGTCAGAGTAATGGGCCACAGGCTATATATATATATATATGTGTGTGTGTGTGTGTGTGTGAGAAAGAGTTGACGAGCTCTTCCACACTAAGTGTGACATAAATATACACTAGTATTTTTTAAGCACAGAAAGTATCAAAACCTCAGCTAAATCCCTAGGCTCAGTATAGCGGAATACCCAGTTCCACTAGACCTTGCATGCATACAACATTAGCAAAGGGGTGGGATAGCGCTGTTATGAAAACATCCAATGCAAATGAAATCCAGATATCAAAACATTGTATACAGTTAAAAACTATCTGCTAGATTACCAGTTTTTGTCGGTAAGGCTTGCGGTGTTAACAAGCATTTTTTTCTCACCGCTCACTTAAGACAACGCTGGTATTACAGGTAAAGAAAAGTTGATATATAAGTCTTTTGAAGTCAAATAATGGTTTTCAGTGAACTGTCGTACAGATTTCAATAGTGGATGACAACCTGTTTCTGTGTTGTACAAACAAAAACAACTCCAGTGAGTGAAATGTCTACTTACAGACTGCTAACTCAATCGATATGTAAGTGTAGAGTAATTCAATAGAGACTTAACATAGCACATATGATATCCACCGCTAGATACATGCGTTTTTACATGTGTTTTTAGTAAAGTGCCTTTAGTGCTTCCTGCAATACTGTAGACCAATAGAAACCTTCCCTCCAAACGATGGGGTATATATATATATATATATATATATATATATATATATATATATATATATATATATATAATATAATATATAAAAACTGAAACTGGATAATAGTGCAATACTGTCTGTTTAATAAAACACAATACTGTCTGTTTAATAAAACACAATTTCAACCCCACACAATGACAAAATGATGTAATGCTCACATTTAACACCCTTTATATATTATTAGGTAATGATAGGCATATAAATATATATATGTGTGTGTGTGCATATGTATTAATGCATTATGTGTTTAACTGTATATTTACTGTACATATTTAACATTCCAATTTTCTTCACTTATAGGATAAGGTATTTTATTTTATATATATATCCAAAAAGAACAAGAAATGGTGTCAGCACGATCTTTTCAAAAAGAGAAAATCTTTATTATGGTGACATAAAAGGACAGCAACGTTTTGGGTCACACTGATCTTTAGTCATGCTATGGAATGCTATGTTACACAGCCTTAAATAGCACCTGAGCTTTAATTGTTAACCCATTAAGCACTGAATTTTCAGTTTACAATGTTAAACACTGTCATCTGCAGTTCAAATTTTTACATTGCTCAAAGAAAAAACACTATTTTCTCTACAGGTAATGTGCTTATAGGAGTAAAGCATAGCAAGATTATGCAATCTGTACAGAACATTAAAACACACACACACACACACACACACATATATATATGTGTGTGTGTGTGTGTGTAAGCAAAGAATATATAAAAACAAATGGAGATCATAATCCTTGTTTAGGCCTATAGGATGCAAGGTTTTAAGGTGTTGAATCCACCACACCTCTCTTTTTCAACTCTAACTCCCTATTAGCACCTCTTCTGAACTTTGGAATATGGTCAATTATCTGAAATCTTAATTGGCTGACTTTGTGTCCCAATTTAATAAAATGTGCTGAAATGGGAAGGGTCTTATCTTCACATCTGATGGAGGACTTGTGGGCACTGATTCTGTCCCTAATGGGGTGTATTGTCTCCCCCACATAGCCCCTGCCCACATGGGCACTTTAGCAAATAGACCACAAAGTCAGTGTCACAGGTGTAATAACCATTAATTTCACATTTTTTTCTGTCTTGTAATTGTGCCACAAATTTACCTTTTATCATTGCATTGCATTGGGCACAATGAAGGCAGGGATAAGAGTTTTTTTTTGGGAGTAGTTAAATAGTTGATTCTACCAGTATTTTGTCCACCCACGTCAGATTTTACCAACATGTCTCTAATGTTTTTCACCCTTTTGTAGGACTGCATGGGGGAAGTATTGTCTCCCCTACATAGCCCCAATGTTGCCATTCTGTTGTTATTATTAGGGTAGGATAACCGAATATATAAATTATTTTATATAATGATGGAGAAAAAATCACACAGCACTTCTTGCTTCTATCTATTTATTATACTACACTGCTTCTGCTTCCTGTGTCAAGAGGAAGGAGGAGGTAACAACATAAAATAAACTTTGTGAACACAAAGAGGGACACTAAGAGACAGCGTGCCCCCCCCCCCCCCCTCACCAAGTATGCACATGTAGCAATCTAGCCCCTGACTGTTGGGCAGTATTTTCCCAAACAGGTGTTAAAATATAACTTTTATTAACATCAACTTAAAATAAAATTGGCAAACAACTTTAAAAACGGCTGAGACTCTGGTTATGGCTATTGATGTCTGTAATTTGGGGAATAACAATATCAAGAATTCAGACCTAGTAGTGACTCTGATAAGTTATACCCCTTGGTGCTTACTATAAGGTTGCTCAATACAAAATGGATCACCCTATGTGGGTTTAGATATCCACCGCTATATCATATTTGGTAAGAATTTAGTGTACTGTTAGTGTATCACTATCTGGTCCACTATAATATAGTGGATTGATACTCTTAAGAAAATTTAAGTAGTTAATTTGATCCGAAATAAATAGAATTGCACTGGTATAGTTAAATTTGAATCTATGATCGCTCTTCTGATTATAAAAGAAGCACAATTCTGCTAGGTTGCTACTTCACTAGCCTTATACATATTTGTCTAGGATACATCAAATTGTTACAAATAATGTGTAATGGGAGACTAAACAGTGGCCTTTTATGTGTTGTTTAAGCCTCAGGTATCTAGCTTAGCTGGCGTGATCTACATGTCCTAAATAATGTATCACTTGTATTATTTGAATGCTTTATTGATCACTACGAATGTTACAATTTGTTTAAAAATCAAATACATATATTGTAAGGTAGTGAATCAGAATTCAGTGTAAGTGAATCATTCCTCAAAGTGCTGATAAAATACCAGGTTACATTGTATACCTGGTTAGTTCAATCATATATAGCTTGCTGTAGCGTGAATCTCTTAAAAATGATATTTAGTAAAGTTTGAGTAATTTGACTTCTACCTCTTTAAATCCAAACCAAGTGATACAATATCGGTTCTTATAGTTCTGTAACAAAGTTTGTGTTGTGTTACAGTTCAAATTAGTTACAAATAGAATCTCTGGTTTGCACACTTGTATGTGCAGGATATATAGTGAAATAATGATTGTGTGGCGGTTAGAACCCTGTGATATAATATTGGTTCATATAGTTCTGTAACAAAATCTGTGTTGTGCTACAGTTCAATTTGAGTACAAATGGTATCTCAGGTTTACACACTAATATATGCAACATGTGTAGTGAAATAATGATTGGGTGACGGTTAGTAGTTGTTCCAAGTAGTGGAATTATAAACGTGTATGCTATTTGAGTTTACCACTGCATTGATTATTATAGTATTGTCCCCCCTGCTGTTCTTGTCTGATAATTGTGACCCCAAACTGTCTAGTTGTCCGATCAGATTCTTATAGGTCGTGAATTATAGTCTTATGTGACTCTCTTGGTCATGTCTACAGATGTAATTTTTTTAGAGCCACTGATATCTCTAACCCAGCTTTGGATACACCCCCATAATAGAGCGGCGGTTCATTTAAATTTTAGTGATAATTAGCCAGTTGAGTATTGTTCAGCTAGATATTGAATGGAACTTAAAAACAGTTATTCAGTGTGTCAAATCAGTTGAACCTTGTGATATTGAATGCTTTATTTATATGAAAAAATGAGTACTTGTAGAAACTTATAAATTATAACCTAACATGTACTAAATGTATTACGTGTGACATCAGTACTCATGTAAAGAGGAGCTTTGGTTAAGCAGATCTCTTAATGTTGAAAATGGCACCAATCATGAACTACTCTTTACATGAGTACTGATGTCATACGTAATACATTTAGTACATGTTAGTGAGTGGTTATAATTTATAAGTTTCTAATAGTACTCATTTTTTCATATAAATAAAGCATTCAATATCACAAGGTTCAACTGATTTGACAAATTAAATTTTAAATGATCCCTTTCTTTCAATAGCAGGATTACAGACATGCTGTCAATCATTTTGGAGGTAAGCGAATCCATGACCAATCAGATTTGTGATAGGGCAGGATATCTGGTAACAAGGGTTTAAATCCCCCAAGAACCAGTGGCTCGCCGCCTTTAATAAAGCCTGAAGGGGCAAAACACGTCAGGGGAGAGTTGAGAGCGTTTGGGCGCTCATTTTATTTTAATTTGCCAGAAACTGGTTATTGAATTTGCTTGCATTGTTAACCGCTAGAGCAGATCATGTTGTATAGTCTGGGTTGTGCCAGACTTAGATAGTGCACTGAATAACTATTTTGAAGTTACACTCAATATCTAGCTGAACGATGCTCAACTGGCTAATTATCACTAAAACTTAAATGAACCACCGCTCTATTATGGGGGTGTATCCAAAGCTTGGTTAGAGATATGAGTGGCTCTAAAAAATTACATCTGTAGACATGACCAAGAGAGTCACATAAGACTATAATTCACGGCCTATAAGAATCTGATAGCAAACACGTTTATAATTCCACTACTTGGAACAACTACTAACCATCACACAATTATTATTTCACTACACATATTGCATATATTAGTGTGTAAACCTGAGATACCATTTGTACTCAAATTGAACTGTAACACAACACAGATTTTGTTACAGAACTATATAAACCGATATTATATCATAGGGTTCTAACCGCCACACAATCATTATTTCACTATATATCCTGCACATACAAGTGTGCAAAGCATTCCAAATAATGTGGCAGCAAATGTGAAGTCAAACAGGTTTATTCAGCACAGAAGACACATGCAACGTTTCGGGAACTCCTTCCTTAATCATGCAATAAAAGTTGTGGTACAAATCATCCTAATATACCCCTCAGCCACAAGGGGGCAATAGAGAGATATTTACATATTTAACTCTTTAATAGCCAAAGTAGCTCTAGTCAGTGTATCATAGAACAGTAGAATGCAGCCACAAATGAAACTGATACTATACAATATCAAATTAAAATCAATACAAAATTATTCATCATCATGGTTACATAATGATGTAACCAACAATCTAACAATTTAACACTCTTTACGATATGTACATATGGATACAGCAAGAAATTGACTAAACTATGGGCAATATAAGTAAATAATGGCATTTTTGCTAAATTCAGATAAACCTCAATCATAGAAATGTAATTAAATTATAGGAATGAAATTATTAAAAGTAGTTTATAAAAATACAGACAAGTCCCAGTCCTTATCTAAACCAGTCGGTTCTAAGGTGCCTAACTCATATATCCAAAAACACTCTTTATGATGGAGCATGAGTTCCCAATTACCACCTCTTCTAGGTCTGGGGATAAAATCTATAATTTGGAAATGGAGTTGATTAATAGCATGCCCCATTGAAGTAAAGTGACAGGCTAGGGGCTAACTTATTATTGGTGCTAATTGAGCTTTTATGTTCTATGATGCAGTCCCTAATGCACCTGGTTGTTTCACCCATGTAGCTCTGCCCACAGGGACATTTAATGAGATAAATGACAAATTTCGATTGGCAAGTGAAAAAGCCATTCATTTTATATTTTTTTCCGGAACTTGGATGGTAAAAAAAACGATCCTTTAATGACATTGCCACAACAAGAGCAACCAAGACAGGAGTAGCAACCATTATTTTTGCTAGTCAGATATCTTTGGTTATCACTCATAGAAACTGAACCAATGTCCGCCCTAATCAACTTCTGGTGTAAATTATGACTCCTTTTGAAGGCTGGCATAGAAACCTCCAAAAATTCAGTGGTATCAGGGTAACACTTAGAAAGAAGAGGCTGATGTTTTTTAATAATATTTTGGATGGTATAACTCTGAGAGTTAAACTCTGATACAAATACCATCTGCTGGGTGTTTTTACCTGTACTTTCATTCTTATTTTTGCTTTTATTTTTAACACTGACATCCTCCTTCTGTGAAATATTCATGGTAGTTACACTATTTTTATCAGCAACATTTTTGTTAGATGACAAAAAAAATTCTCTAGGGATTAAGGAGACTGATTCCATCTCCTTTTTCAATAATACATTTGGGATAACCAAGTTCTAGAAAAACCACGTTCTCATCTCCCTTAGTCTTAAATCAAGTTTATCAGTAACTATTCTCCTTACTCTCAATAATTGACTCCTTGGGAGTGCTTTCAATAAAGCTAGGGGGTGAGCACTGTCAAAATGTAGAATGCTGTTACGATCAGTAGGTTTTCTAAACAGGTCAATCTTTAAGGATCCCTCTGAATTAATAATCCTGGCGTCAAGGAAAACAATTTCTTCCTCACTATATGAGAGCTTAAATTTCAGGTGACTAGTAGAACTATTGAGGTCATTAACAAAAGATATCACGGTTCCAGCGTCGCCCAACCAAATACCAAAGATATCATCGATATAGCGCCACCAACAGGCACCATATCGAATGAAATCTAAATTAGAGTAAACAAAATTCTCCTCAAATGAGTTTATAAACAAATTTGCATAGTTGGGGGCGCCGCTGGAACCCATGGCTGTTCCCTGAATTTGCAAAAAATAGTCATCTTCAAAGAGAAAATAATTAAAGTATAGCACAAATTCCAATAATAATACAAAGAATTCAATTTGGATCCCAGAATATTCATTATAAGCATGTAATACAGACTTGACAGCACCCACTCCACTGACATGAGAAATGGAGGTGTACAGACTTTCCACGTCCAGGCTGAACAAAATAAATTTACTAGTGTCCAAATCCAATGCTTCTATTTTAAGCAAAAAATCTCTAGTATCCCTTAAAAAAGAACTTGACTTTTCTACATAAGTTCTAAGAATCTTATCTAAATATTTGGACACATTAGAAGAAATAACCCCTATGGATGAAACAATGGGACGGCCAGGGGGGGTAGTCAAATTTTTGTGCACCTTCGGTAATGTATACAAAACAGAGGTGCAGGGATGCTTTATATAAAAAAAAATATATAAAATCGTTACTAATGATACCATTTTTTTGTGCATTCAATAAAATCCTCTTAAGTTCACTCTGAATCGAAAAAATAGGGTTACACAATAGTTTCTTATATACCTGATTGTCACTTAGCTGATCTCTAATTTCTTTTATATAATATTTCTTATCTAAGATAACAGTGGCACTGCCCTTGTCAGCCTTTCTAAGTATAATGTTATTCCTAGATTTTAGTGTATTCAAAGCCATAAGATCTTTTTTAGAAAAATTATTTATGAAATGTTTGCCTTTTAACCCAGGCTCTTCATTAGAAAGAGTCTGTATGATGTGTTTATATTTATTTTTATTTTTCAAGGGACTAAACATTCTCTCCTTTTGTAACTTACTTTTCAAGATATTAACATCATGCATAACAAGTTTGACAAATGTTTCTACACCATGATTTGTTTGTGCTGGTAGAAATGTGCTTTTATTTCTTAATCCAACCTTCTTCAAACTCAAGCGATTACTATCATCATTACTGGGTGAAGAAGCAGGGTCAAACATTAACATTTTCAATCTAATGTTACGAAATAATCTAAACAGGTCTTTAGAGAGTTGGAAAAAATTACAATCACTTCTGGGGCAATATGACAACCCTTTGTTGAGAATTGCTAATTCCTCCCCTGAGATAGATTAATTTGAAATATTTAATACAATATCGTTAACCCTTTTGGTCATTACAGGCAACACCGGGGGATTAACAACTTTAGGTAAATCTGATACAATGATGTTAGTCCTTGTATTAGGAGACAGTTCATTTATCACATTGGAAGGTATAGCTACCTCAACCGGAACAGTCTCAGGCCTCGATGAAATCATTTCTGCTTGCTCTGCCCGGATTGTAACTGGCATTTAGACTTCTCCTTTGCTCATCCCTGGCAAATTTCGTGCGCTTCCGGAACTCAATTGTTTTCTATAATTCTTCAACAGAGGTATACACCTGAGTGAGTAATTTAGAGGAATCCTCAGCAGGTAACAAATTTTTGATTTCTGATTCCATCTCCTTCAGTTTTATCTGTTGTTCAGATGTTTCCTTATTGAGACAGTCAACTGTTAATACAAAGATATCCATAGAGCACTTATTCAATATCTGCTCAAAGATGTCACAGTAGGTCTTATTGTCACGCATCAATGTGGGATGGGCAGACATCCATATGGAGAGTACGGAGAATAGTTACTGATAAAACTCTATTTGATTTAAGACTAAGGGAGATGAGAGACCGTTTTCTACAACGAAGTTATCCCAAATGTATTATTGAAAAAGAGATGGAATCAGTCTCCTTAATCCCTAGATAATTTCTTTTGTCATCTAACAAAAATGTTGCTGATAAAAATAGTGTAACTACCATGAATGTTTCACAGAAGGAGGATGTCAATGTTAAAAATAAAAATAAAAATAAAAATAAGAATGAAAGTACAGGTAAAAACACCCAGCGGATGGTATTTGTATCAGAGTTTTACTCCCAAAGTTATACCATCCAAAATATTATTAAAAAACATCAGCCTCTTCTTTCTAAGTGTTACCCTGATACCCCTGGATTTTGGGGGGTTCCTATGCCAGCCTTCAAAAGGAGTCATAATTTACACCAGAAGCTGATTAGGGCGGACATTGGTTCGGTTTCTATGAGTGATAACCAAAGATATCTGACTAGCAAAAATAATGGTTGCTACCCTGTCTGGGTTGCTTTTGTTGTGGCAATGTCATTAAAGTATTGGTTTTTCACCATCCAAGTTCCGGGAAAAAATATAAAATGAATGGCTTTTTCACTTGCCAATCAAAATTTGTCATTTATCTCATTAAATGTCCCTGTGGGCAGAGCTACATGGTGGAAACAACCAGGTGCATTAGGGACCACATCATAGAACATAAAAGCTCAATTAGGACCAATAATAAGTTAGCCCCATAGCCTGTCACGTTAATTCAATGGGGCATGCTATTAATCAACTCTGTTTCCAAATTATAGATTTTATCCCCAAACCTAGAAGAGGTGGTAATAGGGAACTCATGCTCCATCAAAAAGAGTGTTTTTGGATATATTAGTTAGGCACCTTAGAACCGACTGCTGATCTCAAAAGGGCATATAGATTCATTGCTGTGGTGTTTTATGGGAGAAAATACTAGGGCCTAGATTTGGAGTTTGGCGGTAAAAGGGCTGTTAACGCTCCGCGGGCTTTTTTCTGGCCGCACCATAAATTTAACTCTGGTATCGAGAGTTCAAACAAATGCTGCGTTAGGCTCCAAAAAAGGAGCGTAGAGCATTTTTTCCGCAAATGCAACTCTCGATACCAGAGTTGCTTACGGACGCGGCCAGCCTCAAAAACGTGCTCGTGCACGATTCTCCCATAGGAAACAATGGGGCTGTTTGAGCTGAAAAAAAACCTAACACCTGCAAAAAAGCAGCGTTCAGCTCCTAACGCAGCCCCATTGTTTCCTATGGGGAACACTTCCTAACTCTGCACCTAACACTCTAACATGTACCCCGAGTCTAAACACCCCTAACCTTACACTTATTAACCCCTATTCTGCCGCCCCCGCTATCGCTGACCCCTGCATATTTTTTTTAACCCCTAATCTGCCGCTCCGTAAACCGCCGCAACCTACGTTATCCCTATGTACCCCTAATCTGCTGCCCTAACATCGCCGACCCCTATATTATATTTATTAACCCCTAATCTGCCCCCCTCAACGTCGCCGACACCTGCCTACACTTGTTAACCCCTAATCTGCCAAGCGGACCGCACCGCTACTATAATAAAGTTATTAACCCCTAACCCGCCTCACTAACCCTATCATAAATAGTATTAACCCCTAATCTGCCCTCCCTAACATCGCCGACACCTAACTTCAATTATTAACCCCTAATCTGCCGAGCGGACCTCACCGCTATTCTAATAAATGTATTAACCCCTAAAGCTAAGTCTAACCCTAACACTAACACCCCCCTAACTTAAATATAATTTACATCTAACGAAATAAATTAACTCTTATTAAATAAATGATTCCTATTTAAAGCTAAATACTTACCTGTAAAATAAACCCTAATATAGCTACAATATAAATTATAATTATATTATAGCTATTTTAGGATTAATATTTATTTTACAGGCAACTTTGTAATTATTTTAACCAGGTACAATAGCTATTAAATAGTTAAGAACTATTTAATAGTTACCTAGTTAAAATAATAACAAATTTACCTGTAAAATAAATCCTAACCTAAGATATAATTAAACCTAACACTACCCTATCAATAAAATAATTAAATAAACTACCTACAATTACCTACAATTAACCTAACACTACACTATCAATAAATTAATTAAACACAATTCCTACAAATAAATACAATTAAATAAACTAGCTAAAGTACAAAAAATAAAAAAGAACTAAGTTACAAAAAATAAAAAAATATTTACAAACATAAGAAAAATATTACAACAATTTTAAACTAATTACACCTACTCTAAGCCCCCTAATAAAACAACAAAGCCCCCCAAAATAAAAAATTCCCTACCCTATTCTAAATTAAAAAAGTTACAAGCTCTTTTACCTTACCAGCCCTGAACAGGGCCCTTTGCGGGGCATGCCCCAAGAATTTCAGCTCTTTTGCCTGTAAAAGAATAAATACAATACCCCCCCCCCAACATTACAACCCACCACCCACATACCCCTAATCTAACACAAACCCCCCTTAAATAAACCTAACACTAAGCCCCTGAAGATCTTCCTACCTTGTCTTCACCATCCAGGTTCACCGATCCGTCTTGAAGAGCTCCTCCGATGTCCTGATCCAAGCCCAAGCGGGGGGCTGAAGAGGTCCATGATCCGGTCAAAGTCTTCATCCAAGCGGGGCAGAAGAGGATCTTCCATCCGATTGAAGTCATCATCCAGGCGGCATCTTCTATGGTCTTCCATCCGGAGCGAAGCGGCAGGATCCTGAAGACCTCCAGCGCGGAACATCCATCCGGACCGACGACTGAACGACGAATGACTGTTCCTTTAAGGGACGTCATCCAAGATGGCGTCCCTCGAATTCCGATTGGCTGATAGGATTCTATCAGCCAATCGGAATTAAGGTAGGAATTTTCTGATTGGCTGATGGAATCAGCCAATCAGAATCTAGTTCAATCCGATTGGCTGATCCAATCAGCCAATCAGATTGAGCTCGCATTCTATTGGCTGATCGGAACAGCCAATAGAATGCGAGCTCAATCTGATTGGCTGATTGGATCAGCCAATCGGATTGAACTTGATTCTGATTGGCTGATTCCATCAGCCAATCAGAAAATTCCTACCTTAATTCTGATTGGCTGATAGAATCCTATCAGCCAATCGGAATTCGAGGGACGCCATCTTGGATGACGTCCCTTAAAGGAACAGTCATTCGTCGTTCAGTCGTCGGTCCGGATGGATGTTCCGCGCTGGAGGTCTTCAGGATCCTGCCGCTTCGCTCCGGATGGAAGACCATAGAAGATGCCGCCTGGATGATGACTTCAATCGGATGGAAGATCCTCTTCTGCCCCGCTTGGATGAAGACTTTGACCGGATCATGGACCTCTTCAGCCCCCCGCTTGGGCTTGGATCAGGACATCGGAGGAGCTCTTCAGGACGGATCGGTGAACCTGGATGGTGAAGACAAGGTAGGAAGATCTTCAGGGGCTTAGTGTTAGGTTTATTTAAGGGGGGTTTGTGTTAGATTAGGGGTATGTGGGTGGTGGGTTGTAATGTTGGGGGGGGGTATTGTATTTATTCTTTTACAGGCAAAAGAGCTGAAATTCTTGGGGCATGCCCCGCAAAGGGCCCTGTTCAGGGCTGGTAAGGTAAAAGAGCTTGTAACTTTTTTAATTTAGAATAGGGTAGGGAATTTTTTATTTTGGGGGGCTTTGTTGTTTTATTAGGGGGCTTAGAGTAGGTGTAATTAGTTTAAAATTGTTGTAATATTTTTCTTATGTTTGTAAATATTTTTTTATTTTTTGTAACTTAGTTCTTTTTTATTTTTTGTACTTTAGCTAGTTTATTTAATTGTATTTATTTGTAGGAATTGTGTTTAATTAATTTATTGATAGTGTAGTGTTAGGTTAATTGTAGGTAATTGTAGGTAGTTTATTTAATTATTTTATTGATAGGGTAGTGTTAGGTTTAATTATATCTTAGGTTAGGATTTATTTTACAGGTAAATTTGTTATTATTTTAACTAGGTAACTATTAAATAGTTCTTAACTATTTAATAGCTATTGTACCTGGTTACAATAATTACAAAGTTGCCTGTAAAATAAATATTAATCCTAAAATAGCTATAATATAATTATAATTTATATTGTAGCTATATTAGGATTTATTTTACAGGTAAGTATTTAGCTTTAAATAGGAATCATTTATTTAATAAGAGTTAATTTATTTCGTTAGATGTAAATTATATTTAAGTTAGGGGGGTGTTAGTGTTAGGGTTAGACTTAGCTTTAGGGGTTAATCCATTTATTATAGTAGCGGTGAGCTCCGGTCGTCAGATTAGGGGTTAATAATTGAAGTTAGGTGTCGGCGATGTTAGGGAGGGCAGATTAGGGGGTTAATACTATTTATTATAGGGTTAGTGAGGCGGGTTAGGGGTTAATAACTTTATTATAGTAGCGCTCAGGTCCGCTCGGCAGATTAGGGGTTAATAAGTGTAGGCAGGTGTCGGCGACGTTGAGGGGGGCAGATTAGGGGTTAATAAATATAATATAGGGGTCGGCGGTGTTAGGGGCAGCAGATTAGGGGTACATAGGGATAACGTAGGTGGCGGCGCTTTGCGGTCGGAAGATTAGGGGTTAATTATTTTAAGTAGCTGGCGGCGACATTGTGGGGGGCAGGTTAGGGGTTAATAAATGTAATATAGGGGTCGGCGGGGTTAGGGGCAGCAGATTAGGGGTACATAAGTATAATGTAGGTGGCGGTCGGCAGATTAGGGGTTAAAAATTTTAATCGAGTGGCGGCGATGTGGGGGGACCTCGGTTTAGGGGTACATAGGTAGTTTATGAGTGTTAGTGTACTTTAGGGTACAGTAGTTAAGAGCTTTATGAACCGGCGTTAGCCAGAAAGCTCTTAACTCCTGCTATTTTCAGGCGGCTGGAGTTTTGTCGTTAGAGCTCTAACGCTCACTTCAGAAACGACTCTAAATACCGGCGTTAGAAAGATCCCATTGAAAAGATAGGATACGCAAATGGCGTAGGGGGATCTGCGGTATGGAAAAGTCGCGGCTGAAAAGTGAGCGTTAGACCCTTTAATTACTGACTCCAAATACCAGCGGGCGGCCAAAACCAGCGTTAGGAGCCTCTAACGCTGGTTTTGACGGCTACCGCCGAACTCCAAATCTAGGCCTAAAGGAGTAGTATAACAAGCAAGAGTTAGGGTGCGGTATAGATGAGACAAACCGCCTAATTGGTCCCTCTAAAATAGGGGGCTCGTTATTATTGTAGGGGGGGGGTGAGGGGGGAGATGGTGATTAAAGTATGGTAAGCAGAACCTAACAGGGATGCTTCATTCCATAGCCTCTGTGGATTCAGGGAATTTACTATAGCAGTACTAATGGAAAGCTAGGAAATTATATATGGAGTAAACTAAGATAACTTGTTAAAGTAACCCTTACAGCAATATATAGGTGGAAACAGGAGGAGCTGTTTAAAGTTAAGGGAGCGTGGAAGCACTTAGTGCAGAGAAGAAAAGTCCTACAGCATACGTAAACTGTAAAGTTGCATTTTTGTAAGTGGCTCAGTGTGCTGGGCCACCAGCAGCATATAATGTGTAGTATTAGGAGTGTAAAAAAAAAAAAAAAGTACATATAGTGGAGCTCCCTCAAGGCAGAGGAAATAAGGTCCTAAATTAGTACAACTATGCTTGCGGGGCAGTCTCAATCCAAAAAATACAAAAGGTTTATAGCATATTCCGGTATTGATTAGTGTTAAGTGGAAACACTTAGCTTATTCTACATAGGCTTCTAAGAGTACAGATAACATAGGCATTTTTAAAAGTATTATCGCCTGTCAAATGGGCCAGGCTGTCCAAAACATAGTCTGTAAGTATAATATGTCCCTGAACCTGCCTCAAAAATATAAGGAGTGCCATAAAGTGGTCTGTGTTGTTGTGAAAACAGATTATGAATGCCTCCCTACCATATGGGAAGGGTCAGAGTTCTCCTGTTAGCATAGTCAAATCCCATTTGCTAGGCACGGGCCCTATGCCCAGCACAGGAATATCTTACTAGTAAGTGGATAATCTGCAGCTAAAGAGGAAACACATACAGTACGTTTAGTAAGGCTTAGGTGAAATTTAAAGGGCCACTAAACCCAAAATCTTTCTTTCATGATTCAGATAGAGAATAGAAATTTAAACAACATTACAATTTACTTCCATTATTTATTTTGCTTCATTTTTTAAATATCCTTAGTTGAAGAAAAAGCAATGCACATGGTGAGCCAATCACACAATGCTTCTATGTGCAGCAACCAATCAGCAGCTAGTGAACATATCTAGATATGCTTTTCATCAAAGAACATCAAGAGAATAAAACAAATTAGATAATATAAGTAAATTAGAAAGATGTTTAAAATTGCATTCTCTTTCTAAATCATAAAAGAAAAAATGTGGGTGGCATGTCCCTTTAACACATTGGACGTTATGGCACACATGACTCTTACATCTAGTCCACAAGAACTGGAAAGTGAATATAAATTTGACTACAGTACAGTAGTTACAAATATGGCCATATGAGAGACTTCATCTTTTTCACATTTGCTTACTTCCAAATATTTTACATTCATAGTAGGCAAATTGGGAGTAGTGTGTCTGAGACCATAAAACACACACAACAAACCCATAACACATATGTAGGAGTGGTATAGCTAAAAGAATGTGAAAGTATCTACCAGCAGCAGAGTCAATCTGTGTAGGATATGCACCAAATAAAAGGTTAACCAATGCTATCATTTGATATAGCTAAAGCATCTAAGATCCCAGGATCACGAAGACAATGGAGTCCTGAAGTCCAACATATATTAACTACTTCAGGTCAGACCATGAAATCTTTTTGAGGATAAAGACTCATCTTACAATATTTCCTCCAGCAAAATAAGTACAATTATGACAGAGCTGGAACCTAAGTCAATAGGATGTTATATATATTTCACCAGCCCATATTTGTGACCACATATCTGTTATAAACATTGTGAAATAATTAACTAGGGTATGATAATAAAGTGTGACTTTAAGTACCTAAAACAAGCCAATCACAAAATAAACAGTAAAACACAACTATAAAGTTCTCTGAGAATGAGATGAAAAGTCATTCAGCATTGTAAAAGATAGTGTCTCTGTATTCTCTATGACCAGAGTGTCTCTTCTGCTGGGTGCACTGCAGCAATGGCCAAATTAACCTATGCCCTTCCTAAGGTTAGAGGGAACACGCTGCACTCGCAGTATAGGTCTCAGCCATGCCCACCTGCCAGTCACATTAATGAAAATCTTGGGGACCTCACATAGCGTTGGTACACAAGCTAAAAGCCCCACTAATCTAGGATCATCTTTGTAAAATAAACCCAGTATCTCATAGGGGCTTCGGCAGGTCGCCCAGCAATCGAGAGTCACATGCAGTTCTCATGGCCATGTCTGTTCATTAATACTCTGAGATACATCCGTTAGTAGTGCTACTGTAGGGTCTTGACAGTGTAAGACATGCGGCTTGTTAGCAGTGTCCGGTGTATCCCCAACACCCTGCTCCTCTATTTCCACCTTAGCATAAAGCAGTGAAAAACGTTCAGATATTGTCCTAGGTGACAGCGTGACAGCCCAAGGTGACAGCGTGTGCAGTGAGGGGTTTGAAAGCCTCATCTACTATGTTTAACAGAGCTTCGTTGTGGCGCTCCAAGAGTTCCATCATCTGATTGAGAATGAGCGCAGCCATAACCTTATACATGTAGTGTGCCAGAGAGGATTAGAAACAGGGTCTCCAAGATTAGTTAGCACTGCCAAGCTGCCATCAATGCAACAAAAAGATAACTGTCCCCCTGGGTCTATTTCAAAGCGCTTGAGTCGGATTCTCTTCTTTTCCTTTATAGTCCTCTATAATGATGGAGAAATTGAGGTTGTTTCCATCTGGCATCTAAGATGGCCGCCGGTTTCACTTAGCCGCTCTGCAAGGCTTAAGTTTTCTCAAATGTATGCAGCCCACCGTTGCCCCCAACACCGAGTGTCCAGGCTAGAACTGATCAGCAGGCAGATTTGGCAAGTTTGAGCTGCTTTGGCTGCTTTTTACGGTAGGTGAGCGGTATAAGATAAAGGTTTGTTCAGAGCTCACAGAATGTGCGACCGCTCACCTACACGGCTGGCTCCGCCCCTTATGATGAATAATTTTGTATTGATTTTATTATTTTATTATTGTATAGTATCAGTTTCGTTTGTGGCTGCATGCTACTGTTCTATGATACACTGACTAGAGCTACTTTGGCTATTAAAGAGTTAAATATGTAAATATCTCTCTATTGCCCCCTTGTGGCTGAGAGGTATATTAGGATGCTTTGTACCACAAATTTTATTGCATGATTAAGGGAAGGAGTTCCTGAAACATTGCATGTGTCTTCTGTGCTGAATAAACCTGTTTGACTTCACGTTTGCTGCCATATTATTTGGAATGCTTTGGTATTTATGGTAGGGTGTGGTGCTATCCCTACGTGGCATGCAGTAACCTGGGTGCTGGATGGTACTTTCTGTTTTTACTTACAAGTGTGCAAACCAGAGATTCTATTTGTAACTAATTTGAACTGTAACACAACACAAACTTTGTTACAGAACTATAAGAACCGATATTGTATCATTTGGTTTGGATTTAAAGAAGTAGAAGTCAAATTACTCAAACTTTACTAAATATAATTTTTAAGAGATTCACGCTACAGCAAGCTATATATGATTGAACTAACCAGGTATACAATGTAACCTGGTATTTTATCAGACACAGTCGGCTAGTAATAAAGTAGTAAATATCTTTTATGACTGACTCTGAAAGCCATAATGCAGTGCGCTTTGAGGAATGATTCACTTACACTGAATTCTGATTCACTACCTTACAATATATGTATGTGATTTTTAAACAAATTGTAACATTCGTAGTGATCAATAAAGCATTCAAATAATACAAGTGATACATTATTTAGGACATGTAGATCACGCCAGCTAAGCTAGATACCTGAGGCTTAAACAACACATAAAAGGCCACTGTTTGGTCTCCCATTATACATTATTTGTAACAATTTGATGTATCCTAGACAAATATGTATAAGGCTAGTGAAGTAGCAACCTAGCAGAATTGTGCTTCTTTTATAATCAGAAGAGCGATCATAGATTAAAATTTAAATATACCAGTGCAATTCTATTTATTTCGGATCAAATTAAATACTTACATTTTCTTAAGAGTATCAATCCACTATATTATCTTGTGAGCTGCTGGTGCAATGCTGAATACGGAGAGCGTATTGCTCTCCGTATTCAGCGAGGTCTGGCGGACCTGATCCGCACTGTCGGATCAGGTCCGCCAGACTTTGATAAATAGAGGCCATAGTCAATAGTACGTTTTAAGTACCTCATCACATGCTTAGCTGTGGTTAGATGTTGTTCTGTTGGCTCTGATAAGTATTGTGACAGTTTACTGATCACCCCGCTTAAATCTGGCCTTGTACAGGTCATGACATACAGCAATCTATCTACTATCTCTCGATATTTTCTTGCATCTACTGGATCATTGTGATCATTTTGGTCTAGTTTTTGCTCACATGGTGTCGATCTGGGTTTACAATCTATCATTCCAAACTTCTCCAGAATCATTAATATATATGTCTTTTTATTCATCTTTACCAAACCATCACTTTGTTCAAAATCAATACCTAGAAAATGTTTGATCCTTCCAAGATCTTTCATCTTAAATTTTGCTGTAAGCATTTTTTTAACGACATTGAGTACTGTTTCTTCATTGGCACCGATAATTAGATCATCAACCCATATTAACAGTATTACTCTATCATGTCCTAGCTACTATTTGCTAAAGGGACAGTCAACACCAGATTTTTTGTTGTTTAAAAAGATAGATAATCCCTTTATTCCCCCGTTTTGCATAACCAACACAGTTATAATAATACACGTTTTACCTCTGTAATTATCTTGTATCTATGCCTCTGCCAATTGCCCCATTATTTCAGTTCTTTTGACAGACTTGCATTTAAGCCAATCAGTGCTGACTCCTAGGTAACTTCACATACGTGAGCTCAGTGTTATCTATATGACACACATAAACTAACGCCCTCTAGTGTTGAAAAACTGTCAAAATGCATTCAGATTAGAGGTGGCCTTCAAGGTCTAAGAAATTTGCATATGAGCCTACCTAGGTTTGGCTTTTAACTAAGAATACCAAGAGAACAAAGTAAAATTGGTGATAAAAGTAAATTGGAAAGCTGTTTAAAATTGCATGCCCTATTTGAATCATGAAAATTTATTTTGGACTTGACTGTCCCTTTAAGGTGTAAATAGGGGAGGATTTAATGACTTAGTAAAATCAGAACTAAATGTAGCCGGAAGAAGCCCTGTACCTTGGGGGTGAAACGCGCGTAGCTGGCAATTAGATACATGGTGACTGGCCAATTGAGGATTATAGGGGAGCAAGGTGCAGCTTGAAAGATTTGACAGAGAGCAGTGACCATACAGTTATTGACCAGCAGCTGGAGAATATTAACAACCTGAGGTCAGACGACAGATGTTGGAGGGGATGTGGCATGAAAGGCAATATGTCTCACATATGGTGGCAATGTGACAGGCTTAGACCACTTCGGACACAGATTGAGAAGGACTTTCAAACAATATTAGGAGACGCTTTTGTACTGTCCCCTTTGACTGCAATTCTAAATTATAAACCAAAAAACATTTGCAAAATTCGATGGAACCTATTGTTGATAGGACTTAATAGCGCCAGGAATTTGATAGCTAGAAATTGGAAATCTTCTCGGATCCCCTCTAGGAATGACTGAATACAAAACACAACTACCTTGCTGTCCCACGAGGAATATGTCTATTATAGACGGGGAACCCTGACTAGATTTTATGATATCAAATTTTATTGGGACTCTTTCTTAGGTACTACAGATAAATGACTCACACACAATAGATGTTTCCAGTAAGGAGTCCTTTTCTTCCTACCACCCTTGGTTCTCACTCTCTTCCAATATATATCATCCTCCTCTATCCCCTTCCATCACACTTTCCCCTTCTATTTCTTCTTACTCTGCTTTATATAAATTTCATAACTTTAGTTTACTCTACGGCAAATACTTGAGACAATTGTATGATTATATATATCAAGACAGTGATGTTAATGAATGCCTTTTTCTTTTTGCTCTTTGTTTTTGTTTTTGTTTTTTCTTTTTTGTTTTTGTTTTTGTTTAGGGTTTTTTCTTTTCCTCCTGTTACAATGTGTTTTGACGGTATGACTTGTAATACCGATATGTTGGTTTGGACACTGAAAGATGGCTATACCCTTGTTTGTGTAATAGGGCCATGATTGTTTTCAGTTCAAACTAAGATGGATATGTAGCCCTACATATTGTTCTAAAGTAACATGTCGTATATATATTTATGTTTCCAAAAATTTACCTACCGTTGTATGTTTTGAAAACCTCAATAAAAATTATTATTAAAATTAACAACCTGAGGTCCGTTTATAGCTGAGTGATAAACAGAGTCTGGCTGAATATCGCCATACGGGATTATCGCAAGGCGACAATTACCTGCAAAGGAAGGTGACCGTGAATGATAGTCAAGTTTGCTTTGGAACCAACAGCGTTGAATTAATAACGGCCACCTGGAAGGTCTGAGTGAGTAATTTGGATACTGAGCGCTATCCCTGTAGCCTTACTGAGGCGATTTGCATTGCTAAAGGGGAACTTGGTGATTATTCTATTGCTCTGCTGGGAATATAATTGCGTTGGGGATTCCCTGAAGCCTGACCTAGTGCTGTTTTGATATTGTAAAGGGGTATGCTTGCATTACTAAGCTCACTGCTGTTCCTTTCGCTGCTATACTAACCCCCTCCATCTTAACCCTATGTGCTACTATTGAAGCTTGAACATTGGGAGTGGATCTATCTGTAGATTGTGGAATACTGGGGTACCCCAATACCTGGACTCAGTTTAAATCTTTCCTTGAGCGCTCTCTAGGTAGTTTTTTTATGTGTAATAAGGGTTAATAGTGGCACTTTTATTTGGAATCCTCAAGTGAGATAGCTATATCTAAATTTGAGCAGGGATTATTTAGGAATTATATGGTATCTTGTAACTGTGAAATTAACAGTTAACTATTTATTTTTTCTGGGATTTTCTGTCTTCTCTTCACTTTGTCACATTATTCAAAGGGACACTGAACCCAAATTTTTTTCTTTCGTGATTCAGATAGAGCATGAAATTTTAAGCAACGTTCTAATTTACTCCTATTAGCAAATGTTCTTCATTCTCTTGTTATCTTTATTTGAAATGCAAGAATGTAAGTTTAGATGCCGGCCCATTTTTGGTGAACAACCTGGGTTGTCCTTGATGATTGGTGGATAAATTCATCCACCAATAAAAAAGTGCTATCCAGAGTCTGAACCAAAAAAAAGCTTAGATTAGCTTTTTCAAATAAAGATAGCAAGAGAATGAATAAAAATTAATAATAGGAGTAAATTAGAAAGTTGCTTAAAATTGCATGCTCTATCTGAATCACGAAAGAAAAAAAAAATTGGGTTCAGTGTCCCTTTAAGAATACAAGTTTGTGCTGGCAAGGATAGTCTTTTTCCTGGATAGATCGAGCCTATGGTCTATCAGGGATTTCTTTTTGAGTTTTTGAATTTTAATTTTCACAATCCCCGAACTCCTCCTCCTATATAAATATGTGCTAACCGGACAACGCATTAGACCTTAATCATGAACCCTGATGTGCGTTATGCATTTTTTCCATTCTTTAGTTCTTAACATACACATTTTTTTACTTTTTTATTATTAAATATATATATATGTGAAAATGTTAATATAAAATAGATATCTATACCTATACACCTAAAGGAATAGATATACAGGTATAGGTATATATATATATATATATATATATATATATATATATATATATATATATATATATATATATATATAACATAATTTATGTAAGAACTTACCTGATAAATTAATTTCTTTCATATTGGCAAGAGTCCATGAGCTAGTGACGTATGGGATATACAATCCTACCAGGAGGGGCAAAGTTTCCCAAAACTCAAAATGCCTATAAATACACCCCTCACCACACCCACAATTCAGTTTAACGAATAGCCAAGAAGTGGGATGATAAAGAAAGGAGTAAAAAGCATCAACAAAGGAATTTGGAAATAATTGTGCTTTATACAAAAAAAATCATAACCACCAAAAAAAGGGTGGGTCTCACGGACTCTTGCCAATATGAAAGAAATGAATTTATCAGGTAAGTTCTTACATAAATTATGTTTTCTTTCATGTAATTGGCAAGAGTCCATGAGCTAGTGACGTATAGGATAGTAATACCCAAGATGCGGAACTCCACGCAAGAGTCACTAGAGAGGGAGGGATAAAAATAAAAACAGCCATTTCCGCTGAAAAATTAATCCACAACCCAAATCATAAGTTTAGTCTCACAATTGAAAAGAAAAAACTTAAATTATAAGCAGAAGAATCAAACTGAAACAGCTGCCTGAAGAACTTTTCTACCAAAAACTACTTCCGAAGAAGCAAATACATCAAAATGGTAGAATTTAGTAAAAGTATGCAAAGAAGACCAAGTTGCTGCTTTGCAAATCTGATCAACTGAAGCTTCATTTTTAAAAGCCCAAGAAGTGGAAACTGATCTAGTAGAATGAGCTGTAATTCTCTGAGGTGGGGTTTCACCCAACTCCAAATAAGCTTGAAGAATCAAAAGCTTTAACCATGATGACAAAGAAACGGCAGAAGCCTTCTGACCTTTCCTGGAACCAGAAAAGATAACAAATAGACTAGAAGTCTTCCTGAAATCTCTAGTAGCTTCAACATAATATTTCAGAGCTCTCACACATCCAAAGAATGTAAAGATCTCTCCAAAGAATTCTTAGGATTAGGACACAAAGAAGGGACAACAATTTCTTTATTAATGTTGCTAGAATTCACAACCTTAGGTAAGAATTTAAATGAAGTCCGCAAAACTGCCTTATCCTGATGAAAAATTAGAAATGGAGATTCACAAGAGAGAGCAGATAATTCAGAAAATCTTCTAGCAGAAGAGATGGCCAAAAGGAACAACACTTTCCAAGAAAGTAGTTTAATGTCCAAAGAATGCATAAGCTCAAATGGAGGAGCCTTCAAAACCAAATTAAGACTCCAAGAAGGAGAGATTGATTTAATGACAGGCTTGATACGAACCAAAGCCTGAACAAAACATTGAATATCAGGAAGTTTAGCAATTTTTCTGTGGAATAAAACAGAAAGAGCAGAGATTTGTCTTTTCAAGGAACTTGCAGTCAAACCTTTAGCGAAACCATCCTGAAGAAACTGTAAAATTCTAGGAATTCTAAAAGACTGCCAAGAAAATTTATGAGAAGAACAACATGAAATGTAAGTCTTCCAAACTCGATAATAAATCTTTCTAGAAACAGATTTACGAGCCTGTTACATAGTATTAAACACTGAGTCAGTGAAACCTCTATGACTAAGCACTAAGCGTTCAATATACACACATTCAAATTTAATGATTTGAGATCCTGATGGAAAAATTGGCCTTGAGATAGAAGGTCTGGCCTTAAGGGAAGTGGCCAAGGTTGGAAACTGGACATCCGAACAAGATCTGCATACCAAAACCTGTGAGGCCACGCAGGAGCCACCAGCAGCACAAACAATTGCTCCATGATGATTTTCGACATCACTCTTGGAAGAAGAACTAGAGACGGGAAAATATAAACAGGTTGATAACACCAAGGAAGTGTCAATGTATCCACTGCTTCTGCCTGAAGATCCCTGTACCTGGACAGGTACCTGGGAAGTTTCTTGTTTAGATGAGATGCCATCAGATCTGTTTCTGGAAGCCCCCACATCTGAATAGTTTGAGAAAACTCATCTGGGTGGAGAGACCATTCTCCTGGATGTAAAGTCTGACGACTGAGATAATCCACTTCCCAATTGTCTATACCTGGGATATGAACCGCAGAAATTAGACAAGAGCTGGATTCCGCCCAAACAAGTATCCGGGATACTTCTTTCATAGCATGAGGACTGTGAGTCTCACCCTGATGATTGACATATGCCACAGTTGTGACATTGTCTGTCTGAAAACAAATTAACGGTTCTCTCTTCAACAGAGGTCAAAACTGAAGAGCCCTGAGAATCGCACGGAGTTCCAAAATATTGATTGGTAATCTCGCCTCTTGAGATTTCTAAACTCCTTGTGCTGTCAGAGATCCCCAAGCAGCTCCCCAACCTGAAAGACTCCCATCTGTTGTGATCACAGTCCAGGTTGGACGAACGAAAGAGGCCCCTAGAATTATACGATGGTGATCTAACCACCAAGTCAGAGAAAGTCGAACATTGGTATTTAAGAATATCAATTGTGATATCCTTGTATAATCCCTGCACCATTGGTTCAGCATACAAAGCTGGAGAGGTCTCATATGAAAACGAGCAAAGGGGATCGCGTCCGATGCTGCAGTCATAAGACCTAAAACTTCCATGCACATAACTACTGAAGGGAATGACTGAGACTGAAGGTTCAGACAGGCTGCAACCAATTTTAAACGTCTCTTGTCTGTTAGAGACAAAGTCATGGAAACTGAATTTATCTGGAAACCTAAAAAGGTTACCCTTGCCTGAGGAATCAAAGAACTTTCTGGTAAATTGATCCTCCAACCATGTCTTCGAAGAACCAACACTAGTTGATTCACGTGAGATTCTGCAGAACGTAAATACTGAGCGAGTACCAAGATATCGTGCAAATAAGGAAACAACGCACTACCCCGCTCTCTGATTACAGAGAGTAGAGCACGAGAACCTTTGAAAAGATTCTTGGAGCTGTTGCTAGGCCAAAAGGAAGAGCAACAAATTGGTAATGCTTGTCTAGAAAAGAGAATCTCAGGAACTGATAGTGATCCGGATGAATCGGAATATGAAGATATGAATCCTGTAAGTCTATTGTGGACATATAATGCCCTTGCTGAAGAAAAGGCAGAATAGTCCTTATAGTCACCATTTTGAAAGTTGGTACTCTTACATATCGATTAAAATTTTTTAGATCCAGAACTGGTCTGAATGAATTTTCTTTCTTTGGGACAATGAAAAGATTTAAATAAAACCCCAGACCCTGTTCCTGAAACGAAACTGGTATGATTACCCCTGATAATTCAAGGTCTGAAACACACTTCAGGAAAGCCTGAGCCTTTCCTGGGTTCGCTGGAATGCATGAGAGAAAGAATCTTCTCACAGGCGGTCTTACTCTGAAACCTATTCTGTACCCTCGAGAGACAATACTCTGAATCCAATGATTTTGGACTGAATTGATCCAAACATCTTTGAAAAATTTTAATCTGCCCCCTACCAGCTGAGCTGGAATGAGGGCCGCACCCTCATGCAGACTTGTTGACTGGCTTTGATCTTTTAAATGGCTTGGATTTATTCCAATTTGAGGAAGGCTTCCAATTGGAAACAGATTCCTTTGGGGAAGGATTAGATTTCTGTTCCTTATTATGTCGAAAGGAACGAAAACGGTTAGAAGCTTTAGAGTTACCCTTAGGATTTTTATCCTGAGGCAAAAAGACTCCCTTCCCCCCAGTGACAGTTGAAATTATTGAATCCAACTGAGAACCAAATAATTTATTACCTTGGAAAGAAAGAGATAGCAATCTGGACTTAGAAGTCATATCATCATTCCAAGATTTAAGCCATAAAGCTCTTCTAGCTAAAATAGCTAAAGACATATATCTAACATCAATTTTGATGATATCAAAAATGGCATCACAAATGAAATTATTAGCATGTTGAATTAATTTAACAATGCTAGACAAATCATGATCTGAAACTTTCTGTGCTAAAGTTTCCAACCAAAAAGTTGAAGCAGCTGCACCATCAGCCAAAGAAATTGTAGGCCTAAGAAGATGACCTGAATATAAATAAGCCTTCCTTAGATAAGATTCAAGTTTCCTATCTAAAGGATCTTTAAAAGAAGTACTATCTTCCGTAGGAATAGTAGTACGTTTAGCAAGAGTAGAGATAGCCCCATCAACTTTGGGGATCTTTTCCCAAAACTCCAATCTAACAGTTGGCAAAGGATACAATTTTTTAAACCTTGAAGAAGGAATAAAAGAAGTACCAGGCCTATTCTATTCCTTAGAAATCATATCTGAAATAGCACTGGAAAATTGAACTGGAAAAACCTCTGGAATAACCACAGGAGGTTTATAAACAGAATTTAAACGTTTACAAGTTTAAATATCAAGAGGACTAGTTTCCTCCATATCTAATGTAATCAACACTTCTTTTAATAAAGAACAAATATACTCCATTTTAAACAAATAAGAGGATTTGTCAGTGTCAATATCTGAGGCAGGATCTTCTGAATCAGATAGATCCTCATCAGAGAAAGATAAATCAGTATGTTGCCGGTCATTTGAAATTTCATCAACTCATAAATTTTGGCATTTTGCGCCCTTGCAAGCCTAATTCTGCCCGCAAATTTAAAAGACAGTCAATTGAAAAAGAGACTATACCCCAGGTAAGAAATAATTTTTCATAAAAAAACATTTTCCAGATATGAAACTGACAGTCTGCAAAAAAGGAAATATACTGAAAAACTGAATCATGGCAAATATAAGTACAATACATATATTTAGAACTTTATATAAATACATAAATAGTGATGTCCCGAACTGTTCGCCCGCGAACGGTTCACAGCGAACATAGCTTGTTCGCGTTCGCGGGCGAACACATGGCGATGTTTGATTCACCCCTATGTGTCATCATTGAGGAAACTTTGACCCTGTATGTCACAGCCGTCTGACACATTAGAGCCAATCAACATCAGACACTCCCTCACAGACCCTCCCAGCTACTCGGAATCCGCCATTTTAGACTCATAACGACCTTGCTTTCTTAATGAGAGGAAGTGTTGTGTTTTTGCTCCTGACATTAATAGGAAAAACATAGCTAGGCTAGTGTATTTAGTGTCCACTACAGTCCAGAAGGACTCCACTCATCTCTGCTTAAGGACAGCACCCCAAAAAGCCCTTTTTAGGGCTAAATTTCGTGCCGTTTTTTTTTCGTATTTTTTTTATTAGCATTTGCCTGGCTTTCAGCCTGTGTGTTTAAGGCTCACAGCACATGCTGTGATTACTGCCACCACTGATATCTCCCTAACAACATTAGTTTAAATTTAACTAACCAAAAATTTTAATTATTTTGCTAGTGTAATTTTTTTTCATTTTCTATCAGGCCTGTGTCACACAGCATATACTCTGGTTCATTGCTCTGTGCCAGCCACCAGTGTTAATATCCGTTTATAACATTATTTTAAATTTTAAATTTTTTATTTAAATCATTTTTCTAGTGTAATCTAATTACATTTTCTATCAGGCCTGTGTCTGTCAGGCTCACTCGGCATTAATATACCTAATTTTTTTTTCAGTCTTTTGGTTAATTGGTCTGTGCCAGGCAGCCACCACTCATATCTTCTTCACCTTAATTTAAATATAAAAAAGGACACTAAATATTTCTAAGGAAAGTTTTGCCATGGATCCCCCTCCAGCATGCCACATTCCAGTTGTTAGTACCCTTGAAACAAATTTTCCATCACTATTGTGGCCAGAAAGAGTCCTTGTAGGTTTTAAACTTCGCCTGCCTATTGAAGTCAATGGCGGTTTGCGCGGTTCGCGGGTTCGCGAACAATACCGGAAGTTCGAGTCCGCCGTTTGCGAACCGAAAATTTTAGGTTCGCGACATCACTATACATAAAGTGCCAAACCATAGCTGAGAGTGTCTTAAGTAATGAAAACATACTTACCCCAAGACACCCATCCACATATAGCAGGTAGCCAAACCAGTACTAAAACAGTTATCAGTAGAGGTAATGGAATATGAGAGTATATTGTCAATCTGAAAAGGGAGGTAAGAGATTAATCTCTACGACCCATAACAGAGAACCTATGAAATAGATCCCCGTGAGGAAAACCATTGCATTCAAAAGGTGATACTCCCTTCACATCCCTCTGACATTCACTGTACTCTGAGAGGAATCGGGCTTCAAAAAATGCTGAGAAGTGCATATCAACGTAGAAATCTTAGCACAAACTTACTTCACCACCTCCATAGGAGGCAAAGTTTGTAAAACTGAATCGTGGGTGTGGTGAGGGGTGTATTTATAGGCATTTTGAGGTTTGGGAAACTTTGCCCCTCCTGGTAGGATTGTATATCCCATACGTCACTAGCTCATGGACACTTGCCAATTACATGAAAGAAATATGTATTTACAATAAAAGTGATGTTGTTCTGTATGTGAAGACAATTGGAATTAGACGTGCACACCGAAAAAGATTGTTTTGTTTCGTTTTCATTAGTTAAATAAATAATTTTCTTTCAGCATATTCATTATGTTAAGTTAAATAAATAATTTCGTTTCGGCATATTAGTTATGTTAAGTTAAATAGTTTTTCGAATCCATTCATTATTTCAGATCCATTCATTATTTCAAATCCATTCTTTATTCATATTCATTATTCTATTCTAAAGTTTAGAATACAATAATGAATATGAATAAAGAATGGATCCGAAATAACGAATGAATCCAAAAAACTATTTAACTTAACAAGGAATATGCCGAAACTAAATTATCCAAACCGCCATCCCCCCACATCGCCAACACTAAATAAAAACCTATAAACCTCTAAACCACCATCCCCCCACATCACCAACACTAAATAAAAACCTATTAACCTCTAAACCTCCATCCCCCCACATTGCCAACACTAAATAAAAACCTATTAACCTCTAAACCGCCTTCACCCCACATCGCCAACACTAAATAAACCTATTAACCTATAACTAAATTATCTAAACCACCATTCCCCCACATTGCCAACACTAAATAAAAACCTATTAACCTCTAAACCGCCATCCCCCCACATTGCCAACACTAAATAAAAACCTATTAACCTCTAAACCGCCATCCCCCCACATCGCCAACACTGAATAAAAACCTATTAACCTCTAAACCTCCGTCCCCCCACATCGCCAACACTAAATAAACCTATTAACCTCTAAACCACCATCCCCCCACATCACCAACAGGAAATAAACCTATTAACCTCTAAACCGCCGCCCCCCCCACATTGCAAACACTAAATAAACTTATTAACCTCTAAACCACCGTCCCCCAACATCGGAACTTCCTAAATTAAACTATTGACTCCTAAACCACCATCCCCCCACATTGCAAACACTAAATAAACTTATTAACCTCCAAACCGCCACCCCCCCACATCGCAACTATCTAAATTAAACTATTAACCCCTAAACCGCCATCCCCCCACATTGCCAACACTAAATAAAGCTATTAACCCCTATCCCGCCATCCCCCCACATTGCATCTACCTAAATTAAACTATGCTGGTTGGGTTGGTTTGGAGGTCGCAACCTCAAGCTATGCTCTGGAATATTAGGGCTTCTGACTAACACAATACACAGTTTAAACAATTTAGGAACATCACAGGAGTTCATTAGGTTTTGATCCCATACAACACAAATGTGTATCATATAGTCTTGTGAGCTGGAGCAGTGCAAAATATTGCAACCTAAGATGGCCACCGCCCGGAAGATTACATGTATATATGCATTTATGATTAGCTAATGGCTGTCACGTTATATCAGGGTGGGGAAAAATGAAGTAACTTTCAAAGCTGTCAGAAAAGAAAACTACTACTCATTCGAAATTTAGACTAAATTCTATTGCATTGTAGTTTAATACATTTGTTAATCATACAATTTAACTTAATTTAATGGGCTTTTAATTGCCATTTTCAGCACTTATCAATTGACACTGGACCACATTAAAATTTCATAAGCGTAGCACTGGACTATAATAAAACTATTATTTCAGTCCTCCAGAAAAGTATTAATAGATAGTTTTTCGAAGGTTCATAAGGGGTTTTTACTAAGGTCTTCAAAGGTTGTTTTTTTTGTTTTGTTTCTTTTGTTCCTCATCATAATAATAATAAAAAAAAAGTAGATACATTCCATGTCTTAATTCAAGTAGATCTATTTAAAACAGTCTATTTATCCCAGGCAACTGTCTCTGACTCCATAGTTCTCCTAGACAGAATTTTGATAGTGGAACTTATGACCTAGGCCATGGAGGATGATGTCTTGTGGTTGGAGGTATGAGGTTTGGGGACTTGAACCCCTTACTACACAATTTAAGCCTGTAAAGTTATAGGATGTTATGGGGTACTTAATACCTGGTGGCACTTATTTTCTGTTGGAATTCACCTTAATAAGAGAGTATTAATATTTATTTAGCTCACACTTTTTATGGCATGAAGCTTGGATGCTAAGCTGCTAACTGGTTCTTAAAACTTCTTTGATGGCATATTCAGTATTAAACCTCCCCTTTAAATTAGGTTCACTGTCTGTATCAGGCCTGCAAGGAAGTTCACCCGTCATTCCAATTGTCTGGCCAGTAGTCTTCTTATCCTAGCATCAGGTGAAGTGGCAGGTAGAAAACCCTGCAGTCTAAGAATATAAATATAGAACCCAAAAGATGGGAAGTGACAAAAACAACTGTGGACAAATAGGCAGAGACTAACCCAGGACAATCTGGGAGCTGGAAGACAGGAACAGTAACAAAAGTTTCCAAAGCAGAATCAACAAATCGGGTCAAAACCAATCAGGAAGAACAAGGCAGAATCTTCAGGCAGATCTGAAGTCGGGACCAAAACCAAATCGACAGCAGTGGTACCAAATATTAAAGAGAGATAGTATTCAATACATTCCAGAGGTCAGGGCAGGCTGCAAGCAACAGGAAATCCTGAAACAGGCAAGTTTTGCAAAAGAAGAACTGGAAAAGAGAAGAGCATGCCGAGGATACAGCGTATCAATACACTGGCAGTGGATACAGAGTGAGGTGTGCTATTTAAGCCCTATAGCACGGGAGAAGCCGGTGAAGTGCTAATCTGAAGCGTTGCAAAGAAATGACACGGCCTGACAAGGTAAACCGCAACCTAGTTGCGACGAACGTGAGCTGCAATGATCAGAAGGGCCAATGCAAGCTAAGCCGGTCTATGTTGAAGCAGCATACCCCGACAGTCTGAATATTGTAAGAATCCTTGAATACCATCTTATATTCGGCCTGTTCTAAGATAAAGTTGTCACCTCTAATTTTTGAGGTAGCGTCAGACTCTAAAGGCTGTGACACACTACAAGCGAAGCGGCGCACAGCGTGTAGATGCGGCTGTGCGCGCTCAGTGTGTTCTGCCTTTTCATCTCTGAAAGCTCTGCTGCGTTAGGTCGCATAGCTGAGCGCTCCGAGATGAAATATCTGAACTTCAGAAGCAATGCGACGCAAAGTAGCTGCTTCGCCTCGCGCTGCATCGCTTGCAGTTAGTCACAGCCTTAATATGTAAAGAGGTTAGAATCTCTTAATGATCAGTTCATGTTCTGTTACAGCAACACGTAAAGGGTGTAGGAGAATCTAAAAATAAATTCAGTTCCTAAAACAACTCAGCAAATATTACAAAAAGATTATTCAAAGTGGTGTCTTCTGCAAACCACAGCTTACTCTGCTTTTGTATAAATGATACATATCATACCAATGATATTTATTATTTTGTTAAACTTTGATTTCTTTTTGGTTTAAATAAAAAATAAATGACTCCCTACAATGTAATTTAAGTGATTCAGTCTTTAGAATACTAATGCAATGCTGATTTATTTTATCATTTATCTTTTCCTCCAAATATGGTAAATGGTCAAAATCCTTATTCATCCAAACATAAAACAAACTACAGCCTTATGTGTAAACCTAACAAAACTTCCCACTGGCTAATCTGCTAAATGAATCATCTCCCCTCATGTTGTTTTCAATATGTTCAGTTCCTCAGAATTTATGAGATTGAAATCAGAATTATAAGAAACTTCAATGTCACATGCTGTGCTCATTGTAATGTTATTGTGCAGAAAAAAATAAGTCAATATAACATTCTTTGTTCACATACAAAACTCTTTCTAATCTTATAGTTTATTGTCATGTATAAGCTTCTGAGACAGCTGCTGTGGAGAATTTTTTTTCATCCAGTGTAAAGTATTAATGTGGTGATTTATCGAAAAGAATGAAAACCTTTGAAAAACACTTTATAATAAAACTTAAAGGGACAAAATAATGTCCTGAGACTTTTGTATAAATGAGAAATTGTTTCTAGCAAAATGCTGTTCTTTTTTTTACTACATGAAAGTAAGTAATCTTTATAACTCCTTAGTTTCATTTGAACTTAAAAAAAAATAAAAGTTTTGTGTATTGAGAAAATTGATTTGAGTGTTTTGCAGCTGGGTCTAGCTCGTCCTTATATTAAAGTAAAAACATGCCAGGGACATATTTTGGGTACAGAATGCATCATGATATTATTATTATTATTTTTTCCTTCACTTTATTGTATATTTTATTTATTAGGATAAATGTGTTTGTCAAACAGAATTTCGAGTCTTGTATGCGTTACATTATCTGTTTGGTTAAAGTGTGCTAGATTATTTGATATCAACATGTAACAAAATTGAAAGTACAATAACTAGCAAGTGCTCGCTTACCATCTAAAGCATAACTATTACGGCTATTGTTCTAGGAAAGTCCTTTATAGATCTACGTATCAGTATGTCTTTTCTTCCATCTTCTTGGGTCATTAGGGTTTCTTGTGTTCATGCTTAGACTTATGTAACTGCAGTCTCTTTGATTAGTGTAGTACGCTCCTTTCAGGAGCTAGCCCCTCTATTGTGTCAGGGCAGGTCTGTTTGCTATCCCTGACACCAAGATGTAGATTGTTAAAGTTTAGCCAGGAAGAGACAAGGGAAGTTAGAGAGAAAGGTTTTGGACTTTCAGAGCTATGCAGTGTTATGGGTATGAATTGGGTGTTGTGTTTGAAGGTGTGGTCGTCTTACTTTCCAACCCTCCCTCAAGGGGAGAGGTCTTATTAACGGTTGTATGGAGTATAAATTCCTCCCATATGAATCTGATGTCTAGAAGCAAATTTAGTTTCTTACGTTTGATAAAACATATTCTTCTAAGCTCAGTAATTCTGGGACTTTGTCAACCCACTGTTTTTTTGTTGGTGTAATTTGTGATTTCCAATTATGAGCTATTAAAGACATGGCGCTATTTAGTCCTATCTGTAGTAAGTTTAATTTTAGTTTGCATGGCAATTTTGGTAAGTCATTCATTCAGTATATTTTGGGTGTCAGTATGAAGTCTTGAGTAAGGATGGTCTGGAAGTGGGTTTCTATAGCTTGCCAGAGCAGTCTCACCTTTTGACACTCCCACCTCAAGTGAACATAGTTGCTTCTGCAGTTACAACCTCTCCAACATGTGTTGCTTGCTACTGAGTAGATGAAATGTAGTCTATCTGGTGTAAGGTACCAGCGCATTAGGACCTTGAAATTTAGTTCTACTAATTGTGGAGATGTGGAAGAGCTCTTAGTGTGTCAGAAGATCTTCTCCCATTCATCTGTATCAAGTGTCACCCTTAGGTCTTCATGCCATTGGGAAGTGTATGTGGGTAGGTGAGTTGAGTGATCTGTCTGTATTAGTTTCCGTGCTATGGAGAGTGTTTTACTGTTTTGTTCTTGGAGCAAAGGTCTTCGTAGGGTATTAAGTCTCATAAAAGGTCTGATTTATAAGGAGAAGAATGGATGAAGTGTGAAAGTTGGGAGTACTTAAGCCAACTAGAATATTTGCCTCCTGCCACTTCTGAAAGGCTTTCCCTGTTTAAGAGTTTACTATTGTTAGTGAAGTTATTTAGGGGAGTGGTATATCCCCATTCAGTTAACCTCTGTTGCCCCCTACCTAAGCCTCCAATTAACTCCACGTTTGTGGGGTTGGGAAAGAGAGGCCTCTTGTACCTGAAATGTGTTGTCTCTGAGATATGGTCGTGTCCCATGACTCAAAAGTGTGTCTATTAATTTCCAGTTCTGTGCATCATGGGGGTCTAAGGTTTTTTATGTACCAAGCATAATGCTCCAACTATGGGTATTTTTAGAATGTGTGAATCCATAGACACCCAAGCTTCGTTATCCCGAGCTCCATGCCAATATAGGACCCTCTGTAGGGTAATGGCTTCATAGTAAGCTGCGATGCAGGGATGGCCCAGTCCCCCATTAGCAGTTGACCTGTACATGCTTTTGTTACAGATCCTGGGCTTGCTTTGGCCCCATATAAATAAGTTGATTAGTTTTTGTATTTGGGTGAGGATCTTGGGAGTGGCATGGGAAGTACTTGGCATCATGATATTATTATTTTTTTTATTTTATTTTTTTTTTATTTCCAAAAAAGCTTTATTGAAATAAAAATGTCAAACAAGGTAAACAGTAATTGTACTGCAATGTTACATTATGTGAACAAGACTTGCAAACAGTTTGGGACTGTAAAAAACTGTCAAATTGAGTTGTCTCTGCAATGCTCCTCTGCAAAAGTTATTTTCGTTCTTGCAGTGTCCGTTTGAGAGGATAATAGATTGAACAGTAATTCTATAACAAAGGGAATGTTCACTTTATAACTTCACCAATGCGGGATTTTATGCACATAAATTTACTATGCAAAGAAAGACAGCAAATCAAACAACCATTATTCATGTAGTTACCATATACAGGCCTAGATTTGGAGTTTGGCGTTAGCCGTGAAAACCAGCGTTAGAGGCTCCTAACGCTGGTTTTAGGCTACCTCCGGTATTTGGAGTCACTCAAAAAAGGGTCTAACGCTCACTTTTCAACCGCAACTTTTCCATACCGCACATCCCCTTACGTCAATTGCGTATCCTATCTTTTCAATGGGATCTTTCTAACTCCGGTATTTAGAGTCATGTCTGAAGTGAGCGTTAGAACTCTAACGACAAAACTCCAGCCGCAGGAAAAAAGTCAGTAGTTAAGAGCTTTCTGGGCTAACGCCGGTTTATAAAGCTCTTAACTACTGTACTCTAAAGTACACTAACACCCATAAACTACCTATGTACCCCTAAACCGAGGTCCCCCCACATCGCCGCAACTTGATTAAATTTTTTTAACCCCTAATCTGCCGACCGCCAACTACGTTATCCTTATGTACCCCTAATCTGCTGCCCCTAACACCGCCGACCCCTATATTATATTTATTAACCCCTAATCTGCCCCCCACAATGTCGCTGCCAGCTACCTACACTTATTAACCCCTAATCTGCCGACCGCAAAGCGCCGCCACCTACGTTATCCTTATGTACCCCTAATCTGCTGCCCCTAACACCGCCGACCCCTATATTATATTTATTAACCCCTAATCTGCCCCCCTCAACGTCGCCTCCATCTGCCTACACTTATTAACCCCTAATCTGCCGAGCGGACCGCACCGCTACTATAATAAAGTTATTAACCCCTAATCCACCTCACTAACCCTGCTCCAACTATGGGTATTTTTAGAATGTGTGAATCCATAGACACCCAAGCTTCGTTATCCCGAGCTCCATGCCAATATAGGACCCTCTGTAGGGTAATGGCTTCATAGTAAGCTGCGATGCAGGGATGGCCCAGTCCCCCATTAGCAGTTGACCTGTACATGCTTTTGTTACAGATCCTGGGCTTGCTTTGGCCCCATATAAATAAGTTGATTAGTTTTTGTATTTGGGTGAGGATCTTGGGAGTGGCATGGGAAGTACTTGGCATCATGATATTATTATTTTTTTTATTTTATTTTTTTTTTATTTCCAAAAAAGCTTTATTGAAATAAAAATGTCAAACAAGGTAAACAGTAATTGTACTGCAATGTTACATTATGTGAACAAGACTTGCAAACAGTTTGGGACTGTAAAAAACTGTCAAATTGAGTTGTCTCTGCAATGCTCCTCTGCAAAAGTTATTTTCGTTCTTGCAGTGTCCGTTTGAGAGGATAATAGATTGAACAGTAATTCTATAACAAAGGGAATGTTCACTTTATAACTTCACCAATGCGGGATTTTATGCACATAAATTTACTATGCAAAGAAAGACAGCAAATCAAACAACCATTATTCATGTAGTTACCATATACAGGCCTAGATTTGGAGTTTGGCGTTAGCCGTGAAAACCAGCGTTAGAGGCTCCTAACGCTGGTTTTAGGCTACCTCCGGTATTTGGAGTCACTCAAAAAAGGGTCTAACGCTCACTTTTCAACCGCAACTTTTCCATACCGCACATCCCCTTACGTCAATTGCGTATCCTATCTTTTCAATGGGATCTTTCTAACTCCGGTATTTAGAGTCATGTCTGAAGTGAGCGTTAGAACTCTAACGACAAAACTCCAGCCGCAGGAAAAAAGTCAGTAGTTAAGAGCTTTCTGGGCTAACGCCGGTTTATAAAGCTCTTAACTACTGTACTCTAAAGTACACTAACACCCATAAACTACCTATGTACCCCTAAACCGAGGTCCCCCCACATCGCCGCAACTTGATTAAATTTTTTTAACCCCTAATCTGCCGACCGCCAACTACGTTATCCTTATGTACCCCTAATCTGCTGCCCCTAACACCGCCGACCCCTATATTATATTTATTAACCCCTAATCTGCCCCCCACAATGTCGCTGCCAGCTACCTACACTTATTAACCCCTAATCTGCCGACCGCAAAGCGCCGCCACCTACGTTATCCTTATGTACCCCTAATCTGCTGCCCCTAACACCGCCGACCCCTATATTATATTTATTAACCCCTAATCTGCCCCCCTCAACGTCGCCTCCATCTGCCTACACTTATTAACCCCTAATCTGCCGAGCGGACCGCACCGCTACTATAATAAAGTTATTAACCCCTAATCCACCTCACTAACCCTATAATAAATAGTATTAACCCCTAATCTGCCCTCCCTAACATCGTCGACACCTAACTTCAATTATTAACCCCTAATCTGCCGACCGGAGCTCACCGCTATTCTAATAAATGTATTAACCCCTAAAGCTAAGTCTAACCCTAACACTAACACCCCCCTAAGTTAAATATAATTTTAATCTAACGAAATTAATTAACTCTTATTAAATAAATTATTCCTATTTAAAGCTAAATACTTACCTGTAAAATAAATCCTAATATAGCTACAATATAAATTATAATTACATTGTAGCTATTTTAGGATTAATATTTATTTTACAGGCAACTTTGTAATTATTTTAACCATGTACAATAGCTATTAAATAGTTAAGAACTATTTAATAGTTACCTAGTTAAAATAATTACAAAATTACCTGTAAAATAAATCCTAACCTAAGTTACAATTAAACCTAACACTATACTATAATTAAATTAATTAAATAAAATACCTACAATTACCTACAATTAAACCTAACACTACACTATCAATACATTAATTAAATACAATATCTACAAATAACTACAATGAAATAAACTAACTAAAGTACAAAAAATAAAAAAGAACTAAGTTACAAAAAATAAAAAAATATCTACAAACATAAGAAAAATATTACAACAATTTTAAACTAATTACACCTACTCTAAGCCCCCTAATAAAACAACAAAACCCCCCAAAATAAAAAATGCCCTACCCTATTCTAAATTACTAAAGTTAAAAGCTCTTTTACCTTACCAGCCCTGAACAGGGCCCTTTGCGGGGCATGCCCCAAGAAGTTCAGCTCTTTTGCCTGTAAAAAAAACATACAATACCCCCCCCCCCAACATTACAACCCACCACCCACATACCCCTAATCTAACCCAAACCCCCCTTAAATAAACCTAACACTAAGCCCCTGAAGATCTTCCTACCTTATCTTCACCATACCAGGTTCACCGATCCGTCCTGAAGAGCTCCTCCGATGTCCTGATCCAAGCCCAAGCGGGGGGCTGAAGATGTCCATGATCCGGTAGAAGTCTTCATCCAAGCGGGGCAGAAGAGGTCTTCCATCCGATTGAAGTCTTCATCGAAGCGGGGCAGAAGAGGTCTTCCATCCGATTGAAGTCTTCATCCAGGCGGCATCTTCTATCGACATCCATCTGGAGCGGAGCGGCAGCATCCTGAAGACCTCCGACGCGGAACATCCATCCTGGCCGACGACTGAACGACGAATGACGGATCCTTTAAATGACGTCATCCAAGATGGCGTCCCTCGAATTCCGATTGGCTGATAGGATTCTATCAGCCAATCGGAATTAAGGTAGGAAAAATCTGATTGGCTGATTGAATCAGCCAATCAGATTTAGCTCGCATTCTATTGGCTGATCGGAACAGCCAATAGAATGTGAGCTCAATCTGATTGGCTGATTGGATCAGCCAATCGGATTGAACTTGATTCTGATTGGCTGATTCCAGATTAGGGGTTAATAAGTGTAGGCAGGTGGAGGCGACGTTGTGGGGGGCAGATTAGGGGTTAATAAATATAATATAGGGGTCGGCGATGTTAGGGCAGCAGATTAGGGGTACATAGGGATAATGTAAGTAGCGGCGGTTTACGGAGCGGCAGATTAGGGGTTAATAATAATATGTAGGGGTCAGCGATAGCGGGGGCGGCAGATTAGGGGTTAATAAGTGTAAGGTTAGGGGTGTTTAGACTCGGGGTACATGTTAGAGTGTTAGGTGCAGACATAGGAAGTGTTTCCGCATAGCAAACAATGGGGCTGCATTAGGAGCTGAACGCGGCTTTTTTGCAGGTGTTAGGTTTTTTTTCAGCTCAAACAGCCCCATTGTTTTCTATGGGGGAATCGTGCACGGGCACGTTTTTGAGGCTGGCCGCTTGCGTAAGCAACTCTGGTATCGAGAGTTGAAGCTGCGTTAAAAATGCTCTACGCTCCTTTTTTGGAGCCTAACGCAGCCTTTATGTGGACTCTCAATACCAGAGTTATTTTTATGGTGCGGCCAGAAAAAAGCCGGCGTTAGCTACGCGGGTCCTTACCGACAAAACTCCAAATCTAGCCGACATTGTCTATAGCTTGCTAATACACAGTTGTTACTCTAGAAGTTGTGGTTACAGTGAGAGGCTAACATATCTATTGTTCTGAGGATGTGTCCCCAACCCCCTATGTGCAGTATGCTAGCATGTGTTAGTCTGTAGGTGAGTGTTGCTTCCAAAGGAGTGTAATTAGTTCATGTATTTCCATGGTGCCCGATTGTAGGTGGTGATATCTCTCGAGTTGGAGAAAGTTTTCTACTTGTATTTTCCATTCTTCTACTGTGGGGGGTGTGTTCGATTTCCAGCTTTTAGGTATTAATGTTTTGGCGCTGTTGATCATAAGGATGAGCAGATGCCTTGCTATGTTGTTGTTGGTTTTAGGGAGGGACATATACAAGAGTATCAAGGGTTCGTTAGGAATATGTTGTCCTATTACTTCTAACATAAAACATAGAGTCTCCATCCAGAATGTATCCAGTCTATCACAGCTCCACCAGATGTGTGTCAAGCTGCCCTCCTCCACGCAACCCCGCCAGCATTTATTGCTCGCTGTTTTGTAAATTCTGCGAAGTCTGCTGGGTGTAAGATACCAGCGTGTGAGGAGTTTAAAATTGGTTTCCAGTACCCTGACTGATATAGACGATCTCTTAGTTTCTAGAAAAGCTCTCTGCCAGTCTTTGTCTGATATATCTAGTCCTAGTTCCTTTTCCCATGCTTTGGTGTAACTGGGTAAGTCTTGTGAGTCCCCTTTCACTAATTGTTTATATATTAGTGATATTAGGTGTCTGGGAGTGTTAGTAGAGAGGCAGAGGGTTTCGAATGGCGTCAGTTTTCTGGTTAAGTTCTGTCTCTTAGAGTGAGACTGGATAAAATGGCATGCTTGTGTGCATGAGTACCAGTTGACTCTAATGTCTGGGTGCGCTTCCTGTATTGAGTCAAGAGTGTTGGTTGTTCCTTCATGTTGAAATATTGAAATGACTTGATTCTTAATATGTGTACCTGAAGTTCTCTGTGTTTCCTTGTGAAACCAGGGTAGAGCCGTATTGTGGCTTATTGGTAACATGGGGGATATAGTGTTGGAAATGTGTGTTGTAGTGTTTAGTAGTCTGTCCCACGTCTGGAAGAATCCTTCCAGTACTTGGTAGTGCTGAAGAATTGCTGGTCTTTGTTTGGGTGTCAGCCATGCTGCTATTCCTGCATTGCACATCCCCAAAATATGCCTATCGATTTGGACCCACTGCTTATGCGCATTGTTAGTGCACCACTCCACTAAGTTTTGTAGGGCTATTGATGTTTTATACATATGGATATTTGGGACTCCCAGCCCTCCGTTTTCTCTAGACATATACATTGTTTGCTTAGCTATCCTGGGTCTAATACAACAGAGATTGTATCCTAGAAAGATATTGGTGCGGGAGTTGTATGGGGATAGTTTGCAATAGATATAAGAGCCTGGGTAGAGCATTCATTTTTATCACATTTACTCTATCTATCCAGGATATTGATTTGCTCTTCCAGCTAGAGAGATCTGCCATTAGTGAGGTTTCTAATGCTTTATAGTTCGACTGGAATAACTCTTTGGGGTCTGTGGTTAAATGAATACCCAGGTTATTTAATCTTTGATTTTTGTATTTTAAGTGAGCAGGTTTGTGATAGGTGCTGAAATTCTCTGTCATCATATGTTAAATTTAGCATCTCCGATTTTGTGGTATTTATTAAGAAATTGTGGACACTTTCCCAAAATCCTGAAGCAGCCTCAATGTCTCTGGCAGGGAGTTCTCTAAGTTTGTAAGTGTAAATAAAACATCATCGGCGTATAAGGCTAACTTATGCTCTGTGTCTCCTACCTCTACGCCTTTGATATGTGGGTTATTTCTTATTTTCTGGGCCAGTGCCTCTATGGAAATTGCAAAAAGAACTGGGGAAAGTGGACAACCTTGTCTGCTGCTGTTTCTAATATATAGTTTATCCGACAATGTACCATTCACTCTGATCCTGTCCCAGGGGACTGTGTAAAGGGAGAAAACATAGTGGATGAATTTGTCGCCAAATTTCATTTTGTGCATTAATGCTTTTAGGAATTGCCAATTTACCCTGTTGAAGGCTTTCTCTGCATCTGTTGATATCAGAGCCGCAGGGATTTTTTTATGTTTGACATAGGATATAAGTTGGAGGGCTTTTAAAGTATTATCTTTTGTCTCTCTTCCTGGGATAAAGCCTGTTTGATCAGTGTTTATTAAATTGGGCAGATATTTGTTAATTCTGTGAGCTAAGACTTTGGCAAAGATCTTAACATCCGAGTTCAAGAGCGATATCGGGCGGAAATTTTCAGGTGTATTTGGTTCCCGTCCCGGTTTCGGCAAAACAGTTATGTGAGCCTACTGCATGGTATCTGTGAATCCGTCGGCATGTAGGAGAGAATTGAACATTTTTGCTAGTGGGGCCAATAAGTGGTGGGAGAAGGTTTTATAGTATTTTACACTAAAACCGTCGGGGCCTGGGCATTTGCCACTTGGCATAGATTTTATAGCTTTTTTAATTTCATCTATTGTTATGGGGGAATCTAACTCCTTAGTTTCGTCTGTCTCTAGTGTGGGGAGACTAAGGTTCGATAGATAAGCTTCTATACTCTGCGGTGTAGTTTCCTCTTTTATGTTGTAGAGCGAGGTATAATAAAGTCTCTGCTATGTTTTTACAATCTTTTTGTATCGTCCCCTGTTTGTCTGTGATGTTGTATATATGTGTGTTCAACTGACGACGCCTGAGGGCCCTTGCTAATGAGGTGCCTGTCTTGTCTCTTACATCAAAGTATTTTTGCTTGAGAAAAGCGGCTTTTCTTTGATATTCTTTTGTAAGATAGTTTCTTAGAGACTGTCTGGCCTTTTGTAAAGATGCCAAGATGTCTTTAGATTGTGGGTTTGCCTTCAGTTCTTTCTCCCAGTACCCTATCTGAGCCATTGTGGAAGTCAAGAATTGCCGGTTCTCTTTTTTCTCTCTTGCTTTTCGTGTTATAAATTCGCCCCTCACTGCACATTTATGTGCTTCCCATATGATTCTATCTGATATGTCATCCGTCACATTTTCTTTGAAATATTCAGTCAGTGCGCTGTCAATAGCCTGTCTGTGTATGGGATTTCCCAGCATATGTTCGTCTAGTCTCCAGGTGTAAGTTGTTAGCGGGATATCTGGCCAGTCTATTATGCATTGTACTGGGGCATGGTCTGCCCATGTAGTGGTTAGAATCTTAGAGTCTGTAACCATAGATAGCCCCATCTGGTCTGAGAATATATAATCTATTCTGGTAAATGTGCTGTGGGGGTTGGAGTATAATGTGTAGTCCCTTGTGTGTGTGTTCAGTGATCTCCATACATCATGCATTTTTAGTTGATTAATTTGTCCTTTGATAGACTTGATCACTCTTTTAGGAGTGCTGGTGGAGCCGGTTGATGTATCTACCTGTGGGTCCATCGGGAAGTTAAAATCTCCCCCCAGGAACAGGACCCCTTTTGCATGTACCAGTAATGAGTGGAATACTCCAAAGCAGAGAAGATCTGGAGCGCAAAAAGAAAAGGGAACTGCAATAGTGTGAGATCCAACAACACTTTTTATTAACACGCAAATAAAAACTACTCACAAAATTCCAAATTTGTCAAGCACATAACATCAAAACAGAGGAGTATTCCGGTGTTTGTCTCACGGCTGTATCCTTTGCCAGAATCGGCGTGTGACGTCACCACCCGATCTATTCCCGCGAGATCTCGATCACACCTTTCTCCTCTGTCAGCTGTCAAACAGTTCACATTCAAGCATTCGGCGCCTCAACGCGTTTCCCCGCCTCCTCTGGCGGCTTTCTCAAGACTCTTGAGAAAGCCGCCAGAGGAGGCGGGGAAACGCGTTGAGGCGCCGAATGCTTGAATGTGAACTGTTTGACAGCTGACAGAGGAGAAAGGTGTGATCGAGATCTCGCGGGAATAGATCGGGTGGTGACGTCACACGCCGATTCTGGCAAAGGATACAGCCATGAGACAAACACCGGAATACTCCTCTGTTTTGATGTTATGTGCTTGACAAATTTGGAATTTTGTGAGTAGTTTTTATTTGCGTGTTAATAAAAAGTGTTGTTGGATCTCACACTATTGCAGTTCCCTTTTCTTTTTGCGCTCCAGATCTTCTCTGCTTTGGATCATTCTACTCGGCTGCAGGACAAACAGCCAACCTTCTGTGAGCAGCAGTTTGAAAGGAGACTAACCCACAGTGTGTAACGCTGGAGGACATTTGCTACATTTGATATAATATCAACTTATGGACTTTACAGACATTTCATCAGTAAGAACATTGATTAATTGATTTAGTTCTTAAGTGTGCACTATTATTGATATTAGTAAATACATTGATTCCTCTTTTCGCTAATCATAATTAAGGTTGAGATAAGCGCTTCTAGTCCCATATATCTAATGAGTGGAATACTGTTTTAAAGATGTGTTGTTGGTCTCTGTTTGGGAGGTATACATTTGCTATGGTGATTGGCTTGTTGAATAGGAGTCCCACTAAGATTATATATCGACCATTTTTGTCCCTCTCTATGTATGTGGGTTTAAATTGCATTGAATTCTTGAACAGTATACCCACGCCTCCCTTTTTTGCTGGGCCTGAGGCCAAGTATATGTTCCTGTATTTGTGTGATAGTACTTTTGGCTCCCTACCCCTCTTAAAGTGTGTCTCTTGTATAAGGAGTATATCTCCTGTATTCCTATATAGGTCCCTAAAAATCATTGATCTTTTTTCGGGGCTGTTTAGGCCATTTACATTCACTGTTTTGAGTGTGACAGAGTGCATTTTCGTAGTTTTTACAAAGCAGAGAGTACTAGGTATGGCTGAAGTGATTGCAGTGTCCTAAGCTCTGTTTGTGAACTTTCAGTGAGCTATTCTAATTCAGTGCGACCCGTTTGTTACAATAAATTGTGTATATCTTGTGTATGGTGTTATACTACCTTATTCGGTCTGTGTCACAATACAATTAACAATGTGCAATTTCTTAATGTGATTAAAATAACAATGAGATCTCGAACTGTTCCTGTAGACAACTTACAGAACGATTAACAATACAAATGTGTTAAAGTAAATACCAACCAAGGGTAGTATCCCCACCCCCAGGCAAATAACAAAACATTTTTAATAAGAAATAAGACATACGACCTTAAGCTACTATGGCCACTTCAAATAGGTTGTCCAAATGCAAATTAGTTCATGTCCCAGAGTTCACTGTGCTTGCTGACTGTTCCCCTGGTAGGGAGTGTGTCAGTGAACGCACCCTTTGTGATGTTGTGATGCCAGTCCCGACCAGATGGTCTTTTCCTCTTTGCTGTAGTCCATCTTCTTCTGGATGTTTGATGTTAAGCTGCAAAGTCTTGTTGAAGCGTGGGAGGTCATCCAGGGTTTTGTAGATAGCTGTGCTGTTGTCTTTAGAGGTGATGATGCACACAGGGAAGCCCCAGCGATATGGAATGTTATGTTCTCTTAGAGTAGAGGTGACAAAGTGGAGGTCCCTTCTTTTTTGGTCATTGGGCAAAGATCTGCAAAAATTTGTATGTGGTTCCCTGTGTGGGTGAACTTCTGTTTTAACCTGGCATGTCGCAGTATCTCCTCTCTGTCTTTGTAATTCAGAAGTTTTATAATGATGTCTCTTGGTGGGGCCTTAGGAGGGGGTTTCGCCCTCAAAGCTCTGTGAGCCCTTTCTATACATATATCAGGGGAATCATTTGTGCCTTTTAGGGTTCTGAACAGGTCCTGGAGGCAACCCTCTATTGCATTTTGGAGTATGGATTCAGCGATCCCCCTAATGCGTAGGTTGTTGCGTCTGCGTCTATTATCAAGATCCTCAACTCTTTCTAATAGATGGTGAATAGCATCCTCCTGATCATAGGCTATTTCTCCAACATTGGTGTGTCCGGTCCACGGCGTCATCCTTACTTGTGGGAATATCTCTTCCCCAACAGGAAATGGCAAAGAGTCCCAGCAAAGCTGGCCATATAGTCCCTCCTAGGCTCCGCCCACCCCAGTCATTCTCTTTGCCGTTGCACAGGCAACATCTCCACGGAGATGGTTAAGAGTATGTGGTGTTTAGTTGTAGTTTTTTTTATTCTACTATCAAGAGTTTGTTATTTTAAAATAGTGCTGGTATGTACTATTTACTCTGAAACAGAAAAGGATGAAGATTTCTGTTTGTGAGAGGAAGATGATTTTAGCAGACAGTAACTAAAATCGATTGCTGTTTCCACATAGGACTGTTGAGATGAAGTAACTTCAGTTGGGGGAAACAGTTAGCAGACTTTTCTGCTTAAGGTATGACTAGCCATATTTCTAACAAGACTGTGTAATGCTGGAAGGCTGTCATTTCCCCTCATGGGGACCGGTAAGCCATTTTCTTAGTCTCAAACAGAATAAAGGGCTTAATATGGGCTATAAAACTGGTAGACACTTTTATGGGCTAAATCGATTGCTTTATTTGGACATTTTATACATGTTTATGCTGATAATTCACACTTATAAACTTGGGGAACGTTTTTTAACGTCAGGCACTATGTTAGACACCTTTTCCAGTCAGGAAGGGCCTTCCCAGTTGTAGGCTGAGCCTCATTTTCGCGCCATTACTGCGCAGTTGTTTTTGAGAGCAAGACATGCAGATGCATGTGTGAGGACCTGAAAGTAGTTGGAAAAGTTCCTAAAAGGCGTCATTTGGTATCGTATTCCCCTCTGGGCTTGGTAAAGTCACAGCAAAGGCTGTAGCTGGGACTGTATAGGGGTTAAATCTGTAACCGGCTCCGGTTTCGTTATTTTAAGGGTTAAAGCTCTGAAAATTGGTGTGCAATACTTTTAATGCTTTAAGACACTGTGGTGAAATTTTGGTAAATTTTGAACAATTCCTTCATATTTTTTCACATATTCAGTAATAAAGTGTGCTCTGTTTAAAATTTAAAGAGACAGTAACGGTTTTGTTTTAAACCGGTTTTTGTGCTTTATTGACAAGTTTAAGCCTGTTTAACAGGTCTGTGCCTTCAGATAAGCTATGTTCTATATGTATGAAAGCCAATGTGTCTCCCCCTTCAAAATTGTGTGATAATTGTGCCATAGCGTCCAAACAAAGTAAGGACAGTACTGCCACAGATAATGAAATTGCCCAAGATGATTCCTCAGATGAAGGGAGTAGACATGGTTCTACATCATCTCCTTCTGTGTCTACGCCAGTTTTGCCCACGCAGGAGGCCCCTAGTACTTCTAGTGCGCCAATGCTTATTACCATGCAACAATTGACGGCTGTAATGGATAACTCCATAGCAAATATTTTATCCAAAATGCCTGCATATCAGAGAAAGCGCGATTGCTCGGTTTTAAACACTGAAGAGCAGGAGGGCGCTGATGATAATTGTTCTGTCATACCCTCACACCAATCTGAAGGGGCCATGAGGGAGGTTTTGTCAGATGGGGAAATTTCAGATTCAGGAAAAATTTCTCAACAGGCTGAACCTGATGTTGTGACATTTAAATTTAAATTAGAACATCTCCGCGCACTGCTTAAGGAGGTGTTATCTACTCTGGATGATTGTGACAACTTGGTCATTCCAGAAAAATTATGCAAGATGGACAAGTTCCTAGAGGTTGCGGTGCACCCCGACGCTTTTCCTATACCCAAGCGGGTGGCGGACATAGTGAATAAGGAGTGGGAGAAGCCCGACATACCTTTTGTTCCCCCTCCTATATTTAAGAAATTATTTCCTATGGTCGACCCCAGAAAGGACTTATGGCAGACAGTCCCTAAGGTCGAGGGGGCAGTTTCTACTCTAAACAAGCGCACTGCTATTCCTATCGAGGATAGTTGTGCTTTCAAAGATCCTATGGATAAAAAATTGGAAGGTTTGCTTAAAAAGATTTTTGTACAGCAAGGTTACGTTCTACAACCCATTTTGTGCATTGTTCCTGTCACTACAGCAGCGTGGTTCTGGTTCGAGGAACTAGAAAAGTCGCTCAGTAGAGAGACTCCATATGAGGAGGTTATGGACAGAGTTCACGCACTTAAGTTGGCTAACTCTTTTATTTTAGATGCTGCTTTGCAATTAGCTAGATTAGCGGCGAAAAATTCAGGGTTTGCAATTGTGGCGCGCAGAGCGCTTTGGCTAAAGTCTTGGTCAGCGGATGTATCATCCAAGACAAAATTACTTAACATCCCCTTCAAGGGTAAAACTCTCTTTGGACCAGAATTGAAAGAGATTATCTCAGACATCACTGGGGGAAAGGGTCACGCCCTCCCACAAGATAGGCCTTTCAAGGCCAAGAATATGTCTAATTTTCGTTCCTTTCGTAATTTCAGGAACGGAACGGCCTCTAATTCTGCATCCTCTAAGCAAGAGGGTAATGCCTCACAGTCCAAAACAGCCTGGAAACCGATGCAAGGCTGGAACAAGGGTAAGCAGGCCAAGAAGCCTGCTACCGCTAACAAAACAGCATGAAGGAGTAGCCCCCGATCCAGGACCGGATCTAGTGGGGGGCAGACTCTCTCTCTTTGCTCAGGCTTGGGCAAGAGATGTTCAGGATCCCTGGACGCTAGAAATAGTTTCTCAGGGTTATCTTCTGGAATTCAAGGAACTACCCCCAAGGGGAAGGTTCCACATGTCTCACTTATCCTCAAACCAAATAAAGAGACAGGCGTTCTTACATTGTGTAGAAGACCTGTTAAAGATGGGAGTGATACACCCAGTTCCAATGACGGAACAAGGAATGGGGTTTTACTCAAATCTGTTCGTAGTTCCCAAAAAAGAGGGAACCTTCAGACCAATTCTGGATTTAAAGATCCTAAACAAATTTCTCAGGGTACCATCGTTCAAAATGGAAACCATTCGAACGATTCTACCCACTATCCAGGAAGGTCAATTTATGACTACCGTGGATCTAAAGGATGCGTACCTACATATTCCTATCCACAAAGAACATCATCAGTTCCTAAGGTTCGCCTTTCTGGACAAACATTACCAGTTTGTGGCCCTCCCATTCGGATTAGCCACTGCTCCAAGGATTTTCACAAAGGTACTCGGGTCCCTTCTAGCGGTTCTAAGACCGAAGGGCATTGCAGTAGTACCATACTTGGACGACATTCTAATACAAGCGTCGTCCCTTTCAAAAGCAAAGGCTCATACAGACATCGTTCTGGCCTTTCTCAGATCTCACGGATGGAAGGTGAACATAGAAAAAAGTTCTCTGTCTCCGTCAACAAGAGTTCCCTTCTTGGGAACAATAATAGATTCCTTAGAAATGAGGATCTTTCTGACAGATGTCAGAAAGTCAAAACTTCTAAGCGCTTGTCAAGTTCTTCATTCTGTTCCACGTCCTTCCATAGCTCAGTGCATGGAAGTAGTAGGGTTGATGGTTGCAGCAATGGACATAGTTCCTTTTGCGCAAATTCATCTAAGACCATTACAACTGCGCATGCTGAAACAGTGGAATGGGGACTATACAGACTTGTCTCCAGTGATTCAAGTAGATCAGAAGACCAGAGATTCACTCCGTTGGTGGATATCCCTGGACCACCTATCCCAGGGAATGAGCTTCCGCAGACCAGAGTGGGTCATTGTCACGACCGACGCCAGTCTAGTGGGCTGGGGTGCGGTCTGGGAATCCCTGAAAGCTCAGGGACTATGGTCTCGGGAAGAGTCTCTTCTCCCGATAAACATTCTGGAACTAAGAGCAATATTCAATGCTCTCAGGGCTTGGCCTCAGCTTGCAAAGGCCAGATTCATAAGATCAGACAACATGACGACTGTTGCGTATATCAATCATCAGGGGGGAACAAGGAGTTCCCTGGCGATGAAAGAAGTGACCAAAATAATACAATGGGCGGAGAATCACTCCTGCCATCTATCTGCGATCCACATCCCAGGTGTGGAAAACTGGGAAGCGGATTATCTGAGTCAGACATTCCATCCGGGGGAGTGGGAACTCCACCCGGAGATTTTTGCCCAATTGACTCAATTATGGGGCATTCCAGACATGGATCTGATGGCGTCTCGTCAGAACTTCAAGGTTCCTTGCTACGGGTCCAGATCCAGGGATCCCAAGGCGACTCTAGTGGATGCACTAGTAGCGCCTTGGACCTTCAACCTAGCTTATGTGTTTCCACCGTTTCCTCTCATTCCCAGGCTGGTAGCCAGGATCAAACAGGAGAGGGCCTCTGTGATCTTGATAGCCCCTGCATGGCCACGCAGGACTGGGTATGCAGACCTGGTGAATATGTCATCGGTTCCACCATGGAAGCTACCTTTGAGACAGGACCTTCTTGTTCAGGGTCCATTCGAACATCCAAATCTGGTCTCCCTCCAGCTGACGGCTTGGAGATTGAACGCTTGATTCTATCAAAGCGTGGGTTTTCAGATTCTGTGATTGATACTCTGGTTCAGGCCAGAAAACCGGTAACTAGAAAGATTTACCATAAAATATGGAAAAGATATATCTGCTGGTGTGAATCCAAGGGATTCCCTTTGAATAAGATAAAAATTCCTAAGATTCTTTCCTTTCTGCAAGAAGGTTTGGATAAAGGACTATCTGCGAGTTCTCTAAAGGGACAGATTTCTGCTTTATCTGTCTTACTACACAAACGACTGGCAGCTATGCCAGATGTTCAAGCATTTGCTCAGGCTCTGGTTAGGATCAAGCCTGTTTACAGACCTTTGACTCCTCCCTGGAGTTTAAATTTAGTTCTTTCAGTTCTTCAAGGGGTTCCGTTTGAACCTCTACATTCCATAGATATTAAGTTGTTATCTTGGAAAGTTTTGTTTTTGGTTGCTATTTCTTCTGCTAGAAGAGTTTCAGAGTTATCTGCTCTGCAGTGTTCTCCACCCTATCTGGTGTTCCATGCAGATAAGGTGGTTTTGCGTACTAAACCTGGTTTTCTTCCAAAGGTTGTTTCTAACAAAAATATTAACCAGGAGATAGTTGTACCTTCTTTGTGTCCGAATCCAGTTTCAAAGAAGGAACGTTTGTTACACAATTTGGACGTAGTCCGTGCTCTAAAATTCTATTTAGAAGCTACAAAAGATTTCAGACAAACATCATCTCTGTTTGTCGTCTATTCTGGTAAAAGGAGAGGTCAAAAAGCGACTTCTACCTCTCTTTCCTTTTGGCTTAAAAGCATCATCCGATTGGCTTACGAGACTGCCGGACGGCAGCCTCCTGAAAGAATCACAGCTCACTCCACTAGGGCTGTGGCTTCCACATGGGCCTTCAAGAACGAGGCTTCTGTTGATCAGATATGTAAGGCAGCGACTTGGTCTTCACTGCACACTTTTGCCAAATTTTACAAATTTGATACTTTTGCTTCTTCGGAGGCTATTTTTGGGAGAAAGGTTTTGCAAGCCGTTGGTGCCTTCCGTTTAGGTAACCTGATTTGCTCCCTCCCTTCATCCGTGTCCTAAAGCTTTGGTATTGGTTCCCACAAGTAAGGATGACGCCGTGGACCGGACACACCAATGTTGGAGAAAACAGAATTTATGCTTACCTGATAAATTACTTTCTCCAACGGTGTGTCCGGTCCACGGCCCGCCCTGGTTTTTTAATCAGGTCTGATGAATTATTTTCTCTAACTACAGTTACCACGGTACCATATGGTTTCTCCTATATTTTTCCTCCTGTCCGTCGGTCGAATGACTGGGGTGGGCGGAGCCTAGGAGGGACTATATGGCCAGCTTTGCTGGGACTCTTTGCTATTTCCTGTTGGGGAAGAGATATTCCCACAAGTAAGGATGACGCCGTGGACCGGACACACCGTTGGAGAAAGTAATTTATCAGGTAAGCATAAATTCTGTTTTTTGAAATATGTTGTATGTCTCTATCTGTGGTGTTGTGATTTTCCTCTAGCATAGAGACTCTGTTTGTTACTTTAGTTAAGTCTTTTTTTAAGCTCACCATACCATCCCTTGACTTCGCCCATAATTTCCTTTATATCCTCTTTTGTACACAGGGTTTTAAGGTCATCCTTGGTTAGTAGATTAATGTCTGTGTCTGCTGGTGGCTTTTGCGTTGGTGTGTTCTCTTGTGTTAATATTGTTTCCATCTCTGTGGAGGGGGCAGTTGTTTCTTGGGTTTTTAGATATTGGTGTATTGGTTTAGTCTTGCTAGTTTTGTCTGGTTTGTTCAGTTTATATTGCTATTTGCCTCTGAGGGCCTCTATCTGTGTCCGGTGTTAATTTTAAGGACAAGGGTGAAAGGGCCAACCAGATTCTCCTCCTTATCCTCCTCTGCCGCCTGCCTTTTGTACCCCTTCACAGCCACCTCTGTCTGGTACAGTACCCTTAGCCCTGATCACCTTAATGCGGGGACCCGCCACGTATCTGCCCCTTTCTGGCTTGACACTTGCACAGTACAGCTTATGGGCCTGCTGCAACTAAATATGGCTGTTCCGTTTAGTCTGCAGTGGGTGTTGCGCAGGGACCATGCGGGTCTATTTCTATCTGCCCAGCCTCAGTTCTTATGCTGTCCGCCACACCGCTCCTTGGGTGTTACGGAGCGCCACGTGGGTGCCGTGCTCTGCTCTGGGTAACAGGTCCGTACAGATCTGGCTGCTGTCAGCATCGCTGTGGTACTTCCTTCGGGTGTTCAGGGGGATGTCAGATAGCCTGAGGGCTCTTTTAAGGGTAGCCAAGTAGCTTTTTTTATGTTGCTTGAGAAGTGGGGCCTAGGAGCTAAAGTGTTATGCGGCCATCTCCCTGTGCGGCCAAGCTCCGCCCCCGATATTATTATTTTTTTATCGGTTATTTGTAGAGCGCCAACAGATTCCGCAGCACTAGATGATAAAAATATTATAAAGAGTAAAATGTTAAAGGGGCAATATACTGTAAATATGCCCATAAACATATGGCATTTGATTTGTTAAGTTTTACCATCACTTTAAGTATAGAACCTTTAACTATAGGATACCACAGGCAAAATCAGCTATTTCAATTGCTAACATAAATGTAAAGGAGCTATTTGTAAACTATTTAATAGACTCCAGCAAGAAAAATTGATAATTGGGAACAAATTAAAGGGGAGATTTTAGGTTAAACTGTCCCTTTAAGCAAGACTTTTGCTTCAGCTTCCTAAGGTAGAGGATCTAGGAACTAACAGTAACACACACAATTATACCATTGTGTACTTTATGATGCACTCAATAGAGCACAGAGTTGCATCTTTGCTTAGCCCACACACACACAGGACATCATGCAGATAGACAGTAGACGTAGAAAAAAATACCCTTTAATATATTTCACATATTCACATTTCTCTTTTGTTTAAGACTTAAACACTGTTATTTGTTACAACTTTAAAACCCTGCAAATAATCTTTAAATATATATTTAAATACATATATAGACACACACAAACAGATACACAACACTGTAAAGACCTGCACTCTGAAACTGGACTGGGTACACATCCCCAAGTCACTGTAAAACTCACAGACAGCTGTACAGCTCCCAGCAGTTAGCCCTTGACCAGCCTGGGTGCAAAGCCCATAGGAAAAATTACAAAACAAAATTATTAACACAACACACCGAAAGTCTGGCACTCTCTTGCAAGCACACAACAAGATGAAAAACAAGAATGGAAGAGAGTTAGTTACAGTATTTGGCCAAATGGTTTAAGCCCAGGACCACGTCAAGGTCTCTTCCTCCCTGGGTTCCTACCTACAGCCACACAATGCATGCTTTTAATCAAACAAACTGAGATACAAACAAGGGTAGCACAGGACTGCAACCCCAGATTATTGCAGATCAGACATGAGCATGCTCTTGAGTCCTCCTACCTGCTTTTCTATAAAGGACACCAAGTGAACAAAGTAAATTTGATAATCTGATAAGAAAGAAAATGGAAAGTTTCTAAAATTGTATGCTATCTTTTTCATGAAAGGAAAAAAACTGGGTTTCATGTCCCTGAAATGAACTCAAACATGTTCTATAATATATGTAAAAAAAATGTTTACATGTTGAGAAAATTATCGAAACTAATACAGTAGTACCATTTATGTACTCCCTAATAATGCTTATTGGCTGATAGGCACTTCCTACTAATGCTCATTGGCTGATAGATACTTCCTACTAATGCTTATTGGCTGATAGGCACTTCCTACTAATGCTCATCGGCTGATAGGTGCTTCCTACTAATGCTCATAGGCTGATAGGCACTTCCTACTAATGCTCATAGGCTGATAGGCACTTCCTACTAATGCTCATTGGCTGATAGGCACTTCCTACTAATGCTCATCGGCAAATAGGCGCTTCCTACTAATGCTCATTGGCTGATAGGCACTTCCTACTCATGCGCTCTTAATAATAATGACAACAATGAAGCAGAATCATTTATGCACTTACTAATAAATTCAACTCCGAAATTTGTGGAATGTGGTTTGCGGCTGCCATCTTTGACTGATTGACTCGAAATATCCAAATTCACATGTCTAACTAATATATATTTTGAAATATCTTCTTCTATTTAAAACAAAGAAAGAAACATTCGGCTAGATTATGAGTTTTGTCGGTAATGGTGTGCGGTGCTAACAAGCAGTTTTCCCTCACCACTCACCTACAGACAATGCTGATATTACGGGTTTTTAGAAACCCGGCGTTAGCCGCAGAAAAGTGAGCGTAGAGCAAAATTTTGCTCCATATCTCACCTCAATACCAGCGCTGCTTACGGTAGCGGTGAGCTGGCAAAACATGCTCGTGCACGATTTCCCCATAGGAATCAATGGGGGAGAGCCAGCTGAAAAACAACCTAACACCTGCAAAAAAGCAGCGTTCAGCTCTTAACGCAGCCCCATTGATTCCTATGGGGAAACACATTTTATGTCTACACCTAACACCCTAACATGAACCCTGAATCTAAACACCCCTAATCTTACACTTATTAACCCCTAATCCGCCACCCAGACATCTCCGATACCTACATTATATTATTAACCCCTAATCTGCCGCTCCAGACACCGCCATCACCTACATTATACTTATTAACCCCTAATCGGCTGCCCCCAACATCGCTGAACCCTACATTATATTTATTAACCCCTAATCTGCCGCCCCCAATGTCGCCGCAACCTAACTACATTAATTAACCCCTAATCTGCCGCCCACAACATCGCCACCACTATAATAAAGTTATTAACCCCTAAACCTAAGTCTAAACCTAACCCCTCCTAACTTAAATATAATTTAAATATATCTAAATAAATATTCCTATCATTAACTAAATTATTCCTATTTAAAACTAAATACTTACCTATAAAATAAACCTTAAGCTAGCAACAATATAACTAATAGTTACATTGTATCTAGCTTAGGGTTTATTTTTATTTTACAGGCAAGTTTGTATTTATTTTAACTAGGTACAATAGTTATTAAATAGTTATTAACTATTTAATAGCTACCTAGTTAAAATAAATTCAAATTTACCTTTAAAATAAATCCTAACCTAAGTTACAATTACACCTAGCACTACACTATAATTAAATTAATTACCTAAACTAAATAGAATTTTAAAAAATTATCTAAAGTACGGAAAAAAACACTAATTTACAGAAAATAATAAAATAATTACAAGTTTTTTAAACTAATTACACCTAATCTAATCCCCCTAATAAAATAAAAAAGCCCCCCAAAATAATAAAAATCCCTACCCTATACTAAATTACAAATAGCCCTTAAAAGGGCCTTTTGCGGGGCATTGCCCCAAAGTAATCAGCTTTATTACCTGTAAAAAAAAGTACAATACCCCCCCAACATTCAAACCCACCACCCACACACCCAACCCTACTCTAAAACCCACCAAATCCCTCCTTAATAAAACCTAACACTAACCCCTTGAAGATCACCCTACCTTGACAAGTCTTCACCCAACCGGGCCGAAGTCCTCAACGAAGCCGGGTGTAGTGGTCCTCCAGACGGGCAGAAGTATTCATCCAAGCCGAAAAGAAGAGGGCCACTAGACGGGCAGAAGTCTTCATCCAGGCGACATCTTCTATCTTCATCCATCCGGCGCGGAGCTGCTCCATCTTCAAGACATCCGATGCGGAGCATCCTCTTCAAACGAAGTCCAATTGAAGAATGAAGGTTCCTTTAAATGACATCATCCAAGATGGCATCCCTTGAATTCCGATTGGCTTATAGAATTCTATCAGCCAATCGGAATTAAGGTAGAAAAAATCCTATTGGCTGATGCAATCAGCCAATAAGTTTGAGCTCGCATTCTATTGGATGATCCAAACAATTGGATTGGATCAGCCAATAGGATGAAAGCTCAATCCTATTGGCTGATTGCAACAGCCAATAGGATTTTTTCAACCTTAATTCCGATTGGCTGATAGAATTCTATCAGTCAATCGGAATCTAAGGGACGCCATCTTGGATGACATCATTTAAAGGAACATTAATTCGGGAAGAAGACGTCAAAGGATGCTCCGCATTGGAAGAGGATGCTCCGCATCGGATGTCTTGAAGATGGAGCCGCTCCGTGCCGGATGGATGAAGATAGAAGATGCCGTCTGGGTGAAGACTTCTGCGGGCTTGGAGGAAGACTTTGGCCGCTTGGATGAAGACTTCTGCTGGCTTCTTGGAGGATGGATGTCGGATCTTCAAAACTGTAAGTGAATCTTCAGGGGTTAGTGTTAGGATTTTTTAAGGGGGTATTGGGTGGGTTTTATTTTTAGATTAGTGGTTTGGGCTGCAATAGAGTTAAATGCCCTTTTAAGGGCAATGCCCATTCAAATGCCCTTTTCAGGGCAATGGGGAGCTTAGGTTTTTTAGTTTTTATTTGGGGGGGTTGGTTGTGTGGGTGGTGGGGTTTACTGTTGGGGGGTATTTATATTCTTTATTTACAGGTAACAGAGCTGATTTCTTTGGGGCAATGCCCCACAAAAGACCCTTTTAAGGGCTATTTTTAGTTTATTGTAGGCTAGGGTTTTTTATTTTTTGGGGGGGATTTTTTATTTTCATTATTTTGGTAACTTAGTTGTTAGTTTTTTGTAACTTAGCAATTTTTTAGTGTAGATTTAAATTATTTGAGTAGGGTTAGGTTTTTAAATATATAATATAGTTAATTTAATTTGTAGTTTAATGTAATTTTAGTATAACAGTTAGTTTAGATTATTAATTTAATATAGTTTAATGTAATTTAGTCTAACAGTTAGGGTAGATTAATTATTAGTTTAATATAGTTTAATTTAAATCTAAAGGAAAGTTTAAATTTATTATATGATAGGGATGAGTTAATATTTCATATAAAGTTAGAGGGTTGTTAGGTTTAGGGGTTAATAGTTTAATTTAGTTTATGGCGATGTGGGGGGCTGGCGGTTTAGAGGTTAATAAGTTTAGTAAGTGCTAGTGATATGGGAGGCCAGGGGTTTAGGGGTTAATACATTTATTTAGTTGCGGTGGGCTCCGGGAGCAGCGGGATAGGGTTTAATAACTTTATGTAGGTGGCGGCAATTTAGGGGCAGCAGATTAGGGCTTAATAAGTATAATGTAGGTGGCAGCGGTGTAAGGGGCGGCAGATTAGGGGTGTTTAGACTCGGGGCATATGTTAGGGTGTTAAATGTAAACATAACTTTTATTCTCCCATATAAATCAATGGGATATCGGGCAGCAGCGAACATGAGCTTTCGCTGCTTTCAGACTCCCATTGTTTCCTATGGCATCCGCCGCCACCAGGGCGGCAGATTGAAAAACAAGGTGTGCAGGGCCGGAATAGTGGCGAGCGTACCTGGTAGAAATTTAATAACTAGCAAAAGTAGTCAGATAGTGCCGAATTTGCATTCGGAACAACTGTAGTGACGTAAGCATCAATCTGTGTTGGACTGAGTCCGGCGAATTATACGTTACGTCACAGATTTCTACTTTTGCCGGTCTGTAGGCTTTGATAACTAAGGCAAATCAGGCTTGCTTCAATTACGCTGCGGAATTCTAGCAAATTTGCGGTTGACGGCTTAATAAATAGGCCTCTTAGTATCAAGTGGCAATGTTGATATCAAATAGCAATATTACTGCAACAAATTAGGACATACAGACTAATCTGTAATTTGTAACTAGCAGGCCTATATAACCTAATGTATATACATCACTATTTAAACCTCCAAATAGAAAGTAAAGCCTATTTAACTCATATATATATATATATATATATATATATATATATATATATATATATATATATATATATATATATATATATATATATATATATATATATATATATAAAAAAGACTCACCTTTTGTTCCGGTATTCTATCTAGGATTTATTATTTGTAATTTGAGAGTTTGGCCAAACTCAATATCAGACTTTTTACTATGTCACCAATTCATTGCTAAGTGTATTTGGTGAATCACACTAACCTGCAGGTAATCAACTTCCAAGAGAGGATCTCCACATAGAGTATTTATTTATTTATTTATAAAATATTTTACCAGGAAAGATACATTGAGATTTCTCTTGTTTTCAAGTATGTCCTGGGTACACAAAACATTGCATTGATACAATGGGTACAATAAAATACAAAACAATAATACATGATATATGCACAAAAATTTAACATAGAACAGGTAGGAAATATATAATCAGCAATGACAGGTGCATTCTGTTTTGAGATATGTAGAGAGGGATCTCTTAAAGGATATTAGGCATGGGGAAGGTTTGAAAGTGTGCGGGAGGTCGTTCCATAATTGTGATGCTCTGTAGTATCAATCAAGCCTCTGTGTCGCACAACCGGAATTCCCGTACACAGCATACCTAGTAATCACTTAAAAGCCTCTGTGACGCCTGCAACGGAATTCCCGCACTTAAAAGATCTGCCGTGTCAGCAGAGAAGGAACAGAGGATTCAAGGAGAGAGAATTTTAAGATGTACACCCCAATTTACTATTGAGACGAGAGGGTGAGTACCAGATAGCCTGAGGGCTCTTTTAAGGGTAGCCAAGTAGCTTTTTTTATGTTGCTTGAGAAGTGGGGCCTAGGAGCTAAAGTGTTATGCGGCCATCTCCCTGTGCGGCCAAGCTCCGCCCCCGATATTATTATTTTTTTATCGGTTATTTGTAGAGCGCCAACAGATTCCGCAGCACTAGATGATAAAAATATTATAAAGAGTAAAATGTTAAAGGGGCAATATACTGTAAATATGCCCATAAACATATGGCATTTGATTTGTTAAGTTTTACCATCACTTTAAGTATAGAACCTTTAACTATAGGATACCACAGGCAAAATCAGCTATTTCAATTGCTAACATAAATGTAAAGGAGCTATTTGTAAACTATTTAATAGACTCCAGCAAGAAAAATTGATAATTGGGAACAAATTAAAGGGGAGATTTTAGGTTAAACTGTCCCTTTAAGCAAGACTTTTGCTTCAGCTTCCTAAGGTAGAGGATCTAGGAACTAACAGTAACACTCACAATTATACCATTGTGTACTTTATGATGCACTCAATAGAGCACAGAGTTGCATCTTTGCTTAGCCCACACACACACAGGACATCATGCAGATAGACAGTAGACGTAGAAAAAAATACCCTTTAATATATTTCACATATTCACATTTCTCTTTTGTTTAAGACTTAAACACTGTTATTTGTTACAACTTTAAAACCCTGCAAATAATCTTTAAATATATATTTAAATACATATATAGACACACACAAACAGATACACAACACTGTAAAGACCTGCACTCTGAAACTGGACTGGGTACACATCCCTAAGTCACTGTAAAACTCACAGACAGCTGTACAGCTCCCAGCAGTTAGCCCTTGACCAGCCTGGGTGCAAAGCCCATAGGAAAAATTACAAAACAAAATTATTAACACAACACACCGAAAGTCTGGCACTCTCTTGCAAGCACACAACAAGATGAAAAACAAGAATGGAAGAGAGTTAGTTACAGTATTTGGCCAAATGGTTTAAGCCCAGGACCACGACAAGGTCTCTTCCTCCCTGGGTTCCTACCTACAGCCACACAATGCATGCTTTTAATCAAACAAACTGAGATACAAACAAGGGTAGCACAGGACTGCAACCCCAGATTATTGCAGATCAGACATGAGCATGCTCTTGAGTCCTCCTACCTGCTTTTCTATAAAGGACACCAAGTGAACAAAGTAAATTTGATAATCTGATAAGAAAGAAAATGGAAAGTTTCTAAAATTGTATGCTATCTTTTTCATGAAAGGAAAAAAACTGGGTTTCATGTCCCTGAAATGAACTCAAACATGTTCTATAATATATGTAAAAAAAATGTTTACATGTTGAGAAAATTATCGAAACTAATACAGTAGTACCATTTATGTACTCCCTAATAATGCTTATTGGCTGATAGGCACTTCCTACTAATGCTCATTGGCTGATAGATACTTCCTACTAATGCTTATTGGCTGATAGGCACTTCCTACTAATGCTCATCGGCTGATAGGTGCTTCCTACTAATGCTCATAGGCTGATAGGCACTTCCTACTAATGCTCATAGGCTGATAGGCACTTCCTACTAATGCTCATTGGCTGATAGGCACTTCCTACTAATGCTCATCGGCAAATAGGCGCTTCCTACTAATGCTCATTGGCTGATAGGCACTTCCTACTCATGCGCTCTTAATAATAATGACAACAATGAAGCAGAATCATTTATGCACTTACTAATAAATTCAACTCCGAAATTTGTGGAATGTGGTTTGCGGCTGCCATCTTTGACTGATTGACTCGAAATATCCAAATTCACATGTCTAACTAATATATATTTTGAAATATCTTCTTCTATTTAAAACAAAGAAAGAAACATTCGGCTAGATTATGAGTTTTGTCGGTAATGGTGTGCGGTGCTAACAAGCAGTTTTCCCTCACCACTCACCTACAGACAATGCTGATATTACGGGTTTTTAGAAACCCGGCGTTAGCCGCAGAAAAGTGAGCGTAGAGCAAAATTTTGCTCCATATCTCACCTCAATACCAGCGCTGCTTACGGTAGCGGTGAGCTGGCAAAACATGCTCGTGCACGATTTCCCCATAGGAATCAATGGGGGAGAGCCAGCTGAAAAACAACCTAACACCTGCAAAAAAGCAGCGTTCAGCTCTTAACGCAGCCCCATTGATTCCTATGGGGAAACACATTTTATGTCTACACCTAACACCCTAACATGAACCCTGAATCTAAACACCCCTAATCTTACACTTATTAACCCCTAATCCGCCGCCCAGACATCTCCGATACCTACATTATATTATTAACCCCTAATCTGCCGCTCCAGACACCGCCATCACCTACATTATACTTATTAACCCCTAATCGGCTGCCCCCAACATCGCTGAACCCTACATTATATTTATTAACCCCTAATCTGCCGCCCCCAATGTCGCCGCAACCTAACTACATTAATTAACCCCTAATCTGCCGCCCACAACATCGCCACCACTATAATAAAGTTATTAACCCCTAAACCTAAGTCTAAACCTAACCCCTCCTAACTTAAATATAATTTAAATATATCTAAATAAATATTCCTATCATTAACTAAATTATTCCTATTTAAAACTAAATACTTACCTATAAAATAAACCTTAAGCTAGCAACAATATAACTAATAGTTACATTGTATCTAGCTTAGGGTTTATTTTTATTTTACAGGCAAGTTTGTATTTATTTTAACTAGGTACAATAGTTATTAAATAGTTATTAACTATTTAATAGCTACCTAGTTAAAATAAATTCAAATTTACTTTTAAAATAAATCCTAACCTAAGTTACAATTACACCTAGCACTACACTATAATTAAATTAATTACCTAAACTAAATAGAATTTAAAAAAATTATCTAAAGTACGGAAAGAAACACTAAATTACAGAAAATAATAAAATAATTACAAGTTTTTTAAACTAATTACACCTAATCTAATCCCCCTAATAAAATAAAAAAGCCCCCCAAAATAATAAAAATCCCTACCCTATACTAAATTACAAATAGCCCTTAAAAGGGCCTTTTGCGGGGCATTGCCCCAAAGTAATCAGCTTTATTACCTGTAAAAAAAAGTACAATACCCCCCCAACATTCAAACCCACCACCCACACACCCAACCCTACTCTAAAACCCACCAAATCCCTCCTTAATAAAACCTAACACTAACCCCTTGAAGATCACCCTACCTTGACAAGTCTTCACCCAACTGGGCCGAAGTCCTCAACGAAGCCGGGTGTAGTGGTCCTCCAGACGGGCAGAAGTATTCATCCAAGCCGAAAAGAAGAGGGCCACTAGACGGGCAGAAGTCTTCATCCAGGCGACATCTTCTATCTTCATCCATCCGGCGCGGAGCTGCTCCATCTTCAAGACATCCGATGCGGAGCATCCTCTTCAAACGAAGTCCAATTGAAGAATGAAGGTTCCTTTAAATGACATCATCCAAGATGGCGTCCCTTGAATTCCGATTGGCTGATAGAATTCTATCAGCCAATCGGAATTAAGGTAGAAAAAATCCTATTGGCTGATGCAATCAGCCAATAAGTTTGAGCTCGCATTCTATTGGATGATCCAAACAATTGGATTGGATCAGCCAATAGGATGAAAGCTCAATCCTATTGGCTGATTGCAACAGCCAATAGGATTTTTTCAACCTTAATTCCGATTGGCTGATAGAATTCTATCAGTCAATCGGAATCTAAGGGACGCCATCTTGGATGACATCATTTAAAGGAACATTAATTCGGGAAGAAGACGTCAAAGGATGCTCCGCATTGGAAGAGGATGCTCCGCATCGGATGTCTTGAAGATGGAGCCGCTCCGTGCCGGATGGATGAAGATAGAAGATGCCGTCTGGGTGAAGACTTCTGCGGGCTTGGAGGAAGACTTCGGCTGCTTGGATGAAGACTTCTGCTGGCTTCTTGGAGGATGGATGTCGGATCTTCAAAACTGTAAGTGAATCTTCAGGGGTTAGTGTTAGGATTTTTTAAGGGGGTATTGGGTGGGTTTTATTTTTAGATTAGTGGTTTGGGCTGCAATAGAGTTAAATGCCCTTTTAAGGGCAATGCCCATTCAAATGCCCTTTTCAGGGCAATGGGGAGCTTAGGTTTTTTAGTTTTTATTTGGGGGGGTTGGTTGTGTGGGTGGTGGGGTTTACTGTTGGGGGGTATTTATATTCTTTATTTACAGGTAACAGAGCTGATTTCTTTGGGGCAATGCCCCACAAAAGGCCCTTTAAGGGCTATTTTTAGTTTATTGTAGGCTAGGGTTTTTTATTTTTTGGGGGGGATTTTTTATTTTCATTATTTTGGTAACTTAGTTGTTAGTTTTTTGTAACTTAGCAATTTTTTAGGGTAGATTTAAATTATTTGAGTAGGGTTAGGTTTTTAAATATATAATATAGTTAATTTAATTTGTAGTTTAATGTAATTTTAGTATAACAGTTAGTTTAGATTATTAATTTAATATAGTTTAATGTAATTTAGTCTAACAGTTAGGGTAGATTAATTATTAGTTTAATATAGTTTAATTTAAATCTAAAGGAAAGTTTAAATTTATTATATGATAGGGATGAGTTAATATTTCATATAAAGTTAGAGGGTTGTTAGGTTTAGGGGTTAATAGTTTAATTTAGTTTATGGCGATGTGGGGGGCTGGCGGTTTAGAGGTTAATAAGTTTAGTAAGTGCTAGTGATATGGGAGGCCAGGGGTTTAGGGGTTAATACATTTATTTAGTTGCGGTGGGCTCCGGGAGCAGCGGGATAGGGTTTAATAACTTTATGTAGGTGGCGGCAATTTAGGGGCAGCAGATTAGGGCTTAATAAGTATAATGTAGGTGGCAGCGGTGTAAGGGGCGGCAGATTAGGGGTGTTTAGACTCGGGGCATATGTTAGGGTGTTAAATGTAAACATAACTTTTATTCTCCCATATAAATCAATGGGATATCGGGCAGCAGCGAACATGAGCTTTCGCTGCTTTCAGACTCCCATTGTTTCCTATGGCATCCGCCGCCACCAGGGCGGCAGATTGAAAAACAAGGTGTGCAGGGCCGGAATAGTGGCGAGCGTACCTGGTAGAAATTTAATAACTAGCAAAAGTAGTCAGATAGTGCCGAATTTGCATTCGGAACAACTGTAGTGACGTAAGCATCAATCTGTGTTGGACTGAGTCCGGCGAATTATACGTTACGTCACAGATTTCTACTTTTGCCGGTCTGTAGGCTTTGATAACTAAGGCAAATCAGGCTTGCTTCAATTACGCTGCGGAATTCTAGCAAATTTGCGGTTGACGGCTTAATAAATAGGCCTCTTAGTATCAAGTGGCAATGTTGATATCAAATAGCAATATTACTGCAACAAATTAGGACATACAGACTAATCTGTAATTTGTAACTAGCAGGCCTATATAACCTAATGTATATACATCACTATTTAAACCTCCAAATAGAAAGTAAAGCCTATTTAACTCATATATATATATATATATATATATATATATATATATATATATATATATATATATATATATATATATATATAAAAGACTCACCTTTTGTTCCGGTATTCTATCTAGGATTTATTATTTGTAATTTGAGAGTTTGGCCAAACTCAATATCAGACTTTTTACTATGTCACCAATTCATTGCTAAGTGTATTTGGTGAATCACACTAACCTGCAGGTAATCAACTTCCAAGAGAGGATCTCCACATAGAGTATTTATTTATTTATTTATAAAATATTTTACCAGGAAAGATACATTGAGATTTCTCTTGTTTTCAAGTATGTCCTGGGTACACAAAACATTGCATTGATACAATGGGTACAATAAAATACAAAACAATAATACATGATATATGCACAAAAATTAACTGGCTGAACCGCTGCTTCATAACTGCTGTTTCTGGAGCGTCTGAAGACTCGGCAGAAAATCAGTAGAGAACTGAAAAAAGGGTACAAATATAGCACTCTGTGAACGTTTCAATATAACTAGATAAAGAATGATGTATTTAAAAAATAACTTTTATTAGATCGATTAAAAACCGGGGATTAACATACAATTTAAAATTATAATTTGGGCCCACTACCAGGAAGCCACGCAGTGTTGCTGCTAGCTTATAGAGACTAACACCCTAGTTAGGGTACTGAGTAGTCTCAAAATAGAAAATGATACAATTATATTTGAATATTGCTCATATAGTGATAATAATGGCACTACTTGTAGGTCTCAGGGTCCAAGATATTTAAATAGTTGTGTGGGTATTAGGTATACGGTATATCACTAGCTATTTGTGATATTAGGTTGGAATGCAATATGATCTTGGGTAAAATAAGTTTGGAGATCAAATATATATGGCTCTAAGAATTTATTTATTCTCCTCTGATTTGGAGTTAACTGATATGTAAAAACTCTAGTCTAGTAGTGTCAAAGTAGGCAGGCTCTGAGTTATGCTGTGTGTCATATTCTGTTAGAGGAATATGTTTGTGCCCTAAATATTCATCATATTTTATGATATAGTAAAAAGTAAACTTATAACTGGGTAGTCTGATGTTCGTGTGAAATGTATCAGGTTTGGTCACCACAGTTACCCTGGTAAATAGTTTTTAACTATATTCCCTTCTTATAGATAAAGTGTAATTCTCTTGTCTCTATAATCATTGAAATAATCTGTGACCATGGATACGTCTCAAAAAGAGCAGAAAATTATGATATCATTTAGATGATTATAATAAGATTTCATGTGAAACCTTGGCATTGAGTGAAAATATTCCCTTCTAGTACCTTATGACACTCTTTAGGATATATTTGGTAACCATGTACCTTGATGAGGAATGGAGAATAAATTCCTCTATTATGTCTTTTAATAGTAGTTTTAGATATTGTTCCAAAGAACCTATAGCAATATGCCTGTGATAAACTAGAAGCCTAATAAGCTCCTCTCCTTTTACCTATTAATACCTTGGTTGATAATTATCCAAAGAACCTATAGCAATATGCCTGTGAAAAACAAGAAGCCTGATAAGCTCCTCTCCTTTTACCTATTAATACCTTGGTTAATAATTAGACTGGGGTGTTTGGTAATACCAGATTCGGCGTTAACTGCCTGTGTATTGCTTTGTAAATACCCCAAATGAATGTCCAGATAAAATTAGAGTTAAATAATGACCGTATATTGCCAGTTATACCGCTAATAAATGACCATATTTTACCAGTTATACCGCTAAAAAAATATCACTTTAGTAAGCCAGACCTAAATTACCTTCTAAGTACTAGGTAATGTCACTTAATTAAGCCAGACCTAAATTACCTTCTAAGTACTAAGTAATATCACTTTAGTAAGCCAGACCTAAATTGCCTTCTAAGTACCGTTTGTTTATATCTAAATAGGATAAGGCATAACCTGAGTGCCTGTATTACCTATGTGAGTTATCACAGAGTTTTTTGGTAGTCCAGCTGACTAAACTGGATCAGCGTTTACTCAAAGCCGCAGATGCGGCAAATATGTTTTTATCAAAATAACGTTATCATTTGAAATTAAGGTAGTGGATCAACAAATTAATTTAAAAACAACAAAGTAGGGAAAAACAGGGGGATGCCACTGACGCGTTTCGCAGGCGGACAGGTTATGGAGCAGTGGTCTTTGTGACCGCTGCTTCATAACTGCTGTTTCTGGCGAGTCTGAAGACTTGCCAGAAACACGGGCCGTCAAGCTCCTTTTGGAGCTTGATAGATAAGCCCCTAAGTATATGTAATTTTATATTGAATTAGATATTGTTCACTTGTAAAACATAGGTATTTGTATTTGATTTATGTGTCTACTTGATCACGTGTCAGGATTTTAAGTTTTAATAAATCCATTGTTTATACTTAGCATCTCATTTATCACATTTTTTAGCACTAGGTTTAGATAACCTCTTTTCCTAATATACATATATACATCTTTATTTTACAATTTTTGTTATATATTTTTCATTTTACACAGGTTGTTATTTCTGCACCAATAGTCACCCACACTTATTTTCACTCCACTCTAGCGCCCTCCTACTATTTATACTGTATCACTCTTATGTTGTGCTTTAACACGTGTGGATAAGAACTCAAATATTCTATGAACGTTCAATATACACTCAATACCGCTTCATGGCCAAGGCAGACCCCACAGACAGAGTATTTTATGGTAACTGCAACTATGTTGCCTGAGATCTCAATTAATATCCACTGCCTAGTAATTGCAGTATTGTGCATCTGGTGTTAAAGCACTTCGTAATAAAAATGGTCTTTTGTGGTTATTGCAACAATGTCTATCTTGTATTATGTTTTTACATGTGTGGTAATAGCTTCAATAATATAAGCAGCAGTTCAGTTAATTGCTGTCTTATGATCAGTTCCCACTGGGCTCAGTATATATTAAGACTACTATTATAGCTTATATAAGCTATCAACCACCTTTGATGTATATTTAATACCACTTCATAACCATAGTAATCACTCTCTAATATAATAATTTTGTAACCTCATAGGGTCCAACAAGGAACATCGTTGTAACGTTTACAAGGGCAACTATGTTGCCATATTATCTTAGCATGGTATATTATGTTGCAACAATGTTGCCATACTATCTTAACATAGTATATTCCATTGTAGCTATCAGTTACCGTATGTGCATTTGAGCGCTTGATATGATGTATATAAAGCGGTAGGCTCAATAGGTAAGCCACGCCATTGAGCAGAGCAGCAATAGAGGAGGCTTTTTAATCTTTCAATGGTGTGGCTTACCTATTGAGCCTTCCGCTTTATATACATCATATCAAGTGCTTTCAGCACCACCAAGTGAGTTGCCTATGTGCAATGTTAGTGGTTAGATCCCGGATCTAAACCTATTGCATATGTGGATTTATATAACAGTGAGACTTCACTAACAATAATATTTAAACTAAGCAGGAGCAATAGGCATTACGGGACCACACAGCATAGCAATAAATAATATCACTCCTATTTCTCGAATGCACATGCGGTAACTGATAGCTACAATAGAATATAGACAGCAATTTACCTAGCTGCTGCTTATATTATTGAAGCTATTACCACACATGTAAAAACCTAATACAAGATAGACATTGTTGCAATAACCACAAAAGACCATTTTTATTACGAAGTGCTTTAACACCAGATGCGCAATACTGCAATTACCAGACAGTGGATATTTATTGACATCTCAGGCAACCTAGTTGCAGTAACCATATAATACTCTGTCTGTGGGGCCTACCTTGGCCATGAAGCGGTATTGAGTGTATATTGAACGCTCATAGAATATTTGAGCTCTTATCCACACGTGTTAAAGCACAACATAACACAGATACTACAACCAACTGACACTTGGAACAGAAAACATTTTCCTAGCCCTAATGTGATATGCCTTTTATTCAGGGCCGCCATCAGGGGGTGACAGGGGTGACTGCTGTCAGGGGCCCAATGGGCCAGGGGGGCCCCATGAGGCAAGAACTAAAAAAAAAAAAAAAAAAAAAAATTTTTAAATTTTAGCAGCCACCAGTTGGTACTACAGCAGAGTGCTAATTGAGCATGGGAAATGTTATTACAAGGAGTAAAGTATTAGCATTTGAGAGGATTTCTGAGTGTGCACTAAATCACTATGCACAGTATGAGACAGACTTGCCACTTTGTTTGTACAGTGTGTGCCTGAGTCAGATGGCAGATCACTTTCATTTGCAAAGGAGGTAGGACTTACTTAGCAAATGTTTTTATTTCTTTGTGCAATTTCAGATTGTAACTTCAGTGTGGTAGTAGTTGTATGGTGGGGCCAGGGGTCCATAAAAACACATTTTCTTTTAGCAGCAGTGTATATATGATTATTTGACAATGCTGTAAAAATTATATATTTAAAACCATGCAGAAATGTTTCCTCTTCAATACACAAATGGTAGGTGCCCTTTTGGCAGATATGTGTATATATATATATATATATATATATATATATATATATATTACATTCCAGTTTACTGTCCCTTTATGCAAGGACTTTCCAGATGCAAGGAGGCATTTTATCATTTATATTTTTACATCTGCATAAAATGTTATACTCTCAGACTAAGATTGCTCAGTGTTTGAAATGAGAAAGGTTAACTTAAAACTGGTCAGTTTACACTACAGCTGACTTAATTTTGAAATACATAACAACAAGCCTAAATCCTGCATTTAACCAGATCTAATGGTATGAGTACCACAGCGTATGGTTCCACCAAGACCATATAGAGTACAATATTTTAAAAATCCATAAGTACAGCTGACAGATGGGAACATTTGTACACTATATTTGAAGTGGTGCTCTTGGTTGGGGAAAATGGGGAAAAAACAAACAAACAAACATATGACAACCTTTTAAAAGTACTTTTCTTCATCTAGCAATCTACCCAGATCATTAATGTATAATTTTGAATTCACAGAATTATTTTTGTTTGTACATTTACAAATATGATTCTTTAAAAAGTGATCTCTTAATTGCTGCAATTTTTTTATCATGCATGTCACACACTGTTGATTTAGGGGATGCAAGGTGCATAAATCTTTCTTTTTCACAAATTTGTAGTTAACCTCATTACTTGTCAGGTCAATGTAAACAAGTGCTGAGTGTCTGTTTAGGTGTCTGTGTCTGAGTGTGTTTCTTTGCGTGTCTGCTAGAGTGTCTATATGTAAATCCTTATGTGTGAGTGTGTGTGTGTGTTTCAGTGTATGAGTGTGTCTGTGTTTGTGTATGTTACTACCTTTACAACATGTCCAAGTTTAAATAGACACTGAAGAATAAGGTGCATATACGTTTTAGTCACTTGGTAAAAAATTGCACATGTCAAAGGAGGGGGGGGGCCTGATCAATGGTTAAGTCAGGGGCCCCAAAATTTTTAGTGGCGGCCCTGCTTTTATTTCAACACAATAGCCACCATTCAAACATGTCATATTGTGTTACCACTAGGGAATTATTCAAACCCATACTAATTACTCCATAGAACCCACCTGGTTATTCATTGGGATTTTAAAAGGTAGAAACTCTACTTACCTATAGAACTTGGAGATTTCGATGTTGTACCAATAAAAGCATGATAACATAACTATCTCAAATCTCCACATCTAATTTTGTATTAAGGGTCAGCCACACATTCTTATTTTTAATCTTTTTGTGTGTGTTTATGTTATTTTGTTTTAATCAATTACAATAAAAGTTATATTTTAATTTTAAATTGGAAAGTTCTGTGCATTTCAGTCTGGGCATAGAGTGCTATACTTGCATTCTTTTTGTGGATTTCTCTTTATCCACTGACTTTGTTTTATAATGAAAACCTGGCTTGTTGGGGGTACCTGAGGACCGCGGTTGAGAAACAATGCAATAAAGCACTGCATGACATGACAGTTCTGCTGAATTTAAATGTTTTATTGCACTGGGCTTGTCTCTCCTTCACATACAGACATGCAGGGAACACCCCTTGGAGAATCAGAGCAAAATCTGACTTTTGAAAAGTTTACTTGGGATTTCATAGTGCTGGAAGCTCATTTTAGAATATCTCACCTGAGCAGAGAGGTTTTGAATATCAGGGCCATACTATCCACACATCAAACAGAAAGTCTGGCACTCTCCTGCCAGCACAGTGATATTTTAAAGCAAAAACGGAAGAGTTAGTTGCATTTGGTGCCAAAAGGTTTAAGCCCAGGACCACGTCAAGGTCTCTACCACCTGGGTCCCTAATCTGCAGCCACATAATGCATTCTTTCAAACAAACAAACTGAGAACCAACAAGGGTTACACAGGCCTTTGTAATTCCCCTAGACACCTGAAAAACATGTAAATGGATTGGACTGAGTACACATCCTAATCACTGTAAAACCCACAGCCCTGAAAACTTGCAGACAGCTATACAGTTTCCATCAACTCAGGCAGTTAAAAAAATCCTGTCCAGGCTGCACAGGGGTTAACTGTCTGCATTGCTGGAAACTGTACATCTGTCTGTAAGTCTTCAGAGCTCTGTGTTTTACAGTGATTTAAGATGGGTAAGCCGTCCAGTCTACGGGGTATATTTATTAATGTGCAAATGCACATGATACGATGTAGCATATCATGTTTGCTGCACATCGATAAATGCCGATGTGAACTGCTGGTGCAATGCTGCCTCCTGCAAATTGGCGGCCAGTCGGCCACTAGAAGGGTGTGTCAATCAACTCGATCGTATTTGATAGGGGTGATTTCTATCCGCGGCCTCAGAGCAGACGGACAGGTTATGGAGCAGCGGTCTTTAGAAGGCTCGCCGCAAACAAGGGGCATCAAGCTCCATACAAAGCTTGATAAATTGGCCCCTAGGAGTGCAGTTTATTTACGTGTTTTATATATGTGTGTATCCACCAATCACTGCAAGCGTCATACTCGGTAAAAACATGTTTGCATTATTATTGACAAGGCTGGGAGATACATTATAGTTAAAGGCAGGATACACGACACACATGTTATATTGGGAAATATATATGCCCCTAATGAATCTCAGGCCCCATTTTTGTCTAAGTTAGGAATGATGCTAACCACATGGAAAAAATCTCGCTTAATCATAGGGGGAGACTTCAATTTAGTAGCCAATGTCGAACTAGACTAGTCAGCGATCCCACGCACATCTCCATCTCAAAGTTCCAAGAAGCTTCTGTTTGATTTTATTCTTGACCACAACCTTGTAGATAGCTGGAGATATATAAACCCAAAAACAAGAGATTATTCATTCTACTCCACCTCCCATAATGTTTACTCAAGAATAGACTATATTCTGGTTAGCCAAACTATGTCCCCTTTGATATTAGCCTCAGATATTATACCAACCACATGGTCGGATCACAACGTAGTACTAACAAGTGGCTTAATTGACCCTTATAGGGGCAGAAGCTGGACCATAAACCCAACTTTGCTCAGAGATAAATTTTTTACGCAAAATTTGCAGACAGAAATCTCTCACTTTTTAACACTTAATCAAAACTCAGTATCTAATCCCTTGTATATTTGGGGAGCTTTAAAAGCCTTCGCCAGGGGAATTCTAATAAAAGAATCTAACAAACAGAATAAAGCGTATTTGACTCAACTAGAATGTACTAGAAGCGAGATTAAACACCTACAATCACAGCACCAGCTATCACTAGATGACAAAACATTAAAGCTACTGAGAGACAAAGAAAATGCTCTGGATCAGCTGTTGACAAAGGAGGCTACCAGGTCCCTAAAACTGATTGATACTCAATACTTCATACAAGCCAACAAACCTGATAAACTGTTAGCATTTAAATTAAAAGAAATGACTAGGACATCCTCAGTACCACAAATTCAAATGGCAAATGGGCAGATCTCAAACCATCCACAGACCATTGCTGACACTTTTGCCCAGTATTACCAGAAACTTTATGCCCTGCCCCCATCCAAAAATCGTATCACACTAGATAGGGATACAAATGCATTCCTACAGGATTGTAACTTACCCAAAATAGCAACAGAAGACCTAGATAAGCTAAATTCGCCAATAACCATCCATGAAGTGAATATAGCAATACGAAATTTAAAGATGGGTAAGGCGCCAGGCCCCGATGGGTACTCAGGTATTTTCTATAAAACGTTTGCACAGGATCTTGGCCCCATCTTGGTTGAGAGTTTCAACCACATACTAGAGGGGGGAACTATCCCCAAGGAACTTCTTGAGGCTCGTATATCAGTAATCCCTAAACCTGGGAAATGTAAACAACACTGTAAAAATTATAGGCCCATCTCCCTGATTAATTTGGATATCAAGTTATTTACAAAAATCTTAGCAACTAGACTAAATGACATTCTTCCAAAGCTCATCCATCAAGATCAGGTGAGTTTTATCCGTAATAGAGAGGCCCCAGATAACATTCGGAAAATTATTGATCTTGTGGACTATGCTTCCAAACAAAATGTGCCTTCTCTGTTTCTTTCATTGGACGCAGAGAAGGCATTTGATCGTGTAAACTGGGATTACCTCACTGCAGTGCTAAAAAATATGGGCTTTAGGGGAAATTTTTGTACAGCAATTTTGGCAATATACTCCCACCCTTCCGCCTTCATCAGAATAGCGGGCTATAAATCCTCACCTATAAAAATTCTTAATGGAACCAGACAGGGGTGCCCATTATCACCATTGCTGTTCACCCTATGCATTGAACCGCTGGCAACAAGCATCAGGCAAAATGTAGATATTAATGGCATTAAGATAGGCGACAGGGAACATAAGATCAGTCTATTCGCAGATGATGTAATTCTGTCAATTACTAAGCCCATGATTTCCCTTCCTCTAGTATACTCCACGATTAATAGATTCGCCAACATTTCGGGATACAAGATTAACAATGATAAGTGCGAGGCAATCAGTACACATCTCCCAGAACATACCAAAAAATTATTGATCCTGAATTTTGATTTTAATTGGGCTGACAAGGGCATAAAGTATTTGGGTATCACAATCCCGAACAACCTGGACCATCTTTACAAATTGAATTACACACCTATGTTCACTCATATTAAAACTTTACTATCAAGGTGGAACAAACTAAACATCTCTCTATATGGCAGGTTGACATCAATTAAGATGACGGTTCTACCCAAAATTTTGTATCTCTTTCGTTCACTACCTATAAACGTTTCCACCACTGTGTTACGGAAAACACAAAAAGACCTGGTAGCGTTCATTTGGAAATACCGAAGATCCAGAGTTAATAAACAAACACTTCTCAGACATAAAACAGGAGGGGGGATGGGAATGCCAGACCTGATAGCGTACTATTACGCAGCCAGGATGGCACAGTCCTCTCTGTAGCATAACCAACTAGATAGAATTCAATGGGTTCAAATAGAATCAGATATGTTGAGGATACACCCCATTTATAAATTGTTGTGGACTGCTAAAAAAGATAGGCCCCCTAAATGGAGAAGCTTTATTACTATAGCACACACACTAGCACTGTGGGAAACACTAACAACCAAATACACTTTGATAGTGACATTATCTACTCATTATGACCTAACTACACAGGAAAAGTGGGCAAACAAGGGCCTGTACCGCATTGCAGATGCCCTGGAAGGCACCAAGCTATTCACATTCCATCAATATGCCGATTTAAATAAACAAGAAAGAGAGAGTTGGTTTCATTACCTGCAATTAAGAGCGAGAGTAGATGAAGTTTTAGGACAAAACCAGCTAACTGTTAGTTCTTATCTAGAGAGACTCTGTTTGGCCACTGAACGAATGAGAGGGGCGATCTCCAACTTATATATCCTATTTAATACCCCATTCAAGCTTAATAAACTACCATTTATGATAAAATGGGAGACAGAATTTAATATTACATGGACCGCTGAAAAGTGGTGCGATATTTTGAAGTCTGGTACTTCCTTCTCTATTTGTGCGCATTTGAAGGAAAACTTTCTCAAGGTAGCTTACAGATGGTACTTCCACCCATCGAGAATCCACGCAGCCCACGCGAACACAAGTTGTTTACGTGGCTGTAATGAAAGCGGCACATATGCCCATATGTGGTGGAACTGTTGTCATGTTTCACGCATATGGTCCCAAACATCAGAGCTCCTAAGTGAAATCCTAGGTAGGCAAATTAACTTAACTCCTTCCCAGGCACTGTTACATGAGCCTATATCAAATCTATCCAGAAATGCAAACAAATTAGTAGCACTGATTTGCACTGTAACCAGGCTAACTATAGCAAGATATTGGAAGACCACAGTACCCTCTTTTTTGATAATCAAGAATAAAGTTGACTATTATTACCAAATGAGCAGCGCCTCCGCAGATATTCTAGATAGAAAAGAACAGTTTCTACTAATGTGGGAGCCCTGGATAATGTATACCGAGGCCAGAAATAGATAGAAGAGCTAAGTGAGGCTAGGAAAGGAGTCATGAGTCTGGCCCCTGCCACTTCCGCTCCTGCCCAGCTAGTCTGGGTGGGTCACAACACATCTCCCTCTCCCCTCTTTAAGAGTTGAATCCAATTTTCCCGTGGTAGGGGCTAGAAATTCTGGTAACAACTTAAAGGGACAGTCTACACCAAATTTTTTCTTATTTAAAAAGAGAGATCATCCCTCTATTACCCATTCCCTGTTTTTGCATAACCAACACAGTTATATTAATATACTTTTTACTTCTGTGATTACCTTGTATCTAAGCCTTTGCAGGCAGCCTCCTTACCTAAGTGCCTTTGACAGACATGCAGTGTAGTCAATCAGTGAAGACTCCTAAATAACTTCACAGGAGTGAGCACAATGTTATCTATATGACACATGTGAACTAGCACAGTCTAACTGTGAAAAACTTTTAAAATGCTCTGAGCTAGGAGGCGGGTTTCAACTGTTTAGAAATCAGTTTGAGCCTAGCTAGGTTTAGCTTTTCAAAAATACCACCAAGGGAACAAAGCAAATTTGATGATAAAAGTACATTGGAAAGTTGTTTAAAATTGCATGCCCTATCTGAATCATGAAAGTTTAGTTTTGAGTAGACTGTCCCTTTAAGGTCATGAATGCTGAGCCGGGTCCTCCTCCAGAGAGGGTCTAAATGGAGCATTAAAGAGTTTTCTAGGGATAGGACTGTCAACTAACGGTCGTGCTAAGCACATCTACTTATTACTTATTGTTTGCTGTATGGTGGTCTTTTTGTTATATACCTTTAATCATAGTATTTAGTAACACGAAGAATTGTAAATCAATTGAAATTGTAACACGGTTGGTCTGATTTTATATTTGTAAAATGTTGAAAAATCAATAAAAAACTTTTTTTCATTAAAAAACATGTTTGCATTAAGCTTGTTCGATTCTACCCTGTGTTTAATACTTTACAGACGTTTAAACACATGGTGAAAAGAAGAATTTGATTACAAATTAAATCTGTTTTAACAAAATTGAGCATTTTCTTTCTACACTTGAAAAAATATCCTGGCTTCTAAAGAGAATACCAAAATAAGACACACTACACAAATATTACTATGACAAAATAATACACACTACACAAATATTGCTATGACAAAATAATACACACTACACAAATATTACTATGACAAAATAATACACATTACACAAATATTACTATGACAAAATAATACACACTACACAAATATTGCTATGACAAAATAATACACACTACACAAATATTGCTATGACAAAATAATACACACTACACAAATATTACTATGACAAAATAATACACACTACACAAATATTACTATGACAAAATAATACACACTACACAAATATTGCTTTGACAAAATAATACACACTACACAAATATTGCTATGACAAAATAATACACACTACACAAATATTGCTATGACAAAATAAGAAAAAAATATATTTTTTTGAGTAAACTTTAATGAGAAAGTGATACTATTTTGTCTTTAAGGTTTTTTTACCTCTAAATAGCCACAACAACATTTTGTAAGCTATAATGCTCTATTTTCTATCAATCTCTAAGAATATTCATAAATAAATTGGGCACTTACATTAAAAACATATTTAAAGGTGTTTGCACAGTTATATGATAATTTTAAAAGCAGCAATATTTGTTCCCAACCAGAACAATATTTTCATTAATATTTCCTATCATTCTCCCTTCTCTTTCAAATAAAGCTATTGCATTATAATTCATTTAAAACACATTGCAGCATTGAATTTTTATTGTATGAGTGATAAGCTTTTTCATTTCAAATGGATTGTTATTGATATCAAGAGATCATGAAATTTGACAAAGTGCAATGAGGATCACATTTAATTAAAAAAAAAAGGATGTGTGAAATAGAGACCATTTTCTTTACTGAAATGGAGAAACCAATGATATATTTATCTACTGTCTACAAATCTGGATATACTTAACAGGACAGTCTACTCCAGAATGTTTTTATCCAGATAGATAATCCATTTATTATCAATTCCCTATTTTTGAATAACTAAGATGTTTATATTAAAAAAATTACCTCTGTGATTACCTTGTATCTAAGCTTCTGCAGACTGCCCCTTATTTCAGTTCTTTGTACAGATTTGCATTTTAGCCAATCAGTGCTGACTCAAAGGTAACTCCACCATGGAAGTGAGCACAATGTTATCTATATGACACACGTGAACTAGGGCTGACTAACTGTGAAAAACTGTAAAAATGCACTGACATAAGAGGCAGCCTTCAAGGGCTTAGAAATTAGCATTTGAGGCTACCTAGGTTTAGAGGGGGGTTTAGTTGTTAGTGTATGATCGGGCCCATTTTCATCCAGGCTCCTGGTGCCGGGGCTCATCTTTGCAGTGACGGAGGTAGACTTCAGTTGGCTCTTCCGCTGACTCCGCTCTTCAATCTTCATCATTGGTGGGGCCCATCTTTTTAAATTTAAATTCTAATCATTCATTTCTATTGGATGATTAGAATTTAAATTTAAAAAAGTTATTTCTATTGGCTGATTCAAATCAGCCAATAGGGATTGATTGATTTAAAATCAGCCAATCAGAATTAAGTGGTACCCCTATATATTTGTGTTTCACCATTCCGGGTTTCAGGCAGAGATCTCATGAAGAGGAGGGCTCCCCGAAGAGAGCCGAAAGAAAAAAAGATGCAGAGTAGAGGCAGAAGAAGAGGCCACTGAAGTCCACCTCTGCTGCCATGAAGATGGGCCCCTGGTGCCTGGAGCCATGGATGAAGATGGGCCCGCTAAGGATCAAGAGAAGCCAGAGTCCCTATCAGATGTGAGTAACACTTTTGAGGTTAGTTAGGGTTTTGTTGGTGAAGAGTTTTTAATTTTTTAGAATAGGCTTTGTTATTTTGAATTTTATTTCGTAGCCTAGGATTTTATAGTAAGATTTTTTTTTTATTTTGTGGGGTTGGTGGGTTACTTTAATGCAAAACAGCTGAGGGAAATGCCCTCCAAAAGGCCCTTTTAATGGCTATTGTGATTAATTAGTTTGGGTTTAGGGTCCTTTTTTATTTTGGGGGGTCTTTTTATTTTATGGGTCATGTAGTTTAGTGTTAGGTATAATGCTTTTAATTTTGGATAATGTAGTTTATTTTTTTGTAACTTAGTTTTTTTATTTTGTGTAACTTAGTCTCTTTTTTTGTGTGTAACTTAGTGGGGTTAGTTTAGAGGGGGATTTAGTTTAGATGGGGGTTAGTTTAGAGTGGGATTTAGTTTAGATGGGGGTTAGTTTAGAGGGGGGTTTAGTTTAGATGGGGGTTAGTTTAGAGGGAGATTTAGTTTAGATGGGGGTTAGTTTAGAGGGGGATTTAGTTTAGATGGGGGTTAGTTTAGAGGGAGATTTTATTTAGATGGGGCTTAGTTTAGAGAGGGATTTAGTTTAGATGGGGGTTAGTTTAGAGAGGGATTTAGTTTAGATGGGGGTTAGTTTAGAGGGAGATTTAGTTTAGATGGGGGTTAGTTTAGAGGGAGATTTAGTTTAGATGGGGGTTAGTTTAGAGGGGGATTTAGTTTAGATGGGGGTTAGTTTAGAGGGAGATTTAGTTTAGATGGGGGTTAGTTTAGAGAGGGATTTAGTTTAGATGGGGGTTAGTTTAGAGGGAGATTTAGTTTAGATGGGGGTTAGTTTAGAGAGGGATTTAGTTTAGATGGGGGTTAGTTTAGAGGGAGATTTAGTTTAGATGGGGGTTAGTTTAGAGGGAGATTTAGTTTAGATGTGGGTTAGTTTAGAGAGGGATTTAGTTTAGATGGGGGTTAGTTTAGAGAGGGATTTAGTTTAGATGGGGGTTAGTTTAGAGGGAGATTTAGTTTAGATGGGGGTTAGTTTAGAGGGAGATTTAGTTTAGATGGGGGTTAGTTTAGAGGGAGATTTAGTTTAGATGGGGGTTAGTTTAGAGGGAGATTTAGTTTAGATGGGGGTTAGTTTAGAGAGGGATTTAGTTTAGATGGGGGTTAGTTTAGAGAGGGATTTAGTTTAGATGGGTGTTAGTTTAGAGGGAGATTTAGTTTACATGGGGGTTAGTTTAGAGGATGAGTTTGATGTTAGAGTAGGGTTAGATTTTATGTGGGGTTTTTTGGTTTGAGATTTTTTAATTGTTTTTAAAGTTAGATTTTTTTGCTAGATTTTTTTAACTTACATTTTTATAAGTTAGCACTTACGGTGGGATCATGGTGGCATAGGGGGATAATAGCTAGCCTTTGCGGTGTGTTCATGGCAGTATAGGGGGTAATAGTTAGCACTTGCGGTGGGTTCATGGCGGCATAGGGGATTAATAGTTAGTATTTGCTGTTGGTTCATGGTAGTGCTAGGGTTAATAGATAGTACTTGAAGTGGGTATGAATATGGTCGCCGATGCTGGGTGTTGCATAAGCCAGCATCGCCGACCAAGGGCATGTATAGTATATGCCTTTCAGCAATGTGGCTACGTAGGAGTTTGGAATATTTTGCCGCCTCGTAGCACTTTCAAACATCAGGGCGTTAGTGTGTTGCGCTTTCACACAAAGAAATCTGTCTCTGAAAATTAATAAATGTGGCTTGCGGCTGACATCCTCAGCATTAGTATCAGCCCGAACTAGCCGAATGCACATTTCTACAGGAAATAGCCCAGGTAATACTGAAAACAGGACAGGGGAGCAGTTGAGGCAGTGCAAAGAGTATCTGAGGTTAGAACTCAAGGTTGGGAGGCCTAGATATAAAAGTAGCATTTAGAAGGTTGTGGCCAGACTAGGTTTAAATATGGAGATGCCCATTACTTTATAGATCCTAACCCTTTACACTTATATCTTCAATATTTTGACATCTTACATTACTTTTAAAATACATCTATTTTCAGGCTAATCTTTGCTTTAAATACATCATTTGTAATTTGTTTGCTGTTTAAAATCCCTTTAATATAGCCTGTAAACAGACTGCTCTTGTTCATGCGCTTTTAATGGGTTTCAAAAATGTGGAGACACAATGATAAGGAAGTATTTTCTTATTTTTCATGTACTTTTCCTCCAAGCCGTGTCTGATATCCAGCTACTATAATCATGGTAATTAAAATAGAATGAATCGACTTTCATGATCATTCAAGAAGCATGAATAAGAAAAAAAATGTATAGATGATTGATTACTGAAACATGAAGTAAGAGATAGAAATTCAATATATTTGATATTTTTACAGCATTAGTATTATTATATTCAAATATATTGCTTTTATTGATAATATATACAACTATTATAGATTGTTAAACCACTTAGAAAAGATAGCTTAATTTAAAATTTAAAATTTGAAATGTAATTTTAGCTTGTTTTAAAATATATTTTAATTAAGCTGAAAGCGAATAATTTATACTACATTTTTTAGATGGCATGTAATAAATTTCACATTTTTTAAATATTTCCACTGGTGAAAAAACAACTTGAGGAGAGATGATTGTATCTATTAATAAAACAAATACAAATTGTATATGATTTGGTTCTAGTTTATATATAACATGCAAATGTGATACATACATGCATACGGACCCTCAGTACAGCACACATAAACCCATTAATACATGCATACAGACACACATTACAGCACACACACATACATACATGCATACAGACACACACTACATCACACACACACATACATGCATACAGACACACTACAGCATACACAGACACACACATACATGCATACAGACACACTACAGCACACACAGACACACATATACATGCATTCAGACACACACTACAGCACACACACACAGACACATGCATACATGCATACAGACACACACTACAACACATGCAGACACATACATACATATATGCATACAGGCACACACTACAGCACACACAGACACATACATACATACATACATACATACTTGCACATAGACACTCACTACAGCACACACAGGCACACACATTCATACATGCATACAGACACACACTACAACACAAACAGACACATTAAAAATGCATACAGACACATACTACAGCACACACATACACATACATGCATACAGACACACACTACAGCACACACAGACACATAAATACATGCATACAGCACAAAGTACAGCACACACAGATACATACATACATGCATACAGACACACACTACAGCACACACAAACACATAAATACATGCATACACACAAACCCTACAGCACACACAGATACATACATACATGCATACAGACACACACTACAGCAAACAAAGACACATACATACATGCATACACACAAACCCTACAGCACACACATACACATAAAAAAACATATAGACACACACTACAGCACACACAGACACATAAATACATACATACAGGCACACACTACAGCGCACACAGACACATACATACAGACATAAACTACGGCACACACAGACACATAAATGCATGCATAAAGACACACACTACAGCACATACAGACACATAAATACATGCATACAGGCACACACTACAGCACACACAGACACATACATACATGCACACAGACACACACAAACACATATATACATGCAGACACATACTACAGCCTACACAGACACATAAATAAATGCATTTAGACACAGACTACAACACACAGACACATACATGCTACAGCACCCACAGACACATAAATGCATGCATACAGACACAGACTACAACACACAGAGATAGATACATACATACATACATGCATACAGACACAGACTACAACACACACTCAACACATAAATACATGCAAATAGGCACACACTACAGCACACACAGACACATACATACATGCATAAAGACACACACTTCAGCACACACAGACACACACTACAGCACACAGACACATACATACATGCATATATTACAGACACACACTTCAGCAGACACAGACACACACTACAGCACACACAGACACATGCATACATACATGCATACACACACACACTTCAGCACATACACACCCACAAGTTACCCGATGGATATTGCATTTAGTTTCTGTTTTCATAAAAATACATTTATTTTTTTTCTATAACTTGGTTTACCTAAACTAGTTACAAATTGTCCACTTCAAGTGTTCCAAATTTCTACCTTTTTTGTCAAGATGCAGCCAAAATAAAAATGACTTTTGACCAATTGAAATGAAGATAAAACCACAGTATTATATATATTTAAAGGTACAGTCAAGTCCAAAATAAACTTTTATGATTCAAATAGGGCATGTGATTTTAAACAACTTTCCAATTTACTTTTATCACCAATTTTGCTTTGTTCACTTGGTATTCTTAGTTGAAAGCTAAACCTAGGTAGGCTCATATGCTAATTTCTTAGACCTTGAAGGCTGCCTCTGGATGCATTTTGACAGTTTTTCACCTCTAGAGGGCATTTGTTCATGTGTGTCAAAAAGTTAACATTGAGCTCACGCACATGAAGTTACCTAGGAGACAGCACTAATTGGCTAAAATGCAAGTCTGTCAAAAGAACTGAAATAAGGGGGCAGTTTGCAGAGGCATAGATACAAGGTAATTACAGAGGTAGAATGTGTATTATTATAACTGTGTTTGTTAGGCAAAACTGGGGAATGGGTAATAAAGGGATTATCTATCTTTTTAAACAACAAAAAATCTGGTGTTGACTATCCCTTTAAAATAATGCATATTCTACATCTGTCTAATGTTAAAATGACATTAAACTCAAATTATTTAAATAAGAAAATAAAACAGCAACATTCATTCATTATTTATTGTGTCTGCTTTTGCCTTAAATACCTCTAAATATTGTTTTAGCTCCACTTCCTCCAGAGAGTTTGACGGCCTCATCATCATACACTGTCCTGTAAAATGTTCTGTCATCCCTGCGAAAGAAGCATGTAAACATGTTAATATTTGCATGAAAAAGTAAAATATGCTTGTTTAAATTTATATTAAAGGGACATGAAACTCCAAATTTTTCCTTCATGATTCAAATGGAGAATAAAATTTTAAACAACATTCCAAATGACTTCTATTATTTAATGTGCTTCATTCTTCAGATATCCTTTGTTGAGGTAATAGTATTATGCATGGGTGAGACAATCACACAAGGCATTTATGTGCAGCCTCCATTCAGCAGCTACTGATAGGCTTTAGATAGGCTTTAGATAGGCTTTTCAATAAAGGATATTTCAAGAAATGAAGCACAATTGACCATACTCTCCTCCTAAAAATACTACATTAATTTGGCATCCTAGACACAGCCCTCTCCTTGTTTGCCTCATATCTCTCAAACTGCTTGTTTTCAGTTTCCTTTTACAACATATCTTCTTATCCTATGCCTCTCTCAGTTGGAGTACCGCAAGGCTCTGTCTTGGGTCCCTTGCTTTTTTTCTCTATACATCCTCCCTTGGAAAACTTATAGCCTCCTTTGGATTCCAGTACCACTTATATGCTAATGATACCCAAATCTTTCTTTCCTCTCCTGATATCTCTCCCTCTTTACTCAACCAGATTTCTGACTGCCTCTCTGCAATTTCCTCTTGGATGTATTCACACTACCTCCAACTCAATCTGTCCAAAACTGAGCTGCTTCTTATTCCTCCCTCTTCGAGACATCCAACACCTGACATTTCTCTGAGACCCTATTCTCAACACCTCACCCCAGGTCCGCTGTCTTGGGGTTACACTTGACTCAGAACTCACATTCAACCCACATATACAAGCACTTACCAAATCCTGACGTTTACACCTACGCAACATTTCCAGAATGCGTCCCTTCCTTACTCAAAAAGCTACAAAAATAATAATTCATTACCTTGTTTTGTCACGCATTGATTATTGCAATCTAGTTCTAAATGGCCTTCCAAAACACCACCTCTCCTCCCTCCATTCTATTATGAATGCTTCTGCTAGACTCATCCACCTAAGTCGACGATCTAAATCAGCTGCTCCGCTCTGCCAGTCTCTACACTGGCTCCCCATACACTCCAGAATACAATTTAAAGTATTAACCCTAACTTACAAAGTACTCAGCAGTCTAACTCCCAACTATATTTCATATCTCATAGTGAAATATTCCCCATCATATCCTCTTCTATCAACCTACGTCTCTCCACTCCTGTTATCTCTACATCCCACTCCTGTTTCCAAGACCTCTCACATGCTGCTCCTGTCCTCTGGGACTCTCTACCCCGCTCCATAAGACTGTGTCCAACCTTGTAAAGCTTCAGACGCTCCTTGAAAACCCACCTATTCAGAGAGGCTTACTATCTCTCCTCCATCCCTCATCCGAACCAAACTAATAAATTAACTCCCTGAATCACTGCTGCAACTACAATGATGTGACAAGCTACCCCAACCTTATGTCTCTGCACCCTAAACCTGTAGATTGTGAGCTCTCTGGAGCAGGGCCCACTTCCTCCTATACTAGATTTGTTTAGTTTTGTTATGTTTTGAATTTTATCACAAATCCTTGTCATTGTATACCCCTATCATTGTACCCAGCGCTACAAAATTTGGCTGAGCTATACAAATAAATGATAGTAATAATAATAATAGAAGTTGGAAAGTAGTTAAAATTATACATATATGCATTTTTTGATAGGCTGGTAGCTGTCACATGATGCATTAGGAAGGAAAATGTAACTAACTGACATTTGTTAAAAAATTAATTATACCATTCTACCATGTTTACTGGTCCTTTAAGATTCAATTTACTGTCATATTAAAAAGGTAATAAATATAATACAAATATTTTTGTAAACACATTTAACCTTTACAGGAAACCTTTGAAAGGAATTACTAAAATTCTAGATAGCACTGATGATGTTCATAATTTACATTTATATTTATTATTTTGTGTTAATTTTAAATTTTGAATGTTATTTTAAGAGAGTGTTGAAACCAGAAACTGCTCTTCTTTTCTGAGTGATAATTTAACTCAGGTAAGTAAGTCTGTAACCAAAAGATCCGCACTCGCTGGATTTAATCAAAAAGGTGTTTTATTTTGTGGCTTTTTGGGGAACAAAACTCCCCTTTCTCAGACCATCCAGAAATTTGTGTATACAGAGGTTATAAACCATTAGTCATTCCCCAAACACAGAGAAAAACCTCCAGAGTTTCCATGGTAATATAACATAAATCACAATCACAGAGCTGTTAACATAAGCATCAACCAAACAAAGAATGTGAAAAATCAAAGGAATGTTTCCATTGCCTGGTGAAGTATATGTAGAGTGATCCAAGGAAAACAGACCAAATTTGTACATGTGCAGAAGCAGTATGAACTATATTCCAATCTCACATTCCTCAGCCAGCCATGCTTCACTGATCCTAAACTTAAACACTCACATATGACACATTCTCATCTCCTTTTGCTCACCATCTTTCTTCTTCTTGTAATTTCAAATTACCCTGAATTTGTGGCCTCCTTTCGAAGGGTATTTGATGTTCCGGCTCGCTCCTCCTCTGCTGCTAAATGACTCATGTCCATTCAGCAAGGTAAAAGATCTGTTGTAGGTTGGAACAATGAAGCCCTTGTTGCCGCCTTCTTTCATGGGCTCTCTGATGCGATTAAAGATGAAGTTGCTACCAGAGATTTACCAGAAGATCTCGAGGCATTGGTGTCTTTTTTTATCCTAATTGACATCAGACTAAGTGAGAGGCCCTCTTTCAATGAGCGCTTGTGGAAGCCTCCTGTTCCTTTGTCTCCTACGTGTTTGTTCCCACCCATGCCTCCCTCTCCTCCTATGCCTCCTGGTCCCGAGTCACCAGGTACTGCTGAGCCAATGCAGTTGGGATTCACGTGTCTCTCCATGGCGGAGAGGGCCTTTAGGAGGAGGGAGGGGCTCTGCCTCTCTTGTGGGTTACATGGCCACCTTTTGAAGTCTTGTCCTACACTGCCGGTAAACGCTCACACCTAAGGTCCTGTCAGGGGCAGACCTTGGGTGGTTTATCCTTGTCCCCAGAACCGCTAAAGGAGAAACCTTTGGTCACGGTTGTCCTTTCCTGGGTGGACTCCTCCATAGTCACCCAGGCTCTTGTTGACTCCGGTGCTGTGGGCTATTTCATTGACAGTGCTTTTGTATCAAAGCACGCCATTCCTGTTTTGCCTCGGTCTGTTCCTCTTGCCATTGAGGCCATTGATGGCAGGCCCCTTCAGCCCACACTCGTTACTCATGAAAATGCTCCCTTTTCCATGGCTGTTGGGGCTTTCCATTTTGAAACCCTCCAGTTCCACGTGATAAACTCTCTGCATTTTCCGGTTGTTCTGGGTTATCCCTGGCTCCAAAAACACAATCCCAGTCTCGACTGGCACAAGTCCGAAATTTTGTTGTGGCCTCCGCAATATATTTCCACTTGTCTTCGGAAACCAGTTAAATTCTTGTTCACTTCTTCGGTATCTCAATTGCCGGAGGAGTACCGAGAGTTCCTAGACATTTTTGTCAAGGTGTGTGCCGGTACATTGCCTCCTCACCAGTCTTACGATTGTGCCATAGACCTGCAACCCGGAGCCATTCCTCCTCGGGGCTGGGTTTACCCTCTGTCTGTTGCAGAGAATTGTGCTATGGAGGAGTATGTTGCTGATGCTCTGATGCTCTGTCACGGGGGATCATCCGCAAATCCTGCAGGGGCCGGCTTCTTCTTTGTGAAGAAAATGGGTGGCGAGTTAAGATCCTGCATCGATTATAATGGTCTTAATCATCTTACCATTAAGAATGCTTACCCTATTCCGCTCATTACGGAACTCTTTGACCGCCTCAAGGGAGCTACAGTCTTTACTAAACTTTATTTGAGAGGAGCATACAATCTTGTTAGGATCAAGGAGGCCACAAATGGAAAACAGCATTTAACACCAGGAGCGGACATTATGAGTATCTTGTAATGCCCTTTGGCCTATGTAATGCTCTTGTTGTTTTCCAGGAATTTATGATGTCCTACGAGATATGTTGCAACAGTGTGTTGTGGTGTACTTGGACAACATCCTCATACACTCACCAACACTTGAGGCTCATCGTTCTGATGTTACACGGGTTCTTCAGAGACTACGTGAGAATGGTCTGTTTTGTAAACACGAGAAATGTGAATTCCATCAGACTCAAGTAACATTCCTAGGTTATGTTATCTCCATTGCAGGGTTCTCCATGGATCCTGACAAGTTATCTGCAGTTCTGCAGTGGCCTCCCCCAGTTGGTCTTCAACGTTTTTTGGGGTTCAACAATTACTATAGAAAGTTTATTAAAAACTTTTCTTCCTTGGTCAAACCTATCACAGACATGACCCGTAAAGAGAATGATCCACTCCATTGGTCACCTACTGCCATTAATGCCTTTGATAGTCTTAAGACTGCCTTTGCTGCCGCTCCAGTTCTGGCTCATCCTAACCCTGTCCAGCCTTTCGTTCTTGAGGTCGATGCATCTGAGACTGGAGTAGGTGCCTTCTTGTCTCAATATCCTACGCCTGACGGTTCCTTGCATTGGTGTGGTTTCTTCTCTAAGAAATTGTCTCAAGCGGAGTGCAATTATGAAATTGGCGACAGGGAATTACTGGCCATAATTTTGGCACTTAAGGAATGGAGGCATCTTCTCGAGGGTACTAGCGTGCCAGTGCTCATTCTTACTGACCACAAGAATTTAACTTATCTATCTGAAGCAAAACGTTTGTCGCCCTGACAGGCCAGATGGGCGATTGTCTAGGTTTAATTATGTGGTCTCCTACCTGCCTGGTAGTAAGAATGTTAGGGCTGATGCCCACTCAACAATTTTCCCCTCTGTCCAAGGAGGATTCTGTACCTACTCCAGTTATACCTCCTGACCATATTTTGGCTACCATACGTACTAATTTGACTTCTCCCTTGGGGGAGGAGATCCTGGCTGCACAAACCAATGCACCTCCTTAGAAACCTAGTGGTAAGTGTTTTGTTCCTGAGAATCTTCACACTAAACTTTTGCACACTTACCACTATCGCAAAACCTCAGGTCACCCAGGCAAGAACCAAATGATTTGGTCTGTCACTCGACAATTCTGGTGGTCAGGTCTATCTAATGTTGCTGGGTATGTTGCCTCCTGCTCAGTTTGTGCACAGAATAAGACTCCTCAACGTCTTCTTCAACCTATTGGTTGGGTCTTCTTCAACCTATTGGTACTGGTGAGCGTAATTGGACACATCTTTTTATGGACTTAATTGTCGAGCTCCCTGTTTCCAATGACAATACTGTTATCCTTATGGTGGTTGACCGTTTTTCTAAAATGTCACATTGCATTCCCTTGAAGAAGTTGCCTACCGCTCAGGAGCTTGCTTCAATTTTTGCCAGGGAGGTCTTCCATTTACATGTGTTACCCAAGGATATAGTGTCGGACCGGGGTAGCCAGTTTGTCTCCAGATTTTGGCGTTCCTTTTGTGCTCAAATGGGGATCCAGCTTTCCTTCTCCTCAGTATATCACCCTCAATCCAGTGGGGCTGCGGAACGGTCTAATCAAGCTCTGGAACAGTTCCTCCATTGCTATGTCTCAGATCACCACAATAATTGGTCTGAACTGTTACCTTGGGCAGAGTTTGCTCGTAATAGTGCTATTAATGCTTCCTCCAAGTTATCCCCATTCATGGCGAATTGTGGGTTTCAACCATCCTTGTTGCCCGATTCATGCATGTCTCAGGGTATTCCGGCTTTGGAGGAGCATCTCCGGCAACTCTGTTCCACGTGGGTGCAGATTCAGTATTGCCTTCATCGTTCTATGCAGCGCCAAAAGTTCCAGGCTGATCGTAGGCTTCTGCCCGCGCCTTCCTACCAGGTTGGTGAGAGAGTTTGGCTGTCCTCCCGCAACTTGAATCTTCATGTGCCTTCCAATAAACTGGCTCCCCATTATGTTGGTCTTTTTCGAATACTCCGACGGGTCAATCCTGTGGCCTACGCTCTTGACCTTCCTCCTGCAATGCGCATCTCCAATGTTTTTCATGTCTCCCTCTTGAAACTATTGTTTTGTAATCAGTTTACTACTGTGTTTCCTCATCCCCGTCCTAGCTTTGTTGACAACCATGAGGAGTATGAGGTCAGCAGCATTATTGACTCTCCAGGGGCCACATACAGTATTTGGTTCACTGGAGGGGCTATGGTCTGGAGGAGCATTCATGGGTTCCCTCCTCTGATGTTCACGCTCCCGCCCTCCTCCGTGCCTTCCATGCCCGTTTCCCCAATAAGCCTTTTGTCCTCCCGCGGGGGAGGGGTCGTTGAGGGGAGGGTAAGATCAGGGTTTTCCCCTGTTTTGTTTGCCATGTGCTTATGGCAGCCATTTTACTCACCTCTCTTGCTGACTCTGGTACATACTGTGTGATACTGCGCATTTCCTGCACTTCCTTTTATGGCCAGACTGGTGTACATAATCCGTGTGAGACAGGATGCAGTCTCAGAATTGTGATGTCATCAATTATTATTTAAAGGGCCTCTATTAAGTATGATTTGCCTTTGCGTTGTCTCAGACCTGTTTGTGAGAGCTCCTGTGTATTACCTGGCTGTCTGAAGTTCCTCCTGGTTCCTGTTCCCTGGCTTGTTCCTAACTCTGCTGTTCTCCTTGTTCCTGATTCCGGCTCGTCTGACTACTCGCTTTGGCACCTGATTTGGCTCATCTGACTGCCAGCTCTAGTTTTGATTCCTGGCTTGTTATTTGACTTGCGGACTTTTTATTATTTTTTGCTATTAATAAAGGTGTGATTATTTTTGCACTTCTCGTCTCAGTCTGATTCCTGGCACCCTGACACCCAGATCTACCCTCTGCTTCCCTCAGCTCACTACCCCAAATGACACCTCATACACCTTGCCCACGTAACCCTCTAAACCTCATGAACTGCTCCTCTGTTAGTACACCCCAATTCTATTGTGCTTGATATGCAATAAGCTTATATCTATTCACAACCTATTTATTTCACGTTCACTTAACCTGAATCCTCTGCTCTCTGACATTTGATCCCTCTCTTGCCCAAACCTTGTTGCTTTACAGTATAATTCGGCACTAAAATCAACACTTGACAAAGCTGCACCCTCCACTGTTCGCCATACATCAATCACTCAACGGCAACCGTGGCACACCAAACAGACCAGATATCTTCAGTGATCTTCAGGGGCTGCTGAACGGCATTCATCCATAAGTCCTTCAACTCTGTGCTCAGCCTGTCCAACCAAGTCTATTTTTCCTCCCTTGTGTCATCTCTAGCAACCCAACCCCAGAAAGCTGTTCTCAACCTTTAATTCCCTTCTACATACGTCTGCACCCTAGCCCACTACCAACCTCACTGCTCAGATTATTGCTGATCACTTCAAAAATAAAATTGACACCATTAGAAAAGATATCTGCACCTCACAGCCCTCAAACCCAGCAATCCTACCCACCCTTTCTATTAACAAAACTCTATGCTACTTCCCTCCTGTAACAGAGGAAGAAGTCTCTGTACTCCTATCCTTGGCTCATCTCACAACCTGCCCACTTGACCTTATTCCTTCACGACTTCTTCCCTCTCCCTCTGCTTCACTAACCCCAACCCTAACTCATCTCTTTAACCAATCTCTCACCGCTGGCACATTTCCTGATACATTCAAGCATGCGTCAATCATACCCATCCTAAAAAAGCCCTTGCTTGACCCCTCCATGCCTTCTAACTATCGACCTGTCTCCTTATTTTCCCTTTGTTTCAAAATTATTGGAAGGACTAGACTATAATTGGCTAACTCAATTTCTCATAACTACCTGCCTACTTGAGCCACTACAATCTGGTTTCTGCCCTAAACACTGAACAGAAACTGCTCTTGCTAAAGTAACAAATAACCTGTTATCAGCTAAAGCAAAAGGCCACTACTCCTTACTAATTCTTCTTGACCTATCCGCTGCTTTTGACACAGTCCACCATCCTCTCCTAAAATACTACACTAATTTGGCATCCAAGACACAGCCCTCTCCTGGTTTGCCTTATATCTTTCAAACCGCTCATTTTAAGTTTCCTTTAACAACATATCTTGCGATCCTATGCCTCTCTCCGTTGGAGTACCTCCTTTGGATTCCAGTACAACTTATATGCTTATATGCTGATGATACCCAAATCTATCTTTCCTCTCCTGGTATTTATCCCTCTTTACTCAACCAGATTTCCAACTGCCTCTCTGCAATTTGCCTCCAACTCAATCTGTCCAAAACTGAGCTGCTTCTTATTCCCCCTCTTTGAGACATCCAACACCTGACATTTCTCTGACTGTTGGATACACTATTCTCAGCACCTCACCCCAGTCTTGGGGTCACACTAGACTCAGAGCTCACATTCAACCCACATATACAAGTACATACCAAATCCTGCCGTTCACACCTACGCAAGAAAAGAAAATTGCCCAGCACTCATTGCAACCAGGTGCACTCTACTAGGGTCCTGCACATACCCCACAAATCAAGTCCAGATATATATATAGTAGCAGCACCATTTGGTAATCTTCAACAACTTTTTATTGAGACATCACATAGAAAACATAGCACACCGTTTTGGTCAACACCTGACCTTAATCATGTTGCATAAACATATGCCTTACACCACTCTATTTAAAGCCTAATGGGAGGAGTCTGGTACCTGTACAGGTGTCTCACATTTTACTTCACAGACATACAGTGATAGAAAATTTCATAACTCCATCTAGTGGCCACAGGAATATTCATCTATACACATATGAAATCTGGAAAAACAGCACACAATCACTATCACGTACATTAATACATTTCATCACTACAAGAATTAAAAATGTTAAAACAGCAACAACAAAAAAATCATATTTCAAACACCAAATTTGAGTGTATGTGTTACAAAATGTATGCACAAGAATGATTATAAAGTGACACTCCAGTCAATCTCCCTATTCATACCCAAAGGGGTAAGGGACTGAAGGGTGTAGATCCAAAAAGTCTCCCTACTCTTAAGGATTTTTTGTCTATCTCCCCCTCCTAAGCCTCTTGACCTGTTCTATCACCTGAAACCTTAATTGGGAAATAGCATGCCCTGTTTGCAAGAAATTATTAGATACAGGGGCTTCCTTGTTCTTACAATGTATGTTGGATTTGTGCTCATTTATTTTATCCCTTATCTTACGTGTGGACTCCCAATATAAATTTTTGAACAAAGACATTTGATGAGATAAACCACATACTCTGAGTTGCAAGTAAAAAAAAACATTTAGGGGATGTAAAAAGGAATCACCTTTAATTATGCTGTTACATACAGTGACCTGGAGGCCGCACGCATTACTACCTTATTGCATTGCTCAAGAACTTACTCCAAACTCCACCTACTGAGATATCTTCAAAGGAGTATGTGAAACTTGCAAAGAAAAATGTATCCTATGACCTACATGCTACTACCCTGGAAGAGTACCACAGGTTCCGACGTATACCAAGGGGCCTATGCATGAGTGGGAGACCTACATTAATGTGTGAGAATAAAGAATACTGTGAAAAGTTTACTCACATTTTGAATAAGTGCTCCTTTGATCTTCTGGTGCTGACAGTAGAGTACTTACAGTTGGATCTGGATACACAGAAAGAGCAATTATCTCGCCTGGAAGGAGCCCTGAGATCCATTCTGTCCACTGGATAAATTACTGGCATCTGTTAATACAACAATTACAGAATTAAAGAAAACAATCAAAGCCTGCAAGCAACAGAAGTTCCATAGAGATGAGGAGGATTACCGCAATGGAACAACTACAGATGGTCCAGAGATCCCTACGATGATAGAAGGCGACAAGGAGCAACCAATTGGCGGAGACAACGTCACACAAGCTCCACAACATCAGCCAACAACTCGTCGGGGAACTCGGAAGTAAGCGGAGGAGAGGAGGTCAGAAGCACCCCTACAAACACATCGGATCTGGGCCTGAAGGAATTAAGACCCCAGAGGGCGACCCGCAGCAGGAACACATGGAACTAGTGGCAAATATTTCCCAGTATGATCTTACTGATGTGGAGAGGCGAGTGATCAATAAGGGACTGTCCTTTTGCCCCCTAGCCAAATGTGACTTTTTTCAAGGGATTTGTATTCATTGTTTCACAATGTTAAACTTAAAGCACATTTAAAAGCACATTTTGTACAATCTCACGCTAGATTACGAGTTTTGCGTTAGCCTTAAAAAGCAGCATTAAGAGGTCCTAACGCTGCTTTTTAACGCCCACTGGTGTTACAAGTCTTGAAGGTACAGGTGTACCGCTCATTTTTTTAGCCAGATTCGGAAATACCGCAAATCCACTTACGTCAATTGCGTATTCTATATTTTCAATAAGACTTGCATAGTGCCGGTATTACGAGTCTGTCAAAAAGTGAGTGGTAGACCCTCTCCTGTCAAGCCTGGTAACGCATTTTAAAGTCAGTAGTTAAGAGTTTTACACTACAACGCCGTAGCATAAAACTCTTAACTAAAGTGCTAAAAAGTACACTAACACCCATAAACTACCCTAAACCGAGGCCCCACCACATCACAAACACTAAAATAAATGTTTTAACCCCTAATCTGCCGAACCGGACATCGCCACCACTATAATAAATATATTAGCCCCTAAACCACCACACTCCCGCATCGCAAACACTAGTTAAATATTATTAACCCCTAATCTGCCGGCCCTAACATCGTGGCCACCTACCTACATTTATTAACCCCTAATCTGCCGCCCCAACATCTCTGCCACTATAATAAAGTTATTAACCCCTAAACCTAAGTCTAACCCTAACACCCCATAACTTAAATATAATTTAAATAAATCTAAATAAAATTACTAAAATTAACTAAATTATTCCTATTTAAAACTAAATACTTACCTATAAAATAAACCCTAAGATAGCTACAATATAACTAATAGTTAAATTGTATCTAGCTTAGGGTTTATTTTTATTTTACAGGCAACTTTCTATTTATTTTAACTAGGTAGAACAGTTATTAAATAGTTATTAACTATTTAATAACTACCTAGTTAAAATAAAGACAAATTTACCTGTAAAATAAAACCTAATCTAAGTTACAATTACAACAACAGGGTAGGTATAAGATACAACGCTCAAATCTCAAATGCTGTTCCCAAAAGGTAAGTGTACCTCCTAACATCAAACCAAAATAGAAAAAGAACAAGGGGATATGGGAACGCGCTGTACAAAACAGCATATGAGAGGTAAAGAACTATATAAGGAATGTGGATTACACAAGAGTATAATAAAAAAGTTTATATTTGTTTATAATTGTATTACAATAAGCGATGCCGGCATCTGTTACAAAGTAAAATAGTACAATTAAAATAGGATAAGAATCAACATAAAATATAAAACATCAGTGTGTAGTGCTGTAAGTAACTATAAAAATAATAATATGTTGCAAAGTAACACAATGTTAAAATTTAAAATTTAAACAGAGTCAATGTTACCGTCCTTTCACAATCAGGCCAGTGATTAGAGTGTCTGATCCAGCTGTTTATATGAATGCAGGTATGACTTGGAAAATTCCCTCTGCGTTGTTTTTAAAACAGCGAAAAACTTGCAAGAATCTTCTGGCTTGTATCCAATGACTGTGAGTTAAATTTCAAAGACACATTCACAGCCGTATTTGCGGGATGTCCAGTGCTGTGGACTAGTTCCGGTCAGGAGGTCAAAGTGCAGGAGTAATGATAAGCAACGACAGACTTCGTTTCTTTGAAGTACAAATGAATCAGACTGCTTTTAACAAATGTGGGTCATGGGTGGGAATTACGCATATAGAGTCAATTCATATATTAAAGAAGCTCAATGCACCGCACCTACCGCATATGTAAGTCAAGCAGTTGTATTGCAAGTGAAGTTTGTAACAGTGTCCATATTATTCAGATTCCAGTGCTGGACAGAAGAAAGTAGATCATGGGTATGATGGTATTTCCAGGAAAAAAACAACTCTGTGAATTAGAGTTGGTCTCAACCACCTTACCTACTACTTAATTTCACAAGTTATGAGCAAATTTCTACGCGTTTCAGCCTGTTAAAAAAACAAAAAATCTAAAGAATTGGCTTTCACCTAGCGAATTCAAAAAGAATAAAACAAAAAATGATAGAGATCTCGAAGGTGAAGCACTTGTTGGTTTCTACCCGTGCAATTCATGCAAGTCCTGCAAATATAGCTCAAAAATAAAAGAAATTAAGTCCACTACGACGGGTCAGTTCACTAAAATTAGAGAACTGATTAGATGTACAGACAAAAACATTATCTATTGCATTCAATGCTCTTGTAAATTATTTTACTTCGGACAAACGAGCAGAATGTTATAAGACAGAATACGTGAACACATATTAAAAATTGAACACGAATCTGTTGACACTAATCTTTATGCACATTTTAAAGAGAAACATTCTAGTAACCTGAAACATTTTAAATTCTGGGGAATTAAAAAGATGAATTTAGGCAATAGAGGAGGAAATATGAACACACTCCTCACCAAGAAAGAAGCGGAATTTATATACAACTATAAAAGTCTTCACCCGTATGGCCTTAATTCTGAATTAGACCTCAATTTTATAATCTAGACTTCAAAATACCTTAATAAATGACATGCCTTTCAAAAAAAGATTTAACAATCAAAAAAAGATGTAACTCCTAAAAAAGATCTGACTTTCAAAAAAAGATATGTCTTTCAAAAAAACGATATGTCTTTCAAAAAAACGATATGTCTTTCAAAAAACGATATGTTTTTCAAAAAACGACATGTTTTTCAAAAAACGACGTCTTTCAAAAAACGATATGTTTTTCAAAAAACGACATGTTTTTCCAAAAACGACATGTTTTTCAAAAAAAGATAAGTTTTTCAAAAAATAGATAAGTTTTTCAAAAAAAGATAAGTTTTTCAAAAAAAGATATGTCTTTCAAAAAAAACATAATTTATGCTTACCTGATAAATTCCTTTCTCCTGTAGTGTAGTCAGTCCACGGGTCATCATTACTTATGGGATATTAACTCCTCCCCAACAGGAAGTGCAAGAGGATCACCCAAGCAGAGCTGCTATATAGCTCCTCCCCTCTACGTCACACCCAGTCATTCGACCGAGAACCAAACGAGAAAGGAGAAACTATAGGGTGCAGTGGTGACTGGAGTATAATTAAAAAATTTAGACCTGCCTTAAAGAACAGGGCGGGCCGTGGACTGACTACACTACAGGAGAAAGGAATTTATCAGGTAAGCATAAATTATGTTTTCTCCTGTTAAGTGTAGTCAGTCCACGGGTCATCATTACTTATGGGATACCAATACCAAAGCTAAGTACACGGATGACGGGAGGGACAGGCAGGATCTCTATACGGAAGGAACCACTGCCTGAAGAACCTTTCTCCAAAAAACAGCCTCCGAAGAAGCAAAAGTGTCAAATTTGTAAAATTTGGAAAAAGTATGAAGAGAAGACCAAGTTGCAGCCTTGCAAATCTGTTCAACAGAGGCCTCGTTCTTAAAGGCCCAAGTGGAAGCCACAGCTCTAGTAGAATGAGCTGTAATCCTTTCAGGAGGTTGCTGTCCAGCAGTCTCATAGGCTAAGCGTATTATGCTACGAAGCCAAAAGGATAGAGAGGTAGCAGATGCTTTTTGACCTCTCCTCTGTCCAGAATAAACGACAAACAGGGAAGAAGTTTGTCGAAAATCTTTAGTTGCCTGTAAATAAAATTTCAGGGCACGGACTACATCTAGATTGTGCAGAAGTCGTTCCTTCTTTGAAGAAGGGTTAGGACACAATGATGGAACAACAATCTCTTGATTGATATTCTTGTTAGTGACTACCTTAGGTAAGAACCCAGGTTTAGTACGCAGAACTACCTTATCAGAATGAAAAATCAGATACGGAGAATCACAATGTAAGGCTGATAATTCAGAGACTCTTACGAGCCGAGGAAATAGCCATTAAAAACAGAACTTTCCAAGATAACAACTTGATATCAATGGAGTGAAGGGGTTCAAACGGAACACCCTGTAAAACGTTAAGAACTAAGTTTAAGCTCCACGGCGGAGCAATAGATTTAAACACAGGCTTAATCCTGGCCAAAGCCTGACAAAAAGCCTGAACGTCTGGAACTTCTGACAGACGCTTGTGTAAAAGGATGGACAGAGCTGAGATCTGTCCCTTTAACGAACTAGCAGATAAACCCTTTTCTAAACCTTCTTGTAGAAAAGACAATATCCTAGGAATCCTAACCTTACTCCATGAGTAACCCTTGGATTCGCACCAGTGTAAATATTTACGCCATATCTTATGGTAAATTTTCCTGGTAACAGGTTTCCTAGCCTGTATTAAGGTATCAATTACTGGCTCCGAAAATCCACGCCTTGATAAAATTAAGCGTTCAATTTCCATGCAGTCAACTTCAGAGAAATTAGATTTTGATGTCTGAAAGGACCCTGAATTAGAAGGTCCTGTCTCAGAGGCAGAGACCAAGGTGAACAGGATGACATGTCCACTAGATCTGCATACCAGGTCCTGCGTGGCCACGCAGGCGCTATTAGAATCACTGATGCTTTCTCCTGTTTGATCCTGGCAATCAAACGAGGGAGCATCGGGAAGGGTGGAAACACATAAGCCATCCTGAAGGTCCAAGGTGCTGTCAAGGCATCTATCAGGACCGCTCCCGGGTCCCTGGACCTGGACCCGTAACAAGGAAGCTTGGCGTTCCGGCGAGACGCCATGAGATCCATATCTGGTTTGCCCCAACGTCGAAGTATTTGGGCAAAGACCTCCGGATGAAGTTCCCACTCCCCCGGATGAAAAGTCTGGCGACTTAGGAAATCCGCCTCCCAGTTCTCCACGCCTGGGATGTGGATCGCTGACAGGTGGCAAGAGTGAGACTCTGCCCAGCGAATTATCTTTGATACTTCCATCATCGCTAGGGAACTCCTTGTCCCTCCCTGATGGTTGATGTAAGCCACAGTCGTGATGTTGTCTGACTGAAACCTGATGAACCTCAGAGTTGCTAACTGAGGCCAAGCCAGAAGGGCATTGAGAACTGCTCTCAATTCCAGAATGTTTATTGGAAGGAGACTCTCCTCTCGAGTCCATGATCCCTGAGCCTTCAGGGAATTCCAGACAGCGCCCCAACCTAGAAGGCTGGCGTCTGTAGTTACAATTGTCCAGTCTGGCCTGCTGAAGGGCATCCCCCTGGACAGATGTGGCCGAGAAAGCCAACATAGAAGAGAATCTCTGGTCTCCTGATCCAGATTCAGCGTAGGGGACAAATCTGAGTAATCCCCAATCCACTGACTTAGCATGCACAATTGCAGCGGTCTGAGGTGCAGGCGTGCAAAAGGAACTATGTCCATTGCCGCTACCATTAAGCCGATTACCTCCATGCATTGAGCCACTGACGGGTGTTGAATGGAATGAAGGGCACGGCAAGCATTTAGAAGCTTTGTTAACCTGTCCTCTGTCAGGTAAATTTTCATTTCTACAGAATCTATAAGAGTCCCCAAGAAGGGAACTCTTGTGAGTGGTAAGAGAGAACTCTTCTCCTCGTTTACTTTCCACCCATGTGATCTTAGAAATGCCAGTACTAACTCTGTATGAGACTTGGCAGTTTGAAAGCTTGACGCTTGTATCAGAATGTCGTCTAGGTACGGGGCTACCGAAATTCCTCGCGGTCTTAGTACCGCCAGAAGAGAGCCCAGAACTTTTGTAAAGATTCTTGGAGCCGTAGCCAACCCGAAGGGAAGAGCTACAAACTGGTAATGCTTGTCTAGGAAGGCAAACCTTAGATACCGGTAATGTTCTCTGTGAATCGGTATGTGAAGGTAAGCATCCTTTAAATCCACTGTGGTCATGTACTGACCTCTTTGGATCATGGGTAAGATTGTCCGAATAGTTTCCATCTTGAATGATGGAACTCTTAGGAATTTGTTTAGGATCTTTAAATCCAATATTGGTCTGAAGGTTCCCTCTTTTTTGGGAACCACAAACAGATTTGAGTAAAACCCTTGTCCGTGTTCCGACTGCGGAACTGGGTGGATCACTCCCATTAGTAAAAGGTCTTGTACACAGCGTAGAAACGCCTCTTTCTTTATCTGGTTTGTTGACAACCTTGAAAGGTGAAATCTCCCTTGTGGAGGAGAAGCTTTGAAGTCCAGAAGATATCCCTGAGATATGATCTCCAACGCCCAGGGATCCTGGACATCTCTTGCCCAAGCCTGGGCGAAGAGAGAGAGTCTGCCCCCCACTAGATCCGTTACCGGATCGGGGGCCCTCACTTCATGCTGTCTTAGGGGCAGCAGCAGGCTTTCTGGCCTGCTTGCCCTTGTTCCAGGCCTGGTTAGGTTTCCAGCCTTGTCTGTAGCGAGCAACAGCTCCTTCCTGTTTTGGAGCAGAGGAAGTTGAAGCTGCTCCTGCCTTGAAATTACGAAAGGCACGAAAATTAGACTGTCTAGCCCTGGGTTTGGCTCTGTCTTGAGGCAGGGCATGGCCTTTACCTCCCGTAATATCAGCGATAATTTCTTTCAAACCGGGCCCGAATAAAGTCTGCCCCTTGAAAGGTATGTTAAGTAGTTTCGATTTAGAAGTTACATCCGCTGACCAGGATTTTAGCCATAGCGCTCTGCGTGCCTGAATGGCGAATCCGGAATTCTTAGCCGTAAGTTTAGTTAAATGTACTACGGCATCAGAAATAAATGAATTAGCTAGCTTAAGGGTTTTAAGCTTAAGTGAAATCTCATCTAATGTCGCTGAGTCAAGGGTCTCTTCCAGAGACTCAAACCAAAATGCTGCCGCAGCCGTGACAGGCGCAATGCATGCAAGGGGTTGTAATATAAAACCTTGTTGAACAAACATTTTCTTAAGGTAACCCTCTAACTTTTTATCCATTGGATCTGAAAAGGCACAGCTATCCTCCACCGGGATAGTGGTACGCTTAGCTAAAGTAGAAACTGCTCCCTCCACCTTAGGGACCGTTTGCCATAAGTCCCGTGTGGTGGCGTCTATTGGAAACATTTTTCTGAATATAGGAGGGGGTGAGAAAGGCACACCGGGTCTGTCCCACTCCTTAGTAATAATTTCAGTAAGTCTCTTAGGTATAGGAAAAACGTCAGTACTCGTCGGTACCGCAAAATATTTATCCAACCTACACATTTTCTCTGGGATTGCAACTGTGTTACAATCATTCAGAGCCGCTAACATCTCCCCTAGCAATACACGGAGGTTTTCCAGCTTAAACTTAAAATTTGAAATGTCTGAATCCAATTTAATTGGATCAGATCCGTCACCCGCAGAATGAAGCTCTCCGTCCTCATGCTCTGCATATTGTGACGCAGTATCAGACATGGCCCTAGCATTATCAGTATACTCTGTTCTCATCCCAGAGTGATCTCGTTTACCCACAGTCCTCTCACACATCCTATCTATTAGTTGGGTGCAAGAGAATGACTGGGTGTGACGTAGAGGGGAGGAGCTATATAGCAGCTCTGCTTGGGTGATCCTCTTGCACTTCCTGTTGGGGAGGAGTTAATATCCCATAAGTAATGATGACCCGTGGACTGACTACACTTAACAGGAGAAAGATATGTCTTTCAAAAAACGATATGTCTTTCAAAAAAACGACGTTTTTCAAAAAACGACATGTTTTTCAAAAAACGACATGTTTTTTAAAAAAAGATAAGTTTTTCAAAAAAAGATAAGTTTTTCAAAAAAAGATATGTCTTTCAAAAAAAGATACGTCTTTCAAAAAAAGATACGTCTTTCAAAAAACGATATGTCTTTCAAAAAAAGATATGTCTTTTAAAAAAGGATATGTTTCTCAAAAAAAGATATGTCTTCCAAATAAGGATGTGTTTTTGATATTATCATATTTCTATAGTATTTCACTTCAATATTTTTTAGAGTTAACCATACTCACGACTTAATCACCACTAAAAAAGTTTTTTGTTGCAAATACGTACTGCTAGTGGGTTTTTTTTTATATATATATATATATATATATATATATATATATATATATATATATATATATATATATTTCCATAATCTTTCATGGAAATATTTCATGTACAATTTTTTGTATTATCTCTGGTATATAGATCTACTGCACAATCTAAATGCTTTTACTCCAATCCTCATTAGTTCTAACATTCATCAAAATAGAACAAAATGTTGAGGTATTTATAAACATATAACGAATGTTGATTACACTGTGAAAAATCATGGTAAAACCCAGTCATATGACTTTCTCTCATCTAATCACATGACTTTCTCTCATCTAATCACATGACCCTCTCTGATCCAATCACAGAGAACCACAGTGTATTTAAATTCATGAAAGACCATAATGAGCATCTTGATAAAGGCCTGACTAGGCTGAAACGCGTAGAAATTTGCTCATAACTTGTGAAATTAAGTAGTAGGTAAGGTGGTTGAGACCAATTCTAATTCACAGAGTTGTTTTTTTCCTGGAAATACCATCATACCCATGATCTAATTTCTTCTGTCCAGCACTGGAATCTGAATAATATGGATACTGTTACAAACTTCACTTTCAATACAACTGCTTGACTTACATATGCGGTAGGTGCGGTGCATTGAGCTTCTTTAATATATGAATTGACTCTATATGCGTAATTCCCACCCATGACCCACATTTGTTAAAAGCAGTCTGATTAAATTTTACTTCAAAGAAACGAAGTCTGTCGTTGCTTATCATTACTCCTGCACTTTGACCTCCTGACCGGAACTGGTCCACAGCACGGGACATCCCGCAAATACGGCTGTGAATGTGTCTTTGAAATTTAACTCACAGTCATTGGATACAAGCCAGAAGATTCTTGCAAGTTTTTCACTGTTTTAAAAACAACGCAGAGGGAAATTTCCAAGTCATACCTGCATTCATATAAACAGCTGGATCAGACACTCTAATCACTGGCCTGATTGTGAAAGGACGGTAACATTGACTCTGTTTAAATGTTAACATTGTGTTACTTTGCAACATATTATTATTTTTATAGTTACTTACAGCACTACACACTGATGTTTTATATTTTATGTTGATTCTTATCCTATTTTAATTGTACTATTTTACTTTGTAACAGATGCCGGCATCGCTTATTGTAATACAATTATAAACAAATATAAACTTTTTTATTATACTCTTGTGTAATCCACATTCCTTATATAGTTCTTTACCTCTCATATGCTGTTTTGTACAGCGCGTTCCCATATCCCCTTGTTCTAAGTTACAATTACACCAAACACTACACTACAATTAAATTAATTACCTAAATTAAATACTAATATTTATACTTGTATATTAATTACAATTAAAAAAAAAATATCTAAAGTACAAAAACAATCAAACACTAAATTACAGAAAATAATAAACAAATTACAAGATTTTTAAACTAATTACACCTAATCTAATCCCCCTAACAAAATAAAAAAGCCCCCCCAAAATAAAAAAGCCCTACCCTACACTAAATTACAAATAGCCCTTAAAAGGGCATTTTGCGGGGCATTGCCCCAAAGTAATCAGCTCTTTTACTTGTAAAAAAAATTACAATTCCCCCACCCCAACATTAAAACCCACCACCCACACAACCAACCTTACTCTAAAACCCACCCAATCCCCCCTTAAAAAAAACCTAACACTAACCCCCTGAAGATCACCCTACCGGGAGACGTCTTCACCCAACCGGGCAGAAGTGGTCCTCCAGATGGGCAGAAGTCTTCATCCAGACGGCATCTTCTATCTTCATCCATCCTGCGCGGATCGGGTCCATCTTCAAGACATCCGACGCGGAGCATCCTCTTCTGATGACGGCCGACGACTGAATGAAGGTTCCTTTAAGTGACGTCATCCAAGATGGTGTCCCTTCAATTCCGATTGGCTGATAGAATTCTATCGGCCAATCGGAACTAAGGTAGAAAAAATCCTTTTGGCTGATGCAATCAGCCAATAGGATTGAAGTTCAATCCTATTGGCTGATCCAATCAGCCAATAGGATTGAGCTGGCAAATCCTATTGGCTAATTGCATCAGTTAATAGGATTTTTTCTACCTTAATTCCGATTGGCTGAATTCTATCAGCCAATCGGAATTGAAGGGACACCATCTTGGATGACGTCATTTAAAGGAACCTTCATTCAGTCGTCAGCCATCGTCAGAAGAGGATACTCCGTGTCGGATGTCGTGAAGATGGACCCGCTCCACGCCAGATGGATGAAGATAGAAGATGCCGTCTGGATGAAGACTTCTGCCTGTCTGGAGGACCACTTCTGCCCGGTTGGAGGAAGACTTCTGCCCGTCTGGAGGACCACTTCTGCCTGGTTGGGTGAAGACGTCTCCCGGTAGGGTGATCTTCAGGGAGTTAGTGTTAGGTTTTTTTAAGGGGGGATTGAGTGGGTTTTAGAGTAGGGATGGTTGTGTGGGTGGTGGATTTTAATGTTGGGGGGGGATTGTAATTTTTTTTTACAGATAAAAGAGCTGATTACTTTGGGGTAATGCCCCGCAAAAGTAGGGCTTTTTTTTATTTGGGGGGGGGCTTTTTTATTTTGTTAGGGGGATTAGATTAGGTGTAATTAGTTTAAAAATCTTGTAATTTCTTTATTATTTTCTGTAATTTAGTGTTTGTTTGTTTTTGTACTTTAAATATTTTTTTTTAATTGTAATTAATTGTATTTAATTTAGGTAATTAATTTAATTGTAGTGCAGTGTAGGTGTAATTGTAACTTAGGTTAGATTGTATTTTACAGGTAAATTTGTCTTTATTTTAACTAGGTAGTTATTAAATAGTTAATAACTATTTAATAACTATTCTACCTAGTTAAAATAAATACAAAGTTGCCTGTAAAATAAAAATAAACCCTAAGGTAGCTACAATGTAACTATTAGTTATATTGTAGCTATCTTAGGGTTTATTTTATAGGTAAGTATTTAGTTTTAAATAGGAATAATTTAGTTAATTGTAGTAATTTTATTAAGATTTATTTAAATTATATTTAAGTTAGGGGGTGTTAGGGTTAGACTTAGGTTTAGGGGTTAATAACTATAGTGGCGGCGACGTTGGGGGCGGCAGATTAGGGGTTAATAAATGTAGGTAGGTTGCGGCGACATTGGGGGAGGCAGAATAGGGGTTAATAAATAAAATGTAGGTGTCGACGATGTTGGGTGCAGCAGATTAGGGGTTCATAAGTATAATGTAGGTGGTGGCGGTGTCCGGAGCAGCAGATTAGGGGTTAATAATATAATGCAGGTGTTGGCGATGTCGGGGGCAGCAGATTAGTGGTTAATAAGTGTAAGATTAGGGGTGTTTAGACTCAGGGTTCATGTTAGGGTGATAGTGTAGACATAAATTTTATTTCCCCATAGGAATCAATGGGGCTGCGTTAGGAGCTTTACGCTGCTTTTTTGCAGGTGTGCACGTTACACCAGCTCACCGCTAACGTAAGCATCGCTGGTATTGAGGTGAGATGTGGAACAAAATTTTGCTCTATGCTCACTTTTTTGCGGCTAATGCCGGGTTTGTAAAAACCTGTAATACCAGCGCTGTCTGTAAGTGAGCGGTGAGCATAAACTACACGTTAGCACCGCATAGACTCTAACGCAAGACTCGTAATCTAGGTGTCATTCTTTATATGGAGTTAATCCATTGGTGGGGGATTGGGTACAGACTGACAAATATGTACTATCATTAAGTAACTTGAACCTCAGGAATATAAATAATTTCAATCCTAGTTAATGTAATAACAGCATTGAAACATTTACACAGTTGGTATTGAAAGATGTTGTTGCATTGAAACAAAGAAATAGATGTTTTAATAACAAAAAAAGTAATGTATATAGTAATTTCTCTAGAGTTGAAGACAAAGCTTTGTCTGATTTAAAAGGTAATAAACTAATTATATGTAAACCTACCGATAAGGGCGGGGCAACAGTTGTGCTAGACAAAACCTACTATATACAATAAATTAAAACCCAGCTACAGGATGTGAAGGTGTATAAACCCCTTGATAGTGACCCCTCATTTGAGGTGAAGAAGGAATTGGAGAAATGTATTAATAAGGCAATGTGTAATGGAGCAAAAGTTTTTAAACCCAGAATCATTTTCAATCCCAGTATTTTACACATTACCTAAAATACATAAAAACAATAAGTCTCCTCCAGGCCACCCTATTGTGGCTAGTACTAACTCTATTCTTACATATGTGTCAGTATATCTTTTCAAACTATTAAGACCACTTGCCACTCAGTCAATATCCTATATTAAATATACTGGACCTTTTCTGGTTAAACTTGGAGAGCTAGACAATGATAAGTTTATTCTTTACTCCCTAGATGTAATAGTCTATATACATCGATTACCCACACTAGTGGATTAGATACTATTAGACAGGCTATTATTACAAATGGAATGTTGTCTTAGGTTCAATGTGAATTTACTATGGAATTACTGCACTTGTCCTTTATTTTTACTACTTCCTTTTCCAGGATCAGTTTTACATCCAGTGCCAAGGGACAGCCATGGGGTCGAATGTCACCCCCATATATGCCAATATTTTCATGAATATATATGAAGATAGGTTTGTATACACCAATAAGGCTTTTTTTACAATATGGACTATGTTGCTTCAGATACATATATGATATTTTTGGCATATGGTGGGGGGGGAGGGTGACATTGATTCCCTGTTGGAGTTTGTGGCAAATCTCAACATTTATACCAGACACATTAAATTTAAGATCACTTATAGTGAGGAGTCAGTAGCTTTTTTGGATACAACTATAATTTAAAGTGGTAGGGAATTGAAAGTGGACCTCTATAGAAAAGAAAGTGATAGGAATAGCCTATTGAGGGTGCCCACCCTCTCCCTTAATTAAAAGTCTACCAAGAAGCCAACTCCTTAGAGTTACAAAAATTGTGCCTGATGAAAATACTGCTAAAACTAGATTAAAAGAGATAGGAGATCTTTTTCTCATACAACAGCAAAATAGAGAAATTGGTGACATTTCCAGACAATCTATTCTTAGAGGGGGAAATATAAACTCCAAGGACAAACAGGACAATAAGTGTTTGGTGTTTGTTTCCCAATATAGTCCCTTAAGTGAAAAAGTGATTGGCATTATTAAGAAACATTGGCCAATTGTAAAAGATCTTAATCCCCCAGATTAAGGAATTTGAGGAATCACCATTGCCTGCATATAGGAGATGTAAAAACATAAGAGATGAATTAGTGAGAGCTAACATAGGTCCAGAGAGGAATAGTATTCAGACCTATATATCCACTCCTAAATTAGGATGTTTCCTGTGCCTTGGTTGTTGTAATTGTAGCAGCATAATTAAAGGTGATTCCTTTTTCATCCCCTAAATGGGAGGCTGTTTAAAATCCCTGTTTTAATTACTTGCAACTCAGAGTATGTGATTTATCTTATCAAATGTCCTTGTTCAAAAACATATATTGGGGAGTCCAGGCGTAAGATAAGGGATAGAATAAATGAGCACAAATCCAACATATGTTGTAAGAACAAGGAAGCACCTGTATCTAATCTTTTCTTGCAAGCAGGGCATACTATTTCCCAATTAATGTTTCAGGTGATAGAACAGATCAAGAGGCCTAGGAGGGGGGGGGGAGATAGACAAAAAATCCTTAAGAATAAGGAGACTTTTTTGGATCTACACCCTTCAGTCCCTTACCCCTTTGGATATGAATAGGGAGATTGACTGGAGTGTCACTTTATAACCATTCTTGTGCATACATTTTGTAACACATGTAGTCAAATTTGGTGTTTGTAATATGAAAACATTTTTTTATTGCTGTTTTAACTTTTTTAATTCTAGTAGTGATGGAATTTATTAATGTATGTGATAGTGATTGTGTGCTGTTTTTCCAGGTTTCATATGTGTATAGATGAATATTCCTGTGGCCACTAGATGAAGTTCTGAAATGTTCTATCACTGCATGTCTGTGAAGTAAAATGTTAGATATCTGTACAGGTACCAGACTCCTCCCATTAGGGCTTTAAATAAAGTGGTGTAAGGCATATGTTTATGCAACATGACTAAGGTCAGGTGTTGACCGAAACGTTGTGCTATGTTTTCTATGTGATGTCTCAACAAAAAGTTGTTGAAGATTACCAAGTGGTGCTGCTACTTCTCTGTTCACACGTACGCAACATCCAGAATTAGTCCCTTCCTTACTCAAAAAACTACAAAAATACTTATTCATTCCTTCATTTTGTCCCGCATTGATTATTGCAATCTACTCCTAAATGGCCTTCCAAAACACTTCCTCTCCTTCCTCCAATCTATTATGAATGCTTCTGCTAGACTCATCCACCTAAGTTGACGATCTACATCAGCTGCTCCGCTCTGCCAGTCTCAACACTGGCTCCGCATACACTCCAGAATACAATTTAAAGTATTAACCCTAACTTACAAAGCACTCAACAGTCTAACTCCCAACTATATTTCCTCTCTCATCGTGAAATATTCCCCATGCCATTCTCTTCGATCAATCTCTGACCTACGTCTCTCCACTCCTGTTATATCAACGTCCCACTCCCGCCTCCAAGGCTTTGCACGTGCTGCACCTGCCCTCTGGAACTCTCTACACCGCTCCATAAGACTGTCTCCAATCTTCTATAGCTTCAGATGCTCCTTGAAACCCCACCTTTTCAGAGAGGCTTACCATCTCTCCTCCATTCCTCATCCAAACCAAACTAATAAATGAACTGCCTGACTCACTGCTGCAACTACAACGATGTGACAAGCTACCCCAACCTTATGTCTCTGCACCCTAAACCTCTCCGGAGCAGGGCCTTCTTCCTCATGTACTAGATTTGTTTAGTTTTGTTATGTTTTGTATTTTATCACAAATCCTTGTCATTCTATACCCCTATCATTGTACCCAGCCTTATGGAATTTGGCGGCGCTATACAAATAAATGATAATAGTAATAACTATAGTGTTGATGGCTGAGTATACAAAATAACACTGACATTATGTTACGATCACAAATAAACATAATACATAGTTGGTTAGATTACAAGTGGAGCACTAATTTATCACGTGTCCACAAATGGGCAAATTTGCTCGTTTGTGGGCTTAAAATATATAACCAGCCATTATAAATGTCTTGTTATTGATACCGCAAGCTCGAGGTAGCAATTAGCGCTCAGAAAATTAACCTGAGATCAGTTCTCTGGTTACTTTGATAAAAGTTCCCCAAATGCCCCAAAATAAAGTGTCTTTTAGTTTTTATGAAAAAAAAATTAGCTTTTTTTTTTCATAAAAAACTACTACACTAAGCAGTTTTTAGGGGTTAAATTTGGTGGTTGCGGGGTGTCAGGAAAAAAAACTGCACTGAAAAATGCCTTTACATTGCGGTCTATGGGAACTGCGTCTTCCCTGTAAATATATATGTATATGCTTATATACATATATATTTATGTGTTAATATGTGTGTATATTCATATACATATACATTTAAAATTGCTGGCCATTGCTGCTTTTGCTGCGCTAGTTCTCATGCCGTGTCTGACGACATGAGAATGAGGCTCCCATTGAAGCCTATGGAAGTGCGCTCTCATGAGTACAATGCATCTGTGCAATGTGAATGCGGGGTCGCATTCGCATTGCATCTATCTTGTAATACCAGCGCACATTTGCGTGCGCTGGTATTACTCAGTTGAGCACAAATATTGCTTTCACAGAAGCAATATTTTGCGCTTAACTTGTGATCTAGCCCTGTATCGGTTTCAACCTATAATAATCCAGAACAATATGAAACTAGTCATCTGTTAAAATATATAATTAGTTACGTTGATGTGCCTCTACCTGACATAAGTGTGCTGACCAATGTAGAAAGACGCTCAGTACTAGATATATGAAAGCCAGATTTAAAAGCCCACACATTTAGGGCCCTATGTACTAAGCAGTCAACTAGCTGCTAGTGTGTTTTGTTTTTTGCGTCAATATACTCAAGCGGATAGAAAATTCCGATTATCCTAGTATGTGAAGGTATAATCTAGATTTTATTAAAGACACAGAGACGAGTATTTTTATGCATTACTCTTTCTTTACTACTCAATGCAGCCTTTTAAAGAACAAGATATATAAGATAAATAACATACACATAATAAGAAAATAACATAGACTTATTATAGTGAGAAAAAACAGCCAATCAGCACAAAGCATAGACTATAAACAGAGCACCCAATTAACATTCTTCCTCTTTCTAGTTGATGCTCAAAAGGAATAAAATATTAAACATCATGAGAAAACCAAAAAGTCCGAAACAACAGAGGGTAAAAAACGCCAACTTCTTGTAGAACTGATGGAAGACATTCCATGGGATGTTGAATTTGATAGAAGGTAACGTAGATGTCCAGGGTTCAGTGGATGAAGGTTGAGACTTCTGAATTGAAGGGAAGAATCCAGAAGATGAGAAAGGATTGGAATCACATGGATACTGTTAAAAAAATAAGAGAATTAGTAACACATAATGACGGTAATCAGGGTGGGAAGAAACACCATTATCTATGTGAGGAGGGAAAATACTCATCTCTGTGTCTTTAATAAAATCTAGATTATACCTTCACATACTAGGATAATCGGAATTTTATTACAAGACCAGAGACTCATATTTTTATGCAAGTTTAAAGTAATTAGGAGAATAAATTAAGCGAGGCATGTTGAATGGGTCTGAAATAAAATTGTTTGAAAATGGAATCCGAAGACCAGTCTGCAGCATTTAAAATCTGTTGAAGAGGAGCCGCTTTCAAAAAGGCTTTTGAGGCAGCGGAACCTCTGACAGAATGAGCTGTGAAAGAAATGTTGATACCGGCCTCTTTCATGACCCATTTAACCCACCTAGCGATAGAGGTAGAAGTGATAGGAGCATGGGGGGGAACAAAAGAAATAAGCAGTTGATTATGGATAGATTTCCTAAATATCAGAGTTCTAGATTCATATGACTTTAAGCATTCGACCACACACAAAGAAGGTTCGGAAGGAAGATAAGGATAGAAGATGGAAGTAGATAAAGTTTTTGTTCTGCGAGAAAGAAAAAAGGTGACTCCTTCAGGGGAGAAGCGTTTAGAGTTCCAATCTAAGGCTTTTACATCAGATACCCTTCTGAAAGAAATAAGGCATAGAAGGGTAGCGAGTTTAGCGGAAAGTTGTTTTAGAGTCAGCAAGTTATTATCTGGCCAGGATTTGAAAAGAGAGAAAATTAGGTCCACATCCCAGAAAAATTCGTGTTTGGGAACAGGAGGACGTTTTAATCTAATGGCTTTAAGAACTCTACAAACTAAAGGATGTTTACCGACAGGTGAGTTATTGATTAGATTATGTCTGGCAGAGATAGCAGATCTATGGACATTAATTGTTCTGTAAGCTAGGCCTGAATCAAAAAGGTGCGACAGATAATTAATGATTTCGGTTAAATCCGAAGAAATGGGATCCAAATCCCTTCGCAAGCACCAGCTAGACCATTTTGACCATGCGGCAAAATAACATCTGCGGGTACCTGGAGCCCAAGAGTCTTGAATGAGGGATCTAGCTCCCTCCGAAAGGCCTCGGAGAGACCAGGGTCCCCTGATATTGTCCAGGCTATCAGAAGAAGAGAGCCTTGGAGAATTAAACTGTGAAATTCGCCCTCCAGATTGACTAATAGGTGAGGAAGTGGAGGAAGAAGAATTGGAAGATTGATGGACATCTCCAAGAGGGAGGGATACCAAGATTGGGTTGGCCAAAGGGGAGTCACTATAGTTAGGCATAGGAGATCCCTGCGGACTGTTGAAATTGTCCTCGGGATCATTGAGAATGGAGGGAAAGCATAAGCTTTCTTGGCAGGCCATGGTTGCAGAAAAGCATCTATGGCCGCAGCTTCCGGATCTGGACGCCAGCTGAAGTATGGGTAAATCTGGAAATTGGTCCTGGATGCAAAAAGATCCAAGCAAAAGGGACCTCTGAGTGATTGAAGGAACAAAAACATTTTCCTGTCTAATTTCCAATCGCTCGAATCTGTCAGATGACGAGATCCCCAATCTGCAGCTGCATTTGATTGTCCTGGAATATATTCCGCTTTGATAGAAATATTCCTGTCTAAACAAAGGTGAATAAATTCCTTGGTTATGTTGGACAAATTCCTTGATTTGGTGCCTCCTAAACGATTGAGATATCATACTGCTGAAATATTGTCCATGCGAAGGAGAATAGAAACTGGAGAAGAAAAATTGGCAAAACTTTTGACTGCAAACGAGCCAGCCAAAAATTCCAAACAATTGATATGGAAACGTTTCTCCTCCAATGTCCATTTGCCACCGGTGATGGAAGGACCGCAGCGTGCACCCCAGCCTGAAAGACTGGCATCGGATTCTATAATGAAGTCTGGAGTTCTGCCAAAGATGGCTCTCCCATTCCAGGCTTCTAGATGAGAGAGCCACCAAGACAGTTCTTTTTTGGCTTCTAGAGACAAAGGAATCAAATGAGAATAAGAAAAACCTTTCCTCAAATGAAGAATCTTTAGTCTCTGAAGTTCTCGGTAATGTAATGGGGCAGGAAAAATAGCCTGAATAGAGGATGATAGTAACCCTACTATTCTGGCTATGGTTCTGATAGGAACTAAATCTTTGGATAAAGTTTTGGTAATTTCTTTCTTGATATTCTTTACCTTGTCTGAAGGAAGACTCAGAGTAGAGAGTATCGAATTGATTTTGAAGCCTAAGAAAATCAAAGACTTTGTGGGGAAAAGAACTGATTTCTGTTTGTTCACAATAAAACCCAAGGATTCTAATAAAGAAATTGTGGTAGATAGATGATTCTGAAGGGAGTGAAAATCTTGGTCCATAATCAAAATATCGTCTAAATAAATTATTAGGCGAATTCCTCGGAGTCTCAACCAGGCCACTACTGGTTTCAGTAGCTTGGTGAAAATCCAAGGAGCAGAGGACAGACCAAAGGGAAGGCAAGTGAAATTCCAAAACTGGTCTTCCCAACGGAAAGTCAAGAATTTCCAGTGTTCTTGGGCGATTGGTACGGTTAGATAGGCGTCTGTGAGATCCAATCGAACCAACCAATCGTTTCCTCTTAAACATTCTCTTAATAAGTGAATACCCTCCATTTTGAAATGATGGTAAACTACAAAGGTATTTAACGTTTTTAGGTTTATGACTGGTCTGTATTGATTGTTTTTCTTTTTTACCAAAAACAAATTGCTTAGGTAATAATCTTGAGGTTGAGAAACTGGAAGAATTGCTTTTTTGGAGAAGAGAGAAGAAATTTCTCTCCTGACCAAAAGAGAGTCTTCTTGAGAGAACTGAATTGGATGGGGAAGACAGACTTGAATTGGGGAAGATATGAATTCTATGAGAATACCTGACACAGCTTGTAAAACCCAAGGGTCTGAAGTAATTGAGGCCCAATTTTGAGTAAACAGGGCGAGTCTGCCTCCAATTTTTTCTGGGAAAGAAAGGACATGGGGAAGAAATAAAGAACTTACCTGGAGCTTGTCTAGCTCTGGCTCTGGTCCTAAAACCTCTCTGAGTCCAGGGGCGACCTCTTGTCGGGAAAAAGGAGGAAGTAGATGGTTCAGAATAACCTCTTTGGAATTGTGATTGAAACTGGTGTTGGTATTGTGATTGTTGGGGGTAGTAATGAGACCTGGATAAGAAGGATTGGCGGCCGGGAAAGCGGCCTCTGCCTCTCCCGGCCCTGTCAGAAAAACCCTGGTTAGGGTAGAAAATTTTCTTAACAGATGTTTTTACTTTGTTTAAGTTAGAGAAAGTATTGACGTATTGGCTTAAGTCTTTTAAGTATGAGTCTCCAAACAAAAGACCCTTGTTATCTGAAGCGATATTACTTGAGGAAAAATCGGAAATTTTTGGATCTATTTTCCTCAAGATGTTACGTCTTCTGTCTCCAGACATTGCACAATTCGTGTTCCCAATAAAACACAGAAGTCTTTGTACCCATTCTCTGACCACATAGGGATCCAAAGGGCAATTTTCGGCTACGCCTTGTTCAGATAATTCGAATAATTTAGTGAGGGGACCAACCGAATCTAAAAGTTTGTCTTGGCAAATTTTCCAGGATCTATCTATTCCTTTTTTCAGTTTATATCCTGGGGAACCAATAAATTTTAAAATTTTGGGGTCAACTTCAGGTGTGATGGAAGCATTCTTTGGTAACAGGGGACGAGGACATTCAGCTTTCATTTTAAGGCGGACCGGGGATGGTGTAAGTCATCTGGTTTAAACCTAGGGTTACCCAAACAATCTAAAAATTCCTCTTCGTCCTCGCTGTATTCAAAAGATTTTTTGGCTTTCTTTTTCGGTTTTTTAGCGGCCGGGGAGCCATCGGAATTATCCGATTCATTGAAATTGTCTGAGTTAATATCAGTGTATTCGTCACCATCTGATTCTTCAGAATCTGAAGATGGATTATCAATAATATTTTTTGACTTAAATTTTAATTTTTTGCATACATGAGTATCCCCTGTTTGGTTACCCTCAGGGTGCAGGGTTCTACTAACAGCGGTTTTTCTTCCTTTGCTGTGAGGAATATTAGGCTCAGTTAAAAGTTGGCGAGACTTTTCAATAAGTTTTTTGCTTGCTTTATAGGCAATAGATGGGTTCTTTCTTTTTAAAGATATTTTTCTTTGTTTCTCTCCCATCAAAGAGGTCATTTTGTTAAATAAATTATTCATAGAGGAATCAATCATAGATTGTACAGTATGTAAGGTCAAGGGAGGTGATTTAGATTGAGTTTCAGACATTGCTTATAATGTTTTATCAAAAACAATGTGAGGTAAAATTAAATATTAAATTGGCTTAATAACAAAAATCTCCCTTATAAGAAAAAACTATGTAAAAACTTTAAATATATAATTGAAAGAGTCTGATAAAACAGACTATTGAAAGGGTAAATAAATTTTGAGGTAAAAATGTTTTAATTTAATCACTTAACTAAAACGATTAACAACAGAATTTGTAATAAATATATCTGTAATGAGTAAGAATGCCAGAAGATGGCAACATAAGCTGTGAAAAACACTTAATGTTTGTAATGTCAGGACCGGGTGGAAAAGACACAAAGTTACCACTCGGTTAGCAGTTGAAGTACAGCTGACAGAGGGCAGAGTTAGTACGTCAGCGGTAATGGGCGGGAAGGGGACGGCCCACAAAATGGCGATCGTACTGCAGAGGAAAAGACCATGCAGGAGGGGGGAAAAGGTTGTGACAATAACGGAGAAATAAAGCGGAAAAAACGCTAGAAAGGTGACAATAGAATTAGTATGATAGAAGTTAGACAAATTCAAAAGTATTAAAGTAAAAACGGATTAAAGTAAAAACGGAAAAAATATGAACATTGGGATAGACAAGGGTAATATAGCGACATAGAAGAAAATAAACAGTTAACAGAAACAATGTTAAAGGGAATTAAATATATCTATATAAACAGTAATGATAAACGTTTTTTATTATTTAGACTGCACTACTTATCTGAGTGAGCAGCAAAAAGAAAGAGGAAGAATGTTAATTGGGTGCTCTGTTTATAGTCTATGCTTTGTGCTGATTGGCTGTTTTTTCTCACTATAATAAGTCTATGTTATTTTCTTATTATGTGTATGTTATTTATCTTATATATCTTGTTCTTTAAAAGGCTGCATTGAGTAGTAAAGAAAGAGTAATGCATAAAAATATGAGTCTCTGGTCTTGTAATAAAATCGTATGTACAAAGTAGTCAACCATGCAAAAACACGCATTTAAACTTGCGAACCAACTTGTCCACCACTCCTCGATCCGACCCTTTTTTTGTATGTAAAAAAGGCATAGATAATGATAAAGACAGACAGATGATAGATAGATAGATAGATAGATAGATAGATAGATAGATAGATAGATAGATAATGATGATGGTGAAGATATATAGATCCATTGTTGTAATGGATGTAAACCCTACATGGGTAGATATAGATAGATAGATAGATAGATAGATATAGATAGATAGATAGATAGATAGATAGATAGATTGTTGTAATGGATGTAAACCCTACATGGGTAGATATATAAATAAAGATAGAGATAGATAAATAGATAGATAGATGATAGATAGATAAATAGATGATGATGATAGACAGACGATAGATAGATAGATAGATAGATAGATAGATAGATTGATAGATAGATTGATAGATAGATAAATAGTTGTAATGGATGTAAACCCTACATGGGTAGATATATAAAGATAGATAGATAGATAGATAGATAGATAGATAGATAGATAGATGATAAATAGATAGATAAATAGATGATGATGATAGACAGACAGACAGATGATAGGTAGATAGATAGATAGATAGATAGATTGTTGTAATGGATGTAAACCCTACATGGGTAGATATATAAATAAAGATAGATATAGATAGATAGATGCTATATAGATAAATAGATAGATAAATAGATGATGATGATGATAGACAGACAGATGATAGATAGATAGATAGATAGATAGATAGATAGATAGATAGATAGATAGATAGATAGATAGATTGTTGTAATGGATGTAAACCCTACATGGGTAGATATATAAATAAAGATAGATAGATGATAGATAGATAGATAGATAGATAGATAGATAGATAGATAGATACTGCATATTTGTAGCTCACAATGTAACTAACATGAAACCGAGACTAAAAGGAGCTGTTGAATAAATTGAATTTAAACCAAGTACAGGATCTGGTGCAGAAACATAAATTTCTCATCCAGATGTGCCTTGGAGAGGAACATATGTGGCAACATAGTGAGAAAAGAGAAAGAAAGAGGACATTGCTATACAGACAAATACAGCCTTAATAAAAACAACACAATATGTGGGACTGAAGACAAAAAGCACTAATCTTGAAAAGGAACATAACAGCAGGACCTGTCACAAGCCTTCTCATACCCCAGGTATGTCCTACCCACTTTCACAGAGATAAAACATTTCCTTTGAAATATGGACACATGCTGTACCTTTCTTTTAAAAGTAATATGGTGCTGGCTAGTTAAATGTGACCAGAAACAGCTGATACTAAAATCAAGATGCTTCCATTAACCACAAGGAAATATGTAAATATAAAAATGTGTCTTCTTGCAAACAGAGAAAAAATATATATAATAGTTATGACAAGCTGTTTGTTATGGTCACACGCCATCTAGTGGAGAAGTAAAAATAACAGCACACTCCTTGCAATTAAGGCACCGAACTTCAACTTTTTTTTACAGAGATAATAAACATCATTAATAATAAATGTATTATAAAGATTATGCAGGTTTTTATATAAAAAGCAGCTGTTTGTACAGCTAAAAAAAAAATAATTATCAAAGAATATTTGCAAATGAATTTATTTTTAGGATACAAAATTATTTATTATAGCTGATGCCTAACGTGTTAGTGCTAAATATTAATACATATGCATATAAAATGTAAAAGATTACAATGGAATATTAAAATTCTCATTGGTATTTGTAAGCAATGTTTTATTTTGGTACTGAATATGTTACATTATTTTTTGTGCAATGTTAAAATAAGGGCAGCCTATTGCTCCAATACCTAGCCTGCATTATGCAATCCCAGGCGGACAGGTTCTAGTGAGCCAACACTGTTTGTCCAGCAGTTGATAAATGCCAGCCAATGTCTTAGGGGCTATGTCTTCAAGATGAAGTTTGAAACAATGTTTAAAAAATGGGTAATCTCAAGGTTGTAACTACCTAGCCCCTTGACTTCCATTCAATAGTACAACACATTGTTATACTGTATACAACATGTTAAAGCTTTCTCTGGCAGCCCAAGGGTTAAATACAATGATATCATTTGTAATTTAACCTGTTGTCTCACATTGTAAAAGTAAAAAACATTATTGCAGGAAGTAACCTAAGTAGTATAGTTCATGATAAAGCAAAAGTACATTTACCAAAAGGGTTGGGTTTACATAATTAAGATGGAAATAAAAGGGAAAGCGCTCTAACAAGAGGAGCTGTCTGTATGTGTCCTACTGAAATAAGGTAAAAGCATGTAGGTTTCTATATACGTATTTAATAAATTAAAATCTAACCTACATACATAAAGATGCCGGCACCTAAATTACAAACACACATATGAACTAATATTTTAAATGTAAAATTAAAAGGTGAACGGCTATGGTTGACAATACCAATAAAAAGCTCAAAAAGACAGGATGTTATAAAATACGTGCAAGGATAATATCCTAAAACATAAAATCCTGAAAACAAGGGATTGTTGCAATCAATCCGTGTTATACAATTATAGCGTTGTGAGTCTTTAGTGTTATAAAGTGAGTATAAATGTCCCGGACACACGTCTGTTACAATAATAAGGGAGATTATTGAATCTTCCCACTGGGATTGTCCGCCAGCTGATCCTTCGGTCTCATGACCTAGTTGGAGCAAACTAAAGGGAGATTTTTGAATCTCGGTGCTGGGCTTGTCCGCCAGCTGGTCTTTCGGTCTCGTGACCTGATAGGAGAATTCATGCGCCTCCTTGCTCAGAATCTGGTGAAGTGTAGATTCATCCAAACTGTTATAGAGACAAAGTTGCAGATTCCAATTATTGGCATAAAACAGGTAACATATGAGGCAGATACTGTGTAAACGCCACAACGGTTAATGTGTATATTACAGGTTACTTGTAGTAGAAGCACAAATTGACCTGTTTACACCCGTCCAGTTTACTGTATTGCTCAGTGAGGTAATTCCTTCAGGTGATATGTGCAAAACATCTACGCATTTTGGCTGTGTTTCCAGCCTTTATAAAGATTGATCTGCCTCATATGTTGCCTGCACCTGCAGTTTCCGACATGAATATTGTATCCTACACGATACTGGCACTCACATAATCAATATTAGCCATGAACTTGTAATACCAGCACAAAAATTCAAGTGGGGTGGATTGCTCCCAGCGATGTTAATGTGTCATACAACTTGTATTGTATGCACTTTACTTGTAATCTAAGCCAAAATTATTTTTATGTATAATTAAAAAACTTTGCAATGCACTTTTTTGACTACTTTTTGTTGTATCTCAATTTCCACCTGAAAGGCTGGAATGCAGAACCCTGACATTCCTATATGCTGCAAGATGATTGGTTGATATGTGCAATAGCACATTTATTTCTGTGGCCACAGCATGGGGCGTGTTCAGGGTGTGCAAAACAATACACTTTTTGCTTAATAAAAAGCTTTTTAAAATATTTATTTTTCATCCTTTTTCTAATGCTCTGAATGATTTCATGGCCCATACATAAAAAATAATAAACTTTAACTGGCTATAGTAGAGGCGATAAGATAAATAATACTTAAGAGGTTTTTCAAGGGGTGTGTCCCTGGGCTACAAATCAATGTAAATTTTTTACAAATAGTAAAATGATAGTTTTAGAAGCATTTAAACTATTTTCCATGCAGATGTTGCTTAATGATATATAATATTCATATATAAAAACATTACTTTAACGACGTACATTCAATAAAACTTGATTGAGTGAAAACTCACTTCATTGCTTGAAAATTGTAGAATACCTAAAGATTTGTACCCGCCCTTTATCAAAACTGTGAGCGGCATAATCAGATACATTACTGGAGCCTGTCCAAAATACCTGTAAAAATGTTTTAAAACGTTACAT